>NW_027491526.1:0-600000 GCF_021521415.1 Bidens hawaiensis
AAAGTTAACTTTGAGTTTAGTTAATTATCTAGACCCAAGTTAACAAATCCGAACACTCGATTAAAACCTTGTTTTGGTGTTCATATACCCAAAGGGTCTTGCATTAGTGCATTATAACCCACATAAGTTACTTAACATAGGTTGAGTAATAATTATGAATGAAATACCAAGACCCGGTTTCGAGTAAACTTACTTTTTAGAACATGTCTTTAATTTCTCAAGTATTTACATTTTTAAACAATAAACTTCATTTATTTACTTTACTTGTCATATTTTATTTTAAACCCTTCCAAGACTACCTACTAACTTAAGACCCGTTTAATCTAGGTCTTGCTCGTTAAACCCGATCTCCGATTATTCACGAATCAATCTTTCAAGTTACTTAGTTAACGTGAGTACATTTCATCCCCCGTTTTCACTTTTATCTTTTGGGGGTAACATGCATACTTATTCAAACAAAAATGATTTATATTATACTCATTTCTCAAACCACAAACTTTAGGGTATATGATGCTAGAATACTTGCTCTATTGTGTGTTATATGTCTCATATGCTTTACATGCGCGAGTGTTTATTTTTATGTTGTTGTTGAGCCTCATTAAGTATGATCATACGCTCCCCTAACTACTTAGCCTTGTGCTAGTAGAATAGGGCCTCATTATCCAAGTATGTCGGTATTCTTACCGATTAGAAAGGATCCTCATTTACATATGTTTTATATACCATAATTGATGCTTTTATTTATAGTCTCATATACGTTTGTGGATTTCACTCATATTATATATACTCAAAACTATGAAATTGCTCACTAGCATACGTGTTGACAAATGTTATTTTATGCATGTTACAGGTTTGATTATTACTTGAGTTGGAGTTTGAAGACGTCAATTTATTTTGATACCGTTAGGTTATTAGAAGAATGAACAATATTTATTTCTTATGTTTTGATGTTATTTGTATGAACAATATGTGTTACTTTGGTGATTGAATGAAATTAATGAGCTGATTAAATATTGTCACTTTAATAGTGTCTTGTGTATTTGTCCAATCACGTTGCACCCCGGCATGTTCCGCCGCCTTTGGTCGGGGTGTGACATCATCACATCTTCTCGTGAGATTGATTGGCGGTTTGATGAATCTGATGTATGTAGGGGGTTAGGGCTGTTTAGGGTTTTTTTTTTAATGTTAAATTGAAAACAGTAATTTACCTTAATCTAACTTTTTATTAGTTATCACTGGTGGTTAACGCGCACATCCCAACAGACGCGGACGGGCAGCTGGATGTTGAAGAGCTTTATAAGAGAATAAGCCGAGCTGGAAGAAACGGCCCTCACGGTAATAGTTTTTTTTTCTGTTTTTCTTTATAAATAAAATTGCTGTTTTTTGTTTCATTAGAAATAAAAAAGTTGCAATTTTTTAGGTATTGTGTTCTCTTGTGCAAGGAGAAAGGGAGAGACGGTTGCTGGCAGACTTTGAAGGTATTCTGGGACGTCGAATGACGGAGATTGAAGGTGATAGCGGCTCCGATGAGATACGGGAGGTCTTTAGCAAGGCAGGGTATTAAGATGTTTAGTGAAAAAGTCCGGTCGTATGTTTGTTGTTTAGACTTGGGAAAAGCTTGTAAATGTTTTGTTTTTAGACCAAGGAAAAGTTGGTGTTTAGACTGAAAAGTCTGCAGGTGTTTACCTGGAATAAAAACACAAGTACGGTATTGTGACTTAATCAAACATATGACCTTATCTTTCTATCTAATGATATAAGACAGTTGGGTTACTAAGGTGATGTTTGGAAAACTTGGTATAATTAATTAGATAGAAGTTCATGCATTGAAATGTGTTTTTAATGCAGATGTTATAAGGACAATTTTCTGCTTTAAATAGTTCGATTATGACGTGGAAGTTATAGAATTAAAGTGGTAAAATGACCAAACTTTGTAAAAGTACATAAGAGAAAGAAGTCAAGTGTATTTCCTATGTGTAAATGCCCAGGATTGTTATCTCATATGACACCTATTTTTGAAACAGGCTATTTGTGTCAAGTGTTGGATAATATATGATTGTGTCTCAATTGAGTTTAGGGATCTTGGAGCTTACAGCCACACCTCTACATTCCCATGTACTGTATTATATTTATATACTGTAAGTGCATTGTGTCATGTATCTGCATTCTATTCACAAGGCTTGGCTGAATGGTGACTTTCAATGTGTGAAGTCGTGTTAGATTATGAAGCGTTCTTTAAGCCGATATGTCATAGCTATTAGACCGATATATTTAACCAAAATATATCTGGTTAAATATATCGGTTTAATAATAGCTAGTAAAGTCGGGTGTTGTCGGGAAGCGTTGTGGCAATGCACAACGACATTCATGAATTTGTGATGAAGAATATTATGACCAAAAAATTAATATTGGTCGGGTTTGGCATTTTTGACTCATGGCCCGAGTGTGTGAGTTGCAAGAGTTAATTGAAGTATTCAAGTTACATCAATTAATCGACCAACTCCAAGCTTTGAGGATTCAACACGTTATCGATATAGGTGTGAGCAAATAACCTAATGAATCAACTTAACCGTTAAACATTATATCCGATTTTAATTCAAACATCATATAAACGAAATTAAAAATTCACAACACCCTATCAGTTAAATTATAACAGCTGTTTGTTCATCACTCCTCGTCGCCGGCCACTGTTGGAACAAATTAACCTACTAAGCAACATCGTCATGATCGCAACAACATGATATACAAAAGCCCTAAGGCTTAATTGATTAACAATATCAGATTTAGTCAATTGAATTCGCTAGGGTTCATAATCAAACTGGGTTAAATCTGTTTCTTTTTATAAATACTGGGTTCTGTCTTACGTTGCACGTCGCTGGTTAGCCCAGCTGCTCAAGTCAATGATTTATGGATGGCAGGTCGCGGATTCGACCCCCTGCCAACTCGTTCTTTTAGTTATTTTTGATATTATCTTTTTAAAAACATTTTTATTAAATATAATGGAAATATTAATTACTAAATCAATTATTTTTTTAAGAACCGACCATACAATACTTGTGTTCTCGCATCTTTCGTCCGTATATGCACATATATGTGTATTTAGATATGCATATATGTATATATAATAACATGAAAACTAATATTTATGATTTAATATATATCTATCTATGTTCTCTAATTAAAGAATACAAGTTTTGTCATTTGTCGCTCTTACATTAAATCTCACTCTTTTTAACAAATTTATAATAGTTATCATTCTTAAAATTTATGCTTCAAAATTTGTTAGTTTAATATTTACTTCCTATTTCTTTTCAAACATTTAATATTTATAATTATCTTTTATTTTGAATTTGTTTTAAAGACTATTGTACAACGACTGTATTAATAGTGTTTAACACGTTTATTGTTTCTTGTATACTTCGGTTACTTCGGTTCGGTTTCGTCGGTTTTCGTTTCGGTTTCGGTTAACGATTCGATTATTGCTCACCCCAAAAGGATGCAACAGGAGCCACTTCAATAGAGTCAGAATAAGCAAGTATGTATCGAAGTCGAATATACAATAAAGATTTTTTTTTAAAAAAAACACAAAAACTAATATTTGTTAAATAGTAAATTCTACTAAATTAAGCAGATCGTCAACTGCTGCAAACCGCCGAGCGTCTTTTCTTCTTCTTCTTCTTCTGTGCTCATAATATTCGTTTTCCATGCTAACAAATTCGTATGAACGAACTGGAATTGCTCAATTAGTGAAATTACCAGTATATATAACTTGTAGCAGCAAGAGTAACTGGAATACCCGAGTTTCACAATCAATTGATCGGTTTCAATTGAAAATCGCTTCTTGAATCTGATGAAAGATAGAGGTTGACATGTATATAAAAAGACATTTGATGTGACTTGAAGTGGTAATGATCGAAGGTGCATTAATTCACTACATATATTTATTTTTTTTAACTAAAAAGATAGATGATGATATGATGGAAAATAACCATTACGCGCGTAAGATTAATTTATTTTGTTTAAATTTTAGGACATTTAGCCCAATATTAGAATTTAAAGCCAATACTATTAGCTTGACTTAAAGCCCGATTTAAACAACAGACCTAATCCTATTGTGTTTAGTCCACACACTTTTGTTAAAACATATACTTTATAAAGTTGTAAATGTATAAAGTAATTGCATGGGAAAAATTATTAGGATAAAACTAAAAAAAGAAACAAAATGAGGATATTAAAATGTAAAGAAAGAACGTTAACAAAGAAAACACATAAAAAGTACAAGGTGGCATTGTTAAAGTCCAATTTAAAAGAAATGGACACCTCTAAAAGGGTTGACCATTTTTCTCCATTTAATTATTACTGCAAATTGTGTTCGGCTCAACGTCATGTTCGAATTCATTTCAGGTTGCGAGTTGGACCCTAGAGCGCGACACGTTTAACACCCCAACACCTCAAAGAGAAACTCAACAGGTCAAGCAGGTCATGTCTTGGTTAGCTCGCAAATATCCGGGTCGTGTTCGGTTTTGTCTAATTTTTTGAAACAAACACTACTTTAATATGGACCCTTTTATATAACAAAGCATATTAAAAATGTGAACAATGAAGCTTACCAATGAGATCACACATTTTTGAAACTTCCCGGATGGCATCTTGAATGCATTGTTGTTATTTGCATAATTACTCTACATAAACCAACAAACTTTTGAACTTAAAATCTAAAACTTTTAACACACTAACTTATGAAAATTATTAAACCATCTAGAGGGGATGCAAATAAGCGTAGTCATTTATCGGATTAAATACTACTGTTTTCCATTGACTTTTTGCTCAATGTTGACAAAAAGTCAAACCCATTAAAAAGAAAAAAACCAAAATGTGACCATAGTCTCTGCTAACTAATTGCAATTCCCATATACCATTTCCTTTTTAGCAATACAAAATCTGATCACAAGACACAACAACCAAGTTTTAACCCTTTCTTTTTTGACCAAAAAAGGGTAGAAGTCAAAACAGTTCAATTAAAATAGCAATATAACTGTTATTTTCTTATTCTTCATTCTAGATACCGGATTAGTGCATGTAATTGTGTATTCCATAAACGTAAACTGAATATATATGAATGTACTACAACAATAATAACATAAACTATATTGCCTCTTAATGGCTTCTTTCAGAATTAAACTGAGAATACAACCGAATAAACCTGCAATTATAAAAAAAATTACATTAACTAACATCAAATAACAGTCCGTATCTGATCTTCAGTTCATTCTCAGCTTAATGTCATCTTTTAATGTGTTTGACATTTGAATATCATAAAATTCAAATAAAAGCCCACCAAGAAACTTAAAACAAAGTTGTTCTGTTGGTGTATCATATGCGATACACTGTGTGGCAATTCCCAAACGCAGCCAGGCGCTTCTTTTTCCAAAGACCTTAAATTTACACAAGTTAAATTATTAGCAAAACACGAATATTAGAAGTTATTAAAATAATAATGTGTGGCAATTACCAAACTCAGCCAGACGCTTCTTTTTCATATGCGATGCCTGTTTGTTTAATTTGTTTAAAACCGAGCTGAATTTACCTTATTTTTGCCTAAAAATCCAGCATCCTTCAAAATGAATTCAGGAACCTTCCCCAGAATTTCAAGAACTCTTCAATAATTAAAAAAAAATATATTAACCAAATAAAATCGACACAAGTATAGAAAGAACCCTAACTTTTACAAGATCATTCTTATAAAACATTTTATTCCCTTGAATTTCAACACATGTTAATTAATTTGTAAATAATCTTTTTCTATCCTTAGCTATAATATTAACCAAAACAAATTACATACAAAGATAGAAAGAACCCTAATTTTTATAAAATCAGCGTATGCATTAAAAAGATAGACATACCGGTGAAGATCGGGGAAAAAAACTATAACAAATAAATTACTCAAACTGGCTTCTAAAACATGAGATTGGTATGCATTCAAACAATTGAAGCAGTTTGATATCATTAAGCTTGAGTAATACCAAACAAACTCACTTTCTTTCTTCTTTGCTGATGCTTTAGCTTGATCACGTTCTTCAACCCCCGTTACAAGTATCTTTCTATGTTTCTGCTCCATTAAATCATAGCCAAGTAGCCTATATGCAACAAATCATTTCTTTAAATACACAAAATAAGCAAATGTCTAAATTAGTTTTAATGTTTGCTTCAAATCACCATAGTAGTAACAAAAGGATCACCAGGTTGGTTGCTGTCTGGATCTGCTCCACTACTTCTGGACACCCTAAATTCTTCATTTGTATCACTCTTGCAAAGTACAAAGCCCATATGGTTAAAAAGTTTATACATACTAACAACATTAGGATAATCATGTCTAAAGATGAGTTACTCAAAACATAATTTCACAACACACACACACACACACATATATATATATATAACTCATCGTAACGTACCTGGCATGATGTTTAATTTGACAGTTTTTGGTCCTCTCGCAACTCTCTACGCGTTGCATGACTTACAAAAGTTTTGTGCACCGTACTGGGCTAAGGTGTACTGAGAAAGGTATTGCTAGCTAGCTACTCTCCTTGTAATAAAATATACAAACTCGTTAAAACTAAATAATAACCAATTTTTTTGTCAACATAAATTAAGATAAACCTGACAAGAATCGCATGCATTCCTATAAATCCACTTTCTACCCTTTCATATAAGAGTTGGTCGGACAGCCATGACCACACAACTAATGTCTCACCTTGAGTTGCTGGAAAAGATGGATAAAACAAAGAGCAAAGTAAGTCATTATATCATATGACCAAAGAATGATACCAGAAATTCCAACATTATGTGCACCAATAAGCAATTAGACAACTTAGATAACAACTAAAGAGACATCACAAACCTGGTGTCTAAAAAACCGTTATAAATATTGTTGATTACATAGTATTGGTTTAAAATATACCAAGAATTATAACTGCTGCTGATGTAAATAGCACCAAGCCAATTGGACTCCTTTGTTGTTAAACCGTATAATATAGAATACATGAGAAGTACATAAGTGACCTGAGATAAAGAAGCCCAAGGTGTGACACCCTGAAATAATGATCAAAGCATTTAGAAACAAAGATCGTTGAATAATTTGTAAAAATGTTATCTTTACTATGAATAGACTGCAAAATATAACATATTAGGAATAGAAGATAAATCTTCTGATAATAAGCATTAGAAATGGCAATTTGTCCCCATTTACTAATGAATGCATGATTCATATTATTTTTTGCTAGTGACAAAAAGTGTATCAATGCACAAAATCTCTTAAATCATTTAGTTCAAGAAATTGGATTATCTATGTTCATACAAGTTTCCAACTTTTTGTGCAAAAGGGTTTTAGGTCCCCGTATAACAACTGCCTACTCTGACTTGTTATCTGGCCCAGTTATTTTGTCACCTCTAACAAAAATGGATGCTTTCTTATATCTAATTTCTTTCAAGCTTCAGGAATGAAAGTTGGTGCTTATTTGAATCTGGTGTGCTTAATTCAGGTAAGGATGCCAGGGGTGTGCGCGGTTCGGTTTGGTTATTAACATTAAGCGAATCAATTCATCGGTTTCAATAGAAAATCACTTCTTTAATCTGATGAAAGATAGTGGTCGACGTGGGAGGATGCCAATAAAGTTTAAAACGTGAGGAAAAAATTATTAACTGCTTTTAATCTTTATCAAACGCTCAATATTCAATCTTGAATTTATCGTACGACCAGAAATAGTTTTCACTCTTCTGTAACCTACTAATAAAAGATTTATTGGATTTTAATAATCCATATTAACTGGTATTGGCCGATAATAATCTCTATTTTTTTATTACCCCAGGTAGACCCAAATTCAAAAGGTTGTCCCCCTAATGGTCCCCCGTTAAAAATGACTTAACTGCGCTATATTTTTTCCCGCATTTCAAACTAATTTTTAGGGCTTTTGATGGGAAGAGGGGACACAAATCGATTGATGTAAAACTTAACTCGAAACGATATTCCAAACGACTTGATTTTTGCTTCAATTCGTGTGTTCGAACTTTCATTTAACAAAAACCAAGTCGTATGGATCACTGTTTCGAGTTAAGTTTTACATCAATCGATTCGTATTCTACTTCCTATCAAAAGCCCTAAAAAATTAGCTTGAAATTCGGAAAAGGGTATATTGTCGTTAAGTCATTTTTAACGGGGAACCACTGGGGGCCAACTTTTTGAAATTTGGGACCGCTATTGACGATAAAATAAATAGGGATTATTATCGGCCAATGCTAGTCTATAGGGATTATTAAAATCCAATAAATCTTAATATAATTCATCATCTCCTTTATCTCTACAAGAACGTGAAGGTTAATCCTAAATTATTAATAAGTTGAGGGTTTATTTATTATGTTTCATTTTAGTTGATTGAATCATAATAGGTTTAGGTTTAGGAAATGTTTCGTCTTGAAGAATAAGTTAAATAATTGGCTTGGAGAGCAAGTTTAGTAAGAATATAAATAGATTTCTAGATTATTGTTTATTGTAAAACGGTCAAGAGAGGTCTCTTCTCTTTGTATATTCGTGAAGTTATGTTCGTTTGATTATATGAAAAGAGTCGCGGGTTGTCACCCCAAATATCTCGTGTTCGTTTGTTTGATTTGATTGTTTGATTCGTCTGTATCAGAGCTTAGGCTCGTTGAATACACGCTTCGTTTGAAAGTCGGTTGGGTTAAGTTCTTTTGGTCCGTGTTCGATCAAAGAAACCTTCGTGTTCGAGATATTAGCGTCGTCAAGAATATAAAGGAAAGTTGTGTAATTTAATATGCAACACAAATGTATTTGTGCTCTAGAATATCAAGTTACACCACAAATAATATTATTTGTGTTTGTTTTCTAGCAAGAAAAGAAAAGCTACTAGCATAACAAAAGTTAAAACATTTCAATTTTATTTAATCTCAATTCTCACGCATAGGACAAATAGTATTAGTTGTTATCGGTTTTCCTTTCTGGCGCCTCTGGTTATCGGATTTTGGTTTTAGAGTTTGATAATTGAGACGTGACTGGTGATAAAGAAGCAGGAAACTATAGTGAAAGAATCGATGAGTAGATTTGCAAGCACCAAAGTTAACATCGATCAACTATGCATCATGGTCGGTTATGGTGAAAATTGTCTTGGTTGAGTTGCACGATGCGAAAGATAAGGAAAAGGGGACTGGAATTGAAGAAAAAAATAAGTTTGTGGCATTAGGTGTTATTTTCCAAACCCTACCTGAATATGTGATGCTTCAGATGGCCAAGCATTCGGAACCAAAAGATGTTTGAGAAGCACTAAAAGTTCATTATCTTGGTGCAGAAAGAACTCGGAAAGCTTGTGTTCAAATGCTAAGAACCGAGTTAGATGGATTGAAAATGGAGGAGACAGAAAATATTGATGAAACAAAGTTGGGTGGAGTATAGTCAAAGTACAAGAGCTTAGGAGTGGTACTTGAAGAAGAGTTTATGGTAAGAAAATTCTTGAACTTTTTGCCGAATAAATATTTACGTATTGTTTCTTCGATGAAGCTACTCATAGACATCGAAACAATGACGTTTGAAGATGTGGTTGGATGTTTAAAGGCATATGAAGAAAGACTCAAGTTCAAGAATGTGAATGGAAGTTCATCCAAAGTCAGCTCTTGTGCACCCAAACTGAAAAGAAAGTTGAAAACTACCGAGAATGTGGTAAGGCCGTGGAAGAAATAACGGACGCGGAGGGGGAATCCAAGATGGAGAGAAGTCAACTTAGTACGAGAAGTGTAAGAAGTGAATTATAACCATTGATTATGATTGATCTATGGACTACATTAATTATGACATGATTGTAATTACTAAGTTTTTGATTTTATGCGTTTAAAGGAAAAAAAAATAATGGTGTAATTTAGTTATAGATCAAATTTTAAAACCTACTAATCTTAATGGCAATCAATCCTTACAATATTTCCATTTTAGTCTTCCATTAACAAATTAGCTTATCTTAAATAATTGTTGCAGATTCATTTTGGCTTTTCGTTTTAACTTTGGTAGTGCTCATACTAACATGATATTATATTACATTAGATTTTAACTTAAAGTTAATACTTTTTTTTCCCAATTTGTCAATTTATATTTTACATTAAATTCTTTATACTTTATTTCAAATTATTTAAATATAAAACTTGCTTGAAAAACTTTATTTCAAGGATGTTGAATTTACAAACTTTTATTATATACATGATTTAACATAAATAGCCCACACAATATTTATACATACTACACAATATTTGAAAAGCCGTGTAAGATTGAATGTTGCATTAATCAATAGTTTGTAAATTCACATAATAATCAGTCTTGCATAGCTTACCCAATATATTTACATCTTACACAATATTTGAAAAGTTTTGTAAGAATGAATGTTTTGTGAATATGTAGTTTGTGAATTCACACAACATTCAATCCTACATAGCCTACACGAAATGTATGCTTCCTACATACAATTGGCTTGGATGTTATATTTACATTATTTATTAAATATTACAGTTTTTTGTGTTTTGGTTTAGATGTTATGCTTGTGTGGGTATATGTGTGGGCGTATGTGTTCATATAGTTAACCTGCGCGTATATTGGATATTTTTGTCAAGGATTAAATGAAAATCGACTAATAGAAACATAAGTTTGAAACTATGGAATTGTGGAAGATCAATTACGTTAAAGGAAAATAAATTACGATAAAAGTGTTCTGTTAAGAAATTAATATAGGAATAAAAATGAAGAAATTACGTTGAAAAGAAAAAAATAAAATAAAAAAGAAGAAACATGTATACGATTAAAATGAAAAGAGTGAAATGTTTCTTAAACTTAATTTACAAATAAAGAAATTAATAAAGGAATACAAATGAATTTAATAGTTATCAAAATTATAATTCTACTTCTTTATCATCATACCCCTAGATTTAATTAAAAGAAAAAATTCTGATTGGTTAAAATGGTTTCTCGCACTTCTCGCAATAAAACGACTTCTCTCCTGAACTTAACATATATATATATATATAGGGGTGAGATATAGAGAGAACTAGAGAACTAGTAAATAATTATTTTTAACTATTTAAAAAAAATATTTTGTGATTTTTTTTCTTTCCTCCTTCTAATAAGATGATATTGTTTCAAAAAAAACGTCGATGTAATGCGTATGTGCATTGATGTGTATTGTATATAAAATAGTGTTTTATTGCATATAATACAACATAAATACATTATCTAATACACACTATTGAATATATGCAAATACAACACTAATAATTGTATGCAAAACACACTATCGCATATACGTAACATAGCACTAATGCACGTATGCACTATATTGATATTTTTAATTTTTGTATACAATATAACACTATTGCAAATATACAATATAAACAATTATATATATGCTATTCAACACTATTTCAAATATCAAAATGCAAACTATTGCACATATGCATTATAAAAAAAGTCGATGTATTTCATATATGCATTACAACGTTAATTTTTTTTAATTTTTATATTTTTTTGTGGTAAAGAATAACAACATATAAGAAGGATGAAAGAAAAAAATTTTAAAAATATTTTTTTTTAATTAAATTAAAACTACTTCATTATTAGTTCTCTAGTTCTCTCCATAAAATGTTCTCTCATGATCCTCTATATATATGATTGATTTCTTTTGAGAACCACTTTGAGTTTTAAGAACTCGAATGAACTAAACGTAACAATTTTTTTTTTTATTTTTTTTACACTTACGTAATATGTAAGTGTAAGTAACGTAAAAAAAATTACAGTATTATTTTACAGACCGAATCGACTTATTACACATGTGTAACTAACATTTAAACTTGTGTAATCATCAAACATCTTTATTCTCTCTCCTGATTCATTTTTTAATTTAATTTAATCTCAACCACATATTTCATACTATTTAATTAAATGTGATCCAAAATTGAGTTTTTAAAGTCTTTACAACTCATTAAGGTTCTCAAAATATCTCTCCCCTATATATGCACACACACACACTCACTCACACACACACACACATACATATATATATATATATATAAACTAGCTTTTAGCCCGTGTGTTACGCGTATTACTTTTAAACTTTGTTAATATTACTTTGAATATATTTTTTCTTTGTATGATGTGTTTAGGTCTTAAATTAAAGGTTACATGAATCTATAAAGTATGTGACGGTTATGGTTGGAGTTGAAATTTAGTTTGTTATAGACTTCCTTTTGTATGTGGTTGTTGGGGTTGCTTAGGGATGTTGCGCATGGAAATAAAAAGCCTAACCTTGGAACGTATATGGCTATATGTTATTTAATGGATCATCTCAAATGGGCTCTCATTGATCTATCAATTAGTATGGGCCCGCGTTTTGGTGTATCAAACTTATAATTTTGGGTTTGGTTTTGTTCATTTACGCTCATTTTGGAGCAATCCAAAACATTGAATAAATCATCTACTTAATGTTTTATAAAACATTGAATAACTTCTGATGACTTAGTTTGCTGTGGTGTGTGACTTGATCAAATTTTGATTTTACAGATTTGAAATGAGAAACTGTCATCCCATTTAATTTAATCGAGATGTCCTTACCTGACATGTTTCTTGGTAGAAGTAACATGAATCTCAAAATTAGGGATGTATTCAAGACACTCCCCAGAAAAGGAGATATATATAAATTTGTTTATGTTTGTTTGTGTTTGTTTACGTTTGTTCATATATGTTCATTTATGGTCGTTTACCTTTGTTCAATTATGTTTGTTTACATTCGTTTAAGTTCATGAACTATTCGTAATGGAGATTCAGGAGCGATACAACAAAGAAGGGATTGTTGATGTAGGTGACAATGGTGGTTGATGTATGAGAGGATAGGTTGACAATGGTGGGTGATAATCAAAAGTTAACCGGTGATGAAGAATATGTAGAGAGAAATTAAATTAGGGTTTGATGATGAAAGAGTTTCACAAATTAATGAGACGTTATAACCAATTTAAGGGTTATCCGGGTTTGGTGAGACCCATAACATGCTTATTTTTTTTAACTTAAATGAGATGCTATAACCTTTTTAAGGGCTATCCATGTTTAGTAAGACTCATGACCTGCAAAAATTATTATTTGATGATGAAAGTATTTCATTAATAAATAAGATGTTGACCTATTTTAATTCATTTATGTTTATTTACGTTTGTTTATGTTATCGGTTTATAGTGGCATAGATCTATAGCATACCTTCTATTAAGATAATCATGGATAATAATTAGACAAATAATCGCCAGCGGGTCTTCTTCTCTTTGTCGCCAAAAATGAAAAAAAAATTAACACAAAGCTCAATTAGGTTCGTATGATGGAGAAAAGTAGGTCATTGTATTAGATTTGTATCTGAACGAAATTGGAGTGAATGAGAGGCGACTTAAGGGAAGTTGTTATGACTCATGTACCTTTAAAGCATCTAACACCTATCAAACTACTTTGTATTTATTCCCTAAATATATTCTGGTTATTTGAATCCATATGTTTTATTAGACAAAAAAGCATTTAAATATCACGAATAATAGTTATGACACTATAAGGAATGGATGAATATTTCCACGCTCATAAAGCTTGCAATTGTTAAATCAACTCTATATATCACTACTATGATAATGAAGCTCAATAAATGACGATGCATATGCAGAAGACTCTATACCAATTTGACAATTTCAATCTCCCTAAATTGTTGCATTATTAGAGCCATAACCTGCTCTAAACTCATTTGATAAGTGGCAGCCAATTAGTATGGTCTTTTTTTTTTTTTGAATTAATTGTAGTAGTGAGTTATCAAAGTTTTATCAAGGGAAATCGGTTAAGAGTTTTTTTATCACCTTTGACTTTAAATTGCAGTCATTTTACTTTCTGTTGATATAATGCTAAAGAACATGCTCAAATAGCAACACAAAGTGCAATATTTTTTGAAGTATTATATAGCTAAAGCCTAAAATAGTAAAATATATATACATCACACACTATAGCTTTTGCTGCTCTAGTTTCTATATCAAAGCTTAAATTTCTTTTTCACCTACCGACATGATTGGGTGCGGGACGTTCTTTGGGACATCTTAAGGTGAGCTGGGATATCAGCTAAAAAGGAAGCCCCCGTAAACTTTCTTACAGACCCCACGGAAAGGAGATCCACTCTACGACCGGCAGATTTGCTCGTCTTTGGTTGGGCCGGGGGAAAACACGCTTGTGTTGACCTCACAGGGGTATCTTCCTTAGCTGGTTTGAGGGATAATGGGTTTGTAGCTGGGCAAGCAATAAAAAGGGCTGAAACGAAGAAGGTGGAGAAACATGCTAAAGCCTGCGAAGAGAACCAACATGTTTTTGTCCCTCTGGCTTTTGATACATTTGGCTCATTGGCACCGGAAGCTATCCGTTTTCTAATCAGGGTCCAACAGGTTGTGCATAGCAATGTGTCGACTCCAAAGGGGCAGGGGTATGTCTTTAGCAGGTTAGGGTTTGCAATTCAGAAAGGGGTGGCGGCGCAGCTTGTTGCCCGCCTACCTGCTATATTGATGTAATATCCATGTTTCTACATATTGGAACCCAATTTTTGACCTAAACATTGAATATAAAAATAGATTTATCACTAATATCATCCTGGACACACCACAAATATAATTATAAGCATGCTTCAAATTAATTACAAATTTAATGTATAACTCACCTTAAAAGGTTAGTGAACTTTCTTGCTGCAAACATTACAAAAAGTGCCATCCACGTCCCAGGAAGACCAACATGTACTCCATCAACCATATAAAATAAATAAATAATAATATTTAAGGCTATCATGTGCCAGATAAGAACCGAAGGAATGATAAATGTTAGAAACCAGCTTCCAAAAGTCTTGTTTCCATATTCACCAACAATGCCGCAATTTCAAGTAAAAAAGTTGCTCACTTTAACCCGTTACCAAGCTGGTCCATTTAGCTACCACTAACCAATTTGAAAAGTTTAGTGGTTTTAATAACAATTTAAAACCACCATATTCATTATAGTTTACCCGTGTTAATATATTGCAAATATTAAAAGTCTCACTCACAGGTAGCTCAGATTCATAAAATATATGCCCATTTACAATACATGTTGCTTCTGACAAGAAGAATGAAAGAAAGAATTCATTAACTTCAAACGCATATATATAAACAACTAAGCATCCCAATTTGTAGTCTAATATCTAAACATTGATTCTAGGTGAGATTACTTGAAATCAAACATAAATTATACGGAATAAAACAATTGCGTCATTATTTATATACATGGTTTCAATTTCAACTATGTAAAAATTAACGGTTTAGCATGTATTTATTGGCAAGCCAATGTTGAATCAAGTTCAAATTTCAACTTTTCATAAAACAACTCAAAATCGAAACACAAATAAAAACATAAAACATATGCCCATTGAAGAGGTAGGTCCCCGCAAAGCCCAGTTGGACCTGCAAGACTCACCTTGAAAAGGTACGTGTGCGCAAAGACCAACTGGATCCGCAGGACCCACCATGCTCAGAGAGATGAAGACCTTACACGCAATAAGCCAGCTGTCCCCGCAGGAAAGCCTCCCTTGGTACAGTACTCTGCCTGTTCCCGCAGCTGTGGGTACAAGCCAAGAAGGAAGGCTACCCGCACTAACAGTAAGGCTACACGCATAAGACACTAACTCTTATACTTCAGCAATGTCATCTGAAGAAGGAATGAGCAGGGCGGCAATATTCCCGCCCAAAAGAGCCAGTCCGTACGCTTCTAGAAGATCTTTTGTACTATACCTACCAAGGTATGGACAAATAGACAAGATCTGACAAAAGCAACCCATGAACCAATCACAGGATGACAGCTCACTGACAATTGTACGAGGAGGAGCACGCTCCAGTACAAAATGTCACTATCAGCCGCTGCCTACCCACCAACTCCCATCGTGGCACGAACGTAGCCCATAGTTGGTGGAAAAGGAATATTATATACAGCTGGCCGTACCTGCTTGGAAACCTACCTTCGGCTATAAATACTCCAACACCTTGGAACGGTATCATCTTCTCTCTAGCTATTTCTCTCTATATACATTTATATTCAGAGCAACCTAGTCTGATTCTCACGCCAGAGGGTGGTCACAAGGAGGAACCCCCCCTTCTCAGTGACGAGCTTACGGTGTCTGTTTTGCAGGTTGAGAAGAATAACCATCTTTGCCGGACCTAACCCTCGTAGGAAACATCTACTTAACCCTAAGATTATCCTTAATCTGTCGGGGTCACTTAGTGTTTCTTCACCCATAATCACTATATTCATATTATAGGACAATTTAAAATCCGTTAAAACCATTAATTCAATAAACCTTTGAATAAGCATTGAAACACAATACACACTTGAGAAAGTAAATTTTCACATCTTCATAAACACATACAAATCGTGGGAGGTTCTTGCATAAACAAACAGGGAGATGGAACCTAAGAAAAGAAGGATCTGAATGATGCAACATACATGTCAGACTCGATTTTACTAACTTATGCATAACCACATAAATAGGTTACATAAATTTCTATAAGAATGATACTTGCCCAACTGCTTGCCATCTAAACATTCAATAAAAACATGTGGTGAATTACATCTTACTAAATAATTATAACAAAAACAAACATAACTAATATACCCCCATTTGTATTAGTAATCATATAATATGTGTTCCTCTGAATTTTGAGGTTCACTCAACTCACTTTCAGCTTCAAGGTCGGGATTCTGAAGACAATATATAAACACAATAAAGCAGTGTGTTATAAGCTACTATATAAAAGCTACAAAGCTTAAGAAAATTAAGTGCAATCAAATTAGTTAAGTTTTGATAAAAACTTAATTTGTTTTTAAAAAGTTACCTCCTCGCTGTCTTTTAAACTCTTGGACCTTGTATCCACATTTGCAAGTAGTAATATTATTAGTTCTCGTTGATTTGCATGCTTCCTTTGCTCATTTGAAAACATAATTTCATGATTGGAAACATAATTATATGAAATAAAAAGGAATTATAAAGTTTACTTTTTTTTTTTTGAAAGTAAAAACTTTACCTTTTTGAGAAGATATCATTTAGCCCATCAACTCGTGCTCCTCCTATATTGTATTTTAATGAAAGCAATTAAAAATAAACCAAACTACATCTGGATAATGGGTAAGCGAGTAACAAGCTACGCCGCTATTCCCTTTTGGATCGCAAAGCCTATTCTACTAAATATAAATCCTTGGTTCCTCGGGCTCTGCAAGTCACTGTGGACCACCTTCTGCACACGTTCCAAGAAGCGAACCGCCTCGGGAGCTAGAGATCCAAATGTGTCGAAGGCAAATGGAATGAATACGTGCTGATTCTCCAAACACGCTGCCTCATGCTTAGCAACCTTCCTAGATTCCGCCCTCAAAACCGCCTGTCTCGGAACGAAACCACTGTCTCTCAGTCCCACCAATGATGACACCCCAGTGAGGTCGACACATGCATGCTTACCCCCTGCCCATCCAAACACAAGAACGTCCGCAGGACACGGTGTAGAACTTCCCTTTCTCGGATCAGTCAGAAAGTTAACAGGTGCTTCTTTTTTGGCTGAGATCCCGGCACGCCTAAGCACATCCCATATGACATCTCTAACCCAGTCGTGACGATACTTGAACCCTGGAAATTCCTTACAGTAGAGGGCATGCTCACCAAATTTATCCAAACAGACTTTTTTACAAATGGGGCATGATTCGTCTGGAGGGAAAATAGGAATCATGAGCCGGTATTTAAGGATGTCTCTGTATTCAACTGCCGACATCTGTTGCCCAAGACCTTCAATGGGCACAACAGTCAAAAAATCTTGGGCATGAGCCCCATTGAGACAAGCAAAAACTGCCTTTTGTCTCGGAGTCATATCGAATCGCTCCTCCAAATCATGTACGTGTTTACCATAAAGAGCACTCGCCAAGGTCCGGAAAGGTTGTTTCAATATTACCAAGTGCAAGGGAGTAGTCAGTATCTACCCCCATAACCCCAGCGCTTCGCAAGATGTGGTCCTGCAATTTTGTCACACCCCGACTAGGTAATTGCGGAAGTGTAATACAGGAATGTAACATATAATTCTGGTATCAACCACACTGCTTATAAATAAATTTAACAAACTAATTTACATCATATTACATGGGTTGGTACTATGTTTACAAACTAGATGAAAATCACATAACCGGTTCACGGGCTTCTTATTCATTACTATGTATTTACGTCTATTCACAGCTATTCAACTTCACTTCTAACTCCAAGCACGTAAGCAATTCATTCCAACTTCGGTTTACCTGAAAAGCATGTTAAAACGGGTCAACTACGTCTAGTTGGTGAGTTTCAAGTTTCACAAGTACGAACGAAAACCAGTATACGTAATCATAGTATTCATGTTTTGTAAATATGCGATGTAATTATACTAAGCCACAAGTGAAACCAAGACAGCTCGCACGCATGGCCACCCTTGCCCATGTACTCCTGTTGGCATTTAATAGCCACTTTACTCCAAGCATGTACCATGTCTAACACCACATAGCATAATGTAATAAATTTATATGACAATGTGCAACTGTGCTAACAAGTATATCCGGCATACCCCTCCGGCGCCTTCAGAGGGGTTTGTCAAACCGATAGTACTATCAACACGTCACTGGCACGAAGTTAATCACTTGTGTTTGTGGGGACTTTCAAGTGTTAGTACTTATATAATTCACATCATCACAAGTTTTCAAGTATACAAGTACACTAGCTTTAGAAACTCGTGTATTACACGGGATAAGTTAATGTATAAATTACAATGTATGTCTTACTACAAATAAAAAAAAGATAATTAAGTCTCTTTATATTATTTAATTTTTAAGACTTATTAAACATTAAATATTTGTAAAAAAAATAAAAAAATAATAATTATTATAGTTTTCTTAGATGTCTCAAAAATTAAATGTTAGTGTACATTTCAAACATAAACTCTTTTATATACATTTTCAAATATCTTTTATGACATGTAATTATTATATTAATATTTTTTTATATTTTGTTTACAATATAATTTATTATATTAATATTTTTTATATATTAAGTATGTTGACTTTATAATCAATCAATACTATATATTGAAAAATATTTTTTTTAATTTTTCATCAATAGAAGAGAAGTGATTTTAGAGAGAATTTGATAGTGAAACTTAATCTTAGAATGTCATGTGTCCAGAATTATTTTCTTTTATTAGAATAGGTAGATGATTTCCACCCCAAAAGTTCGTAAAACAGTTTAGAAAGTGGGGTCGTGAAACTCACCTTATCGTAGTTCAAGCTGGTAATACGTGTCAGTAAGTAATGTGTCTCGATTATAGCTTGAATCCTATAACCGGTATCGTACTGTTAATACTAGTACATTGTCTAAACTAATTCGGGCTGTATAACTAGTCTGGGTATAGCTGATAGGCCCAGAATATGACCGTAGTCTTAGATTGTGACGTTGTACACTATGAAATGTTCAAAATCAGATTTAGCTCAGTTTCACCATTTTCCGAGCCTAGCCAAGTTGCTCGTTTATGCATTTCGGGATTAGCTAAGATCACACAAACTTAAGTAAACATATTGATTGATAAAATGATTCGATTTATGAAAGCATTTTGAAGTTTCGGTATCTGGATTGATCGCAGGGTTCGTTTACGTTTTCATACGAGTTTGATTGTACAAAACGCGGAAATACACCCGAATTGGCCGGAAATCTCGTAAAAAGTTCGTTTTATCAAGTTCATCCAAAACTATGATATTTGACCACTTTTGATATTTTGACATACCAGTCAGTTCGTTAAACACAAAACTACCGGTTTTGTTAAAACAAATATAATTTAAAACTTTGATTAATCATAACTAATTATGCACTTATTGTAACAACCTCAAAAATGGGGTTAATTTTTTTTTCTATTATTTTAGAAGAGAAAACTTATTGTTAAATACGGAGTGAGATGTCGGTTGAATAGTCGAAGCGAATTGTACGTCAATAGGCTTTGCCCGAACCATTGAGATAACAAACAGGATCGGCCCAATGATTACATAGAACTTGATGAAGATACGGATAAGCTCGATAATAATAACCTAATTTATAACATGGGCTTGGCCCAAACCAATCAAACGAAACCGAGGCCTATTTAACCAAAATGAACCAAGACCTGATAACTTCAAAATTATATGAACCATTCAAGAATTATCCAACAGTTCTTTAACTATACCGAGTATCCAAAATACATAAACCGTTATCTATAAAACTACCCCGCCACCGAACCGAATTAAACGACAACCGATTAACAAGACGAATAACATGTTATATATATTATTTAAAATACATATACTTATGATCTATCTCTAAGCCGATCCCCATATTTATATGCATGACCTGATTGTTTAAATTTTATATATAAATAAATAAAATCTCCTAATATTTTTGCAAGATCTCAAATCCTTTTTGCCCAATCTCTTCTCATGTTCCTTGCGTATTTTGTTTTCCTTCAACCCCAATCACCTTCATGCAGAGCACTTAACCAATCTCATGGCATGCAAAGGAATCATATCAGAGCTTCCTATGTAAACTCAACTATAGAAACCAATGCTTGTACACCTTTGATTTCCCATTCAATCTCTTGAATTCTCTGCTTTGTTTCTTGAATAAAATCACCCCCCCTAACATTCGGTTTTGCTGCTTACGGATCAGCCCAAGAACAACAAGAGATTCGGGTAATCATATTGCTTCAATCTATACTCACCTTATTCTTTTGTTGTTCTGATAAACCGTTAACCACATCACAGTACCGAAGCTCTGTTATGCTCGCGAAATCAGTTTAAGAACCGTCGTTCAATCCAACTTGTGAAACCATAAAGAATTCGAGGTATGACGACCTGTATTTGCTGTGCTTTTGTGTTGATTCTGAGCTTTATAACCGCGTTAACCCGTGTCTAAACAGCCCAAACCTGTAATCTAACAACTACCTAACTAAATGAAGCTTAAACACCTAATATAATCATACTAAATCAGTTGGTAATCGAGTACAACCAAACAAATAACTTGTTAAACCTCACGGACCGACTCTTATAAGCTTGTTTTCTCCATGTAGCGATTCTTGAACCGTTTCTTTTCTCGCGATCGGTTTCTTGGCCTCTTATGTCTTTGATTGGAAATAACTACTGCAATCAAGACTTACCACCGATCGAAAACATGAGCCCGAATCGTTAGGCTCTGATACCACTTGTTAAACCTTAGACAAGTGAATCATGAACACCAAACACGATATTGCATAAAACGTTTATGCGACTCTTTTCATTAATAGAAAACAAAAACAAAATACTTTTTACTCTTCTCTACTCTTTCTAGTATTCTCTACTTTTCTCTATATAACAGTTATGATTTTTACCAAACCGATGGTTCTCCTTTCTTCCGACATACAAGGCTTCGCTCTCGGTTTTAATCGACACCCCGGCTAACTGTTTTGCTAATGCTTCTTGTCCGGCAAGAATATTCACGAACTCAGTTATACTCGGTTGGGTCTCCCACCCTTGAATAGCGGTAACGAAACTACGATACTCCAGCCTTAAACCATGGATGAGTATCCGCTTCATACGAGCATCGCTAACCCGAGATTGTGGATCGAGTTCTCCAATTTCGCGACATAAGTTCTTCACATCACGAAAATATTGTGCGATTGGAAGATCCCCTTGGGAAACCGTCATCAACTCACCTTCGACTAATTGCAATCGAGCATCGTTCTTCTTCGTAAGTAAGGTCTCTAGCGTATCCCACGCTTGCTTTGGGTATTCGAGATCTTGAATGTGATCAAGAACATCATCATCAATGTCTTGATGATAAACATCGCACGGCCAGCTTTCACCTGCCACTTTCCGATACTACCGTTAATATCGTTTGCAGGTTGTCTCGTCTCGGTACCGTTCGTTACCTGCCAAAGATCTTGACCTTGAAGATACGATTTGATGCATGTCGACCATTGTTTGTAGTTGCTCTGGTTCAACTTCTTGATTCCTCCTACAACTTGGAATTCTGCCATGGTTTCAGTTTCTTGACTAATCGAGAACGACACACCGATATTCCTTTGCGGTGGCGGAATTACTAGCGGCAACAGAAGGAGAATTACAATGATCAGCAGCTGCGTTTACTTCCTGTTCGAACAAATATCTATCGTGGCTAAACAATAATTGATGTTGACTTTTTGGTTGTTATCTCCAATTAAAAATAGATGATGGTGATCAATTTAACTTTTCTGAATATGCAAATAAATGTCGGCTGTCCAACTTTTGTTCACAATTGGAAAAACTTTTATTTGTTTAATTGATAAACAATATTATCAATAGTGGCAGTAGCTTTTCTCACAAACAAACCTATGCCTGATCGAACAAACAAATAACTATGGCGTTTGATTTCGCGCTAAAAACTAAAACCGGTTACATACTTGTAACCTAAACAGAACCATAAACTAACCGAGATGTATACAACCTATACACAGACATAGTCCGGAGTATTAACGTGTCCAGCTTGTATTATAGGCATCCTATTTTGTTTGTATAAAAGTATTTTGATGAACCTATAATAGTAATATAAAAACCGCGCCTTAAAACACCCGGAAGCGACATTTAAGTGACCCGTTTGATCAGTAAAAGAACCTTAAAGTAAGTGCTGTCATAATACCATCTTAACATCCCCACATATATTATTATAAAGACATAAACTAACCTGAACTTGTTTGATGTGAAAACATACATTTAAAACCAAATTATGTCCCTAACGGGCCAAAACCGGTATGTACGAGCAACAACAACCCAAAAGTAAAACAAGTTATTTATTTATTTTTTTTAAATAGAAGGTGTTAACATACTTGTTAACCACAAATGAGCTTCGTTAGAAATATATCATGACGGTGCTAACGGCCCAAACCGAATCAAAACCATATTTGGGTTCCGGGCATCCTAATATCATTATTAAATTTTTTAAAGTTATTACCATGTATTATAACAGGCCCCACCCTAGACATGTTTCGCAAGTTCTAAGCAAATATGAAAAGGGAAAGGGCATATTCGGTAAAGTGAGCTGCGTATAAATTTATAGATTTGAAACGAAAAAGTATGAATTTACAACAGAAAACTTTTACAATGAAACCCTAAAAGTTACACAAAGTTCAGCCATTAAAACCCTAGCCAATTTATAGTCATTCGGTAACTCGTTATAGTGAAAACTAACTTGAAACCAACCCGACGTGTGACCTTATTAACTTCTGGATATTTAAGAAATTTCCACAAGTTAAGTTTACATATCTGAGGCATTAAACTTGGTAAAGACCAGCCCAAAAATTAATAATAAACCGAGTACTAGAAATCAACCGAACCGGCATTTTGGTGACACGTTCAATAAGAAATAAGCCGTGCAGCCAAAGTAATAATGCGATATATTTTTGCAGCCCTAAATATAATATTTTAATTTTATATAATCTGACCCGGAACCATTTTGTATGAATCTTCGTTTTTAGAACCGAACTAAAACCCGAACGGGCCAAAACCTGGCCTGTTAGCGAAACTGCAGCTATGAACAATCTTTCAAAACCCATGAAAGATTAAAACAACTTATTTTTATGTATTGTAACAGGTCTTGAAAATTTTGATAACCAAAAGTGAGTTTTTGTTAAATATATAGCGGGAGGGCATTTTTGGAAACAAATTAATTCTCAAAAACTGAAAATATAAAAGTATGGTTTTGAAACGAGTTCTTATAAGCTAAAATGACTTAATATTATTTATAAAATACTAAAGGATAAGTGGATTTAGAAAAATGGCCCGTTTACAAGTTTAAAAGTGTTGTTTCGTTTAAAGCCGAACAGACCGGCTTTTAAAGATTAAAATGCTTCAAAAGTATAAAATAGACATCTTCCAGGAAAATATATTTATACACTTTATCTTAATAGTATAAAACATTTTTGGTAGATATAACACCTCTTTTGTCAAGAATGGTCGTTTAAACGCGAGTTACGGTTGAACCGACATAAACCAAACAAGCATTTTGAAAATTTCAAAAGTATGAAGTTTCTGTTTTTCAACAGCAAGTATAACTGAATAAAACCTTAATATGAGTATTTACTTCATTTACAAACACTAACCAAGTCTTTTAACTTGATTTTTGCTAAAATGAACGGTAAACGAACATACGGAGACTAAGACCGTACAGCCCCAAAAGTTCTGAAATATCAGACCTGCAAATAACTCATTTTTGTAACATATATGTTCCCGGAAAATGGGAGATTTTGATTAACAAAGTATTCGTTTATTTACAATTTTCTCTAAAGACATATTGTTGAAAATGGACAACACGGTGATAATCGGCATCATTATCTTTTGTAATCTCATGACATGTTTCAACCAATAATCAACAAACCTTTTATATGAATAAATTATATAACTTCTCTAGTCATATGGTAACCCGAAACCTAACCGAAAACTTCCGAAAATGGAAACTTTATCGAAACCCGACAAATGAACCAAGGTAACTAAAACTCCCGGAAGTTGAATTATATAGCTAAACACAAAACATCAATCTTATTAAGTTATTTAAGTACAAACTTCCCATAAAAGGAAACTTTACTCATCGAGAACCAAATGCGTTGGAAAACACTTAGAATTAACTAGTATGCAATACCAATAGTGAATTTGAATTTTACATTGTTCTTCGAAAACTTATTGTTGATTAATATATATTGTCACATCCCCAAATTTCCACTAACGGAGTTTTACCGTAAGGCGGGTGACAAACCAGGATCCGAACACATTAATCACACCAAACGACATCTACATGGTCTTAAAAGTTTTAATAAATCAAAATAAAATGTTCAGAGTACTTAAGTGCTAGTGCGGAAGCTAAACAAAGTGCGGGAGCCATCTCCCAAACAAGTTTAAATAATTCATGGCGCTACAAGCGCAAAACCAATATTAAATAAATGTTTTCAAACTTAAACCAATGCGAGTCCATGCATGCAATGTTATCCTAATCCAAGTGCTTGCTAGTGACCTGAGAAAAACATGCTAAAAAGAGTGAACACATATGGTTGGTGAGTTCACAGGTTTTCAAAGTAAGTTATGCTCCATCAGTTCATAAACATTTATAAATAAAAGTGGCCCATGGTTAACTACACTTAGTTAACTCGTTGCCGCATAGTGTTATGTTTCCATCACGACCGAAGCTGACTAGTTATTGCCTCAAGTCAAGTATTGCCAAAACTTAACAATGTTTGGTCAAAGTTACACCCCGTTCGACCTCCAGTCGAGAATAATGCAGGGTGGGGTTTGTCAAACCCAATAGTACTATTTAAATTTACCACGCCAGTTAACCTTAGTTAACGGTCCGATGTTCGTGAGGACTTTCCATGGCAAAGAAACACTACGTTATAAGCAACCAAACGGTTGTGTAAAGATTTAGAGCAAGTAAAGTAAAACAGTTTTGCATGTTTCCTCCCCCAAAGGAAATGTATAAAAGTAGGGCCGTAAACTCACCTTGTTGGTGCTTCGGGTATTACACAAATCTGACCGAAGTAAATGCGTCACGTGCTAAGATCCTAAAAATGCAAGTATGTAAGTAACTTGTGGGATGGTTCCTAGAATCACTAGTATCCAACAATCTCCCATTGTTTTTTTAAAAAGACTTTTGACCAAAGTTTGACTTTTGTTGACTTTGACTAAAGTTTTGACCTTTGACTAAAATATTGACCTTTGACTATAAGTTTTGACCTTTGACTAAAATATTGACCTTTGACTAAAAGGTTGGACTTAGAATGTTTACCTTATAATTCTAGTCACACTTAATCAATCATCAAGTATACACACTTACCCATTTTCCTTGCAATTCTATGATCAATACACTTTCACAACATCACAAGCAAGACTAACTATTTAGTCAACTAGTTCTAAGTTGACTTAAAAAGTCAAAGTTCTAATTTACCACAACTAACATATCACAATTTGCAATTATCTCAATTCAACTAACACCTTTATCACCTTTAACAATTTATACCACCTAAACCGATTTTTCTCATCAATCAAAACTCACAATTAAATTACCAAATAAATCACACATGTACACATTAGTATTAGGTTCAACATATATTTTTTTCACAATTTTTGGATTTACCAATTCGTCCAGAATATTCATTTACTACAACAACATGATTTATATTTCTACAACAACACAGCAGTAATCAAAAATTTGTCAAAAATTCCATATTTGTCCAATTGATGCAAGACCAATTGGACTAGATTCCTAATTCAATTTACAACATCCTAGAAGTAGAATTATATACATATCCATTTTTATCATCAAGTTATGAAATTTACAACTCAACTCAGAATTATTTTCTCTAATTTAGATTTGCATCCTGATTTTGTAAATTAATAAAAAGTATTCAAACAGTGTCAAAAAATTAAGATTTCGGACTTTCTGAAAACTAGATTCGAAGTATATGTTCATAGAATCAAAAATAGATCAAAAACTCAAACATATCATAAAGTTATCAATAATCCAAATCCGTAACATCTAATCTGCCAATAAATAGTTTTAACCACAATCAACTACAAATGACAACTTTTCTATCCTTTGATTCAACAATCATCAAGAAACATTCTTACCAAATCAAATTGCATGTCTTATTTTTATCCATTTGATTTCATAATAAGAACACAAGTATTTATAAAGGACTCAAAATATTAATCAAGACTCATACAAAAATCCTTTTTATTTGTCAAACTTTGATCATCCCCTTTCATGATCCAACCATTTGGATACAAGGTTCATATGAATTAAAAGAAAAAGAAACATATAAACATAATAATCTACTCACTTTGCTTGATCAAATGCTTAAACCCTTGTTTACCAAAATCACCAACTCTTGTGTTATGGAGAAAATACTAGAAGATGATGTTTACAAAAATAAAAAGTGAGAGTATGTGTGTGTGTGTGTGGGATCTACGGCCAAGGGAGAGAGGGAAAGGGAAAAGAAAAGGTGTTGGCATCCAATAGTTGTAACCTCCTTGTTATTAACAACCCTTTATGATTGATTTAATGAATACAATTACTTAGGTTAACTTTTATTAACTCATGTGTGACATGCTACATATTTTAATAAACATTTCCTATGTAACATAACCTAAGGTTCCATTTAAATAATAAACATGTTACATGACATACAATATAATCTATTTAATCATTTAGCTTACTTACAATCACATCATCATGTAATAACCATAATATAACATATTAATCACATAGCACATTATACTTATCATACATGTTACATAACCTATTTATTATAACATGCATGACTAGTTTGTTATTCTAGTTATGATTATCCACTTATTCTTGTTTAAGTCACCAATGACACGTTGACCTAAATATACGCATACATGACATCACATGTACAAGAGTTCATACTCTTAGTTAACAGAACTAACTGAGTTTATAGACATAGTCAACAGGATTTAACTGGGTTTAGTTAACAGAGTTAACCTAAAATTTGCAATTGTCACATATATACTAGGCGTACTTGGTGATTTTCAGCATATTGCAAGCTCATTGATTATCTTTCATATACACATTTCATACGGACTGAGGTGAGTTTCGTGCTGCCCTTTTTACTTAAACTTTTTGGGCTGGATACATGCTGGTTTTACTTATGATGTGATATTTATCAAGAGGTGTTTTACTGCTAAATTTTGTCCCAACTTTTACACAACCTTTAGCCCAAGGGAATGGGCCGGAGGCTTGTATGGGTAGTACTATTTGGGAGACCCCCACGCATAGTGACCCTATGTTGGGTAAACCACACTGAGATCTGCGGATCGTTGCGGCATATAATCTATGTGTTTGATTATTGCTTTTAGCAGGGCGATAGTCCGGGACGGTTTAACTTCTAGTATGAGTTGGGGATACTTATGCTAGTTGCATGTTTGATTGTGGACTTGATTGATGTGCACCATGCTTTATACTTACATACACGCAAACTTGCGCGCTTTTATAATTTAACTCTTTAATGTGTATGTGAGCTAAACTCACGAACTCACCAACTTTTTAGTTGACGCTTTTTAGCATGTATTCAGATACTATGGGGATTAACAATTTGGATTAGCTTTGTAATGAGAATGCTTAAGGATAGAGGCGTATGCCAAACATGAACTATGAAGATTAGATGCCAAGATGATTAGTAGAACCAACCTCGGGATTGTAGCAGTGTCAGAGAAGAGATAGATGTGTAGTTACATCTTGTCATAAATACTTAGTGCAAACGTTGTAACTTATTTTTATCAATAATATTCCGCTGCTTACACTTGGTACCAATTTGTCTTTGAAACATCCAAGCCCCTATTGGTAGTGTGTGACACTTATATATAAATTATGAAACTTTTTGTACAATTATATTAAAAAATGGAGAATTTTATAAAAATATTTTTAGAAATTTTATGATAAATTATTTATTTATAAAAATTCATTTAATGTGTTATAATTAAGTAATAAATAGCCCGTTTATACCAAACGACATCCGAAAAATCCGATATTTTTTTCCCAGTGGTCAAAATACCATGACATAGCTCCTGAAAAATCTTCAGAATCTAAATCTTTAGCCAAAATGCCTTTTTGCGTGTTTTTCGACTGTTAAAACTCGATTAAAACACAATTGCATAACAAATACTTAGACATCTCCAAATCATCCCAAAATTTGCCAGTGATTTTACTTTAACATTTATGGGTTCCAAGCCAATCTTCATAATTTTACAAGAGTTTTAACTATTTTTCTCAAATAAATGCCAATAAACAATAATAAATTCGCCAAATATTCAACGTTTATAGAAAAATTACCAAATTTTAACAGTGACTCACTTATGTGATCCTTAATGTCCCTGAAAAGTTTCATAACCTAAAAAAATGATGTCAAAATCGAAGCACAAACAGCCCCTAAACGAGTTAACCGGTAATACCTTGTCGGTTTTCGGTAGATTTTGATGGTTTTAACGACTCTCCAGGTCTTGGGTCATAAACTAAGTGTATCTACATATCATATAACACAAAACCAAACATAAATCATCCATAGAACAGCCTTGTTAATTAGGGTTTCGATTTTGGTTTCAAACCGAACTTTTAAACCGTAAAAACGTCATATTCATGTTCTAATCTGTGTTTTTGGTCAAAAATCTATATGTTTCTGCTTTGTAAACATGTTTAACATCAAAACACGATTTTAGTTGATTTTTAGGGTTTTTGGATGGTTAAACATGTTTAACACTAATCAAGACATGTTTATGTGATCATAGCTTGATTAAAACAAGATTAAAAATAGTTATTTGATCCACACCTTTATGGTTTCTTGTAGAAAACTTCAAGAACAAAATCTGGTTATGTTGTTGTTTGGTTTGGGATGTGGACACTTCAAGTAAAATGACATTTATATATATATATATACACACTAGACGAGTGCCCGCACGATGCAGCGGGAAACACTGACATTGGTAATCGCGTAGATTTATAGGTGCTTGTTGTTTCGTTTGTAACCGTGAAAGCATTTATTGCTATAAGTATATTCATAGTTCTTATTTTAAACTCAATTTAACATCGAAGTACAAACGAAAACGGAACCTAACCATTGTTAATGGTTTGGTTTTGTTGGTTGCAATTTTCAACGATCTAGTTTCAATTTTCGGTGACAAAAAACCGTTGGCTTGACTCATAGTTTAACCATCAAAATCGGACGACAAACGCGTATACGTAAAATTTTATTTGTTTAACTGAAAAGAAACTATGACAATATCATACTCAAATTAAAGAGAATTAAATGCTCGTTTTTATGGTGCAATTTAAAAAAAATATTAACGTACGTAAAAGTTATGACCGTTTAAAAATCGTGGGGTATTTGGATTAAAAATGAAAATATAAAGAGTAGATGGTTAAAAGACGAAGGACCAAATTTATAACTATTCTTTATATTTACAAAAGTTTATTAAAGTTGAGGGGGAAATGTTGTAACTATTTTGAAGAGAATTGGAAAACACATGAGTTTAATGATTGAATTACCACTTTACCCTCATTTTAGTTTGTACCTTGTGTTTAAAAAATTGTAAATCCCTTAAAATATACCGTCTTAATTTGCTCATCTTTCCCTCATTATATATAGTGTGTATATATATATATATAATATCAAAAGGGGGTTTCCCTTTATTTGCGTCCGCAAGAATCAAGGGTCCAATGGGCCTTTATTTTTGTCCATTACATCCTCTTTTTGCGTTCCAAGGTTCGGCCTTAGTCCAAAATTTAGTTCGGGTTTGGTTTTTTGCGAGAAAATTAATTCGGGTGCGAGAAATAGCGCGAAAACGGTAGTTTATCGACTCTTTTTTACAAAATAATAAAAACATTTTAAATGGTTATAAAAACCCAAAATATTTTCACGGATTTGCTTAGAACATGTCATATAAGTGTTTTATAAATCTTTTTCGGCTTGACGGATGCTACAATGCTCGTTTTGATGTTAACGATTGCGTTGAAACTCATAGCGTGTAGATAAACGAAACCTTTTTCGTTTAAATGGTTTAAAACGTACTGAGGCCTAAAATCAATATGTTAGCCTTTATAACATATATATAACTCATATATGACCCCTCAATATATATATACGGGTCTTAGTCAGTATCGGTTGGTTACTCGTTTAATCGCTGCGAATTAACCGATTTATCGTTTACTCACTACGTAGTGAATAAAGTATACCTCGCTTTGTCACGAATGTCACAAATTTCCACGACTGGGCCTGGAAGCCACAAAGGCATAAGCAGAGACATCCCCAGCCGAGAAAATTCCTAAGCCTCCGTAACGCATAGGGAAGGAAGCCAACCTTCACTTGAGGTCCCCAAAATACGGTCCTCCACACACAACAATATCTTCAATTGCCCCCCCCCCCCCCGCAGGCCCACATCAAATATGTCCACAGCCTCTTTGACATGTTCAGGTTGATAAGTCCGGAGCCCAAACACTAACTTAGCAACCCCCATGCACGAACGCAACAGAAGGAGCTCACTTTGAGGGTCCCTAAGGTCCGGCAGGCGTTTCATAAGTTCAACCGCCCTCAAAGCTCGTTTATTTGTCAAAGACCGAATAAACCCTGCATCCCGACTAACCGCTCCCCCCCAGGAGTTTAACTCCCCTCACATGCCTGTTAATCTCGCTAGGGAATAAACCCGACACATTCTTCGAACCATTGCATGATGGCCAAAAAATCCCCGTTTTCTGAATGTTAAGCCTAAGCCCCAGAGACACCCCCTCTGAACGAATAATGCCCAACGCCCTTGCAACCTCCTCAGCCTTACCAATGATAATGCCATCGTCTAAATACCAAGCATGGAAGGGCAAGGAACAGGTCCCTTGCACACTAAGGATGAGCGGATGGAGGATCAACGCAAAAAGAAAAGGGCCAAGGGGGTCCCCTTGCTGCACCCCAGTAAAAGCCCCAATATGAGTATCCCCCACATATAACCTGACGGGCTGAGCATATAAAAACTGGACCCATGGGAATATGGGTGGACATCTGCAGCTAACTTCTCTGAGAAGGGTCGTCCGGTCCACCTCGTTGAAGGCGTTAGAAAAATCAACAGTGAGTATAGCCAGGGACCCGCCTGAATGGAATGCGCTCAGAAACCTGTTAGCACTATACAGTACCGGTTATATCATTAACAGGTTTGTCACTATCCTTGGGCTTTTTATGTCACACCCTCAAAATCCACTAACGGAGTTTTACCGTCAGAGGGTGTGAACTAACAGGATCGGAATCATTAGTTATATCACACACCATAATTAAAGTTTTCAAAAACAACTAAGACATACATGTCTTAAGTAAAAATGCGGAAGCGTAACTGAAAAGTAAATAGTTGCGCCACAAAGGACGACTTAAAACACACTTATCATGATAAAATTTAAAAGAAGTTTTAAAACGATAGTGTTCAGAGAATGCATGTCATATACCGCTCACCCGCCTTGGCTACCTGAGATAAACATACTAAGTGTCAACACAGGCTTGGTGAGTTCACAGGTTTAAGTAAATTTAAGCGTTGCGTTTTAGCGTTACCGGATAGTGTTATGTCAATTATATATCAATAGGTAGCTAACCTATCAAGCATGTATTACTAAGTGTTCGACACCGAAGCTGACTGTTTATATGATGCCTTGCCACCATGTCAACCACGACCATGGTAATGTGTTAGCCAAAATTACACCCACTCGACCTACAGTCGAGTTTAGAGTTGGGTGGGGTTTGTCAAACCTAGTAGTACTACTCAAAGGTGACTCGCTATTATCCAAATATTAACCGGTTCGATGTTCAGAAGGACTTAGTTGGTTTGTTGCCACTTAGCCTTACAAGTGATATACAATGAGTAACAAAATCTAAATCGTTAGAGTATGTTATCTCCCCTTAATAAAAGCGTTAAAAGAGTAAAAGGGGCCGTGAAAGTCACTGTTTGCGAAGTTAACAAAAAGATCCGAGAAAAGCGTGCGTCACAGAAATCCTCACTAGTGCTCTAAAAACAAGAATGAGAATTCTAAGTGTTTGAACTATGAGTGAGTCTCTAAACTCGACACATAAAAGTTATGCATGAGATGCGTTCGTGTTTCGTTTGTGAAATAAGTGCGACTCGACAAACACGTTGGTGATAAGTTGCATGTGTGAACAAGTATAGTGTTAAGTGTTACTATGGTACATCATTAGTAAAATATCTCCCACAAGGGCAAATAAGTCAAACACATAGCAACCGTCGATCAAATCATCACTTTTCATGTTAAATCAAAGAATTCAGCAGCTAAGTTACCAAGACAGATCTTAACACGTCAAGATTACTCTACTTCACTAACCATACATGTAGATAAAATCACCAAAAATTTACCACAAAAGCACAACTGAGTTAGGTTTCTAAAGATACTTATATTATATTTTTAGGAGAAGGTTAACGTTCAAATGAAATTAACGTGCTAAACGTGAGAATCAAGTAGAGTAATTATATATACAAGTAGAGTAATTATGTAATTACTCTGATAATTACTCTATGATGTAATTACGTAATTACTCTACTTGTATATATAATTACTCTATTTGATTCTCACGTTTAGAATGTTAATTTCATTTGTATTTGATCCAAACCCTATATTTTTATTACATACAGTTTTCTCACAATAACCAAAACAACACAGTAAGTACACAGCAGTCATTATCATGCGCAACAACACGGTATTTATTGTTCCCGTTACATGGTTAATCCAATTAATGCAAGGTCAATTGGGTTAGATTCCTTACTCAAATAATTAACTTCTAGAAGTGGAATCAACTCAATTGGTCTTGTCGTTTGTGAGATATACTAATTACAAAACAGCCTACAAGAAGGCTTCCCGAAACAGACTCGCACAACAGATTTGTAAATTAATAAAAACCAACTTTCACACGTTCAAAAATGACAAACTCAGACTCTTTAGACACTAGACACGACCTACTACATCATAGAATCAATAATCACTTCAAAACACATCGTTAACATCAAGTTATAGTTGTTTTAACATGCAATTATGAATCTGTCCAGCATCAGTTTTCATCAAAAACTCAACAAACTATTAATCTATGAACTAATAATCATGCATACAACCCTAACTCAATAAATAATCAATATATTTAGCATTTAGGGTTTATGATTAATATGTTTAATGATGCAAATATTCATAGAATAGATTAGATATAGTGTTTAGTTTACGTAGTTAGCACCTTAAACCTTCAAGAAGCTTGGAAGATTGATTGTATGTATGTGTGTGTGGTGTGTTTCGGTCGAACCAAGGGGGGAAGATGCCGATCGCAAGAGGGAGAAGAGGACTAGGGTTTATGGTTAAGGTTATATATATATATATATATATATTAGTTAAATAAATTACAAGTTACAACTAGCACCCTCAACTTCTATTTTGTATAATTCTAGCATAACTAGTTTATTTTCTTCATGATATGAGGTTATACATGTAAGCACCAAATTACAAATAAGCGTAACACATAGTTATAAACAATTTGATGGCTCTAAAAGGATGGGGAAGCAACGTGAGAGCGACACGTAAGATTTTCTGGTAGACAATTAGATACTTAGATATTTAGATATAAGTTCTTTAAATGTTTTTATAACCTTGCTCTGCTTATAGGAGTATAAAGATTTAAAATTTCACACATGCATATTTTTAAGATTAGGGCCTATACGAGACGTCCTTCTAATATGGTGTAGTGGTAGAAAAACTAAGTTTTTTTTAATGGAAACCCAGTTTAAATCCCCACATATAACACCTCCTGTGTACGGGGTACCTAGACAATTTTATGTTTGTCGACCTCGTTAACATACGGGACGGAGTCAAACATATAATAAAGAGCTGTCCCATTTGGACGGAGTGTGAAATTGTTTTTGGGAGAACGCATAGGTTAAATTACTAAGGGCATGTTTGGGATTGAGTTTAGAAAATGCTTATTAGCTTTTTTAGAAAGTCATTTTAAGAAGCTAGGATTTCAAAAAGCTAAAATAAAAAAAGATTTTTATGATTGTCAAATATATTTTAACTTATTGATTTTTAAAAAAACACTCAACTAAAGTCAATCCCAAACATGCCCTTGCAATGAAAATAATAAATAAACTACTGTCACATCCAATTCATTTATCTCCTTCCAATTCCATCATCATCGTCATGGCAAAGGTAACGATTTATATTTCTTCTGCGTGTTATTTGCTTGATTTTGAAATCGTTTGATGAGATGTCGTTGTTTCGATTGATGGGGATTTATTTACGAAAATCACTAGACAGTACGTACGTCGGATTTATGTATAGGTTTTTATTTGATCTTTTCTTCCTTTATTATTACTATTATTAATTTTTTTTGTATAGATGAAGTTGTTCATCAGGACCACAACCACAGGTAAGGCCTTCCCTTTGAAGGTTAAAGGCTCGGACACGTTCGATATTGTTATGGCCAAGATCAAAGTAATGCCGCATGAATGCAGCAACATTGACAACTGTTCGTGCCTTCCTTCCGTCATCACAAAGGTACCGATTTATTACTTGTTTTGTTCGCATGGTGACTTTTCGAATAGTAGCATGTTTGTGTTTTGTACATTTGGATCAAGTATGTTACATTTGTTTTGTTTGTATGTTTTGTACATTTGGATGAGATTGAGACCGGCGTATTCATCAATGTGACTAATGAAAGCCTATAAACGAATCGAACAAACAAAAACAAGGGCATGTGTTCGTTCATGTAACTTTAAACAAATACGAACACTTAATCGGACAGATATTTATGTTCATTTTCGTTTATTTTAAAAAAGAACATTTGTGTTCGTTTATATTTCTTTGTTTGTAATCTAAGGGAACATAACTAAACAAAGATAAACGAACATAAATGAATATAGATGAACAAATGTAAGTAAACACAACAAACATAAATGAAAACACTTAAATGAACACAAACTAAAAAAATATAAAACATTTAATTAGATGATTCATCCAGATAATAATTAATTATTTTCAATTAATGCATAAACAAACATAAATAAACGAACGGAACATATGTTCATGTTCGTTCGTTTAATAAATAAACGAACTTCCCGCCGAACGGTTCACCGAACGTTCGGTTCGTTTACAGGCCTATGTAACATTTGGGTGATATGTTCTTTGATTCTTTATATAGATGCTGCTGGTCATCAGGCCCACCACAGGCAAAACCATCACTCATGACGTTAACGGCTCCGACACGCTTGATCTTGTTAAGGCGAAGACCAGACACACTTACAGCCTTGACAACCGTGACATTCGTTGGGAACTCATCCCCGAACCTGTGTACTGGGAAAAGTGGTGGTCGACGCTGATATTCGTGCGTGTTGTCAATAATGGAAATACCATCACCCTGGCAGTTAATAATTGCAGTGAAATTTTCGACTTGATGCACCTGATCCGCTGCGAGAAAGGTATTCTCCCCTTCAGGCAGACGCTATTCTTTGCTGGAACAAGACTCGTTAATAAAGCATGCACGATGGAAGACTACAACATTGATGAAGGGTCCACCCTGGATCTTGTGCTGATGGGGACTAAACGAAAACCCGATGTTTTTTTGGAGTCCACCGATGAAACGGATGAGAACCGTTGGTTGGTTCTTAACGACCGCAAGATCAAAAAGGTTAAAAAGTCAATTGAAAAAATGGCTGGCGTTTCCTTAGAGCGGAAGAAGCTGGTCCGTCCTGGAGAGGAGCTTGACGACAACTGCTTCCTGTCAAATTACGACATCCACGAGAAGGTCACCTTCTGGCTTGTGGATGATGCATTCATGATGAGAAGCGTGTCGATGATGATTTACATCCAGTTACCCGTCACTCAGAAGACCAATCGTCTAAATGTCGAAAGCACAGACACCATTCGCGCTGTGAAAGCCATGATTCAGTCCCGGAATGGCATTCCTAGGGGTCGGCAGGTTTTGTTTTTGCCGTATAAGCGCCTACACGAGGACACCTTCACCCTTGCAGACTACTTTATCCCAGATGGATCCACCCTCTATCTTGCTCAAGTACTTTTTGAGAACGTGTTTCGCACTTAGCAACATGAATTCACGCTCAAGTACTTGGTTAAACATAGTTTCTTTATCTTTATATAAATCAAGAACTGGATTGCTTGATGTACTTTATTTGATTCAAGGAGTTCAAGATTTGATGGATGTAAAACTGTTTTTGACTTTCTAAGTTTAGTTCATATGTCTGCTTCGAATATGTTTTTATACTCATTACAGATAAAAATATGTTTAACCACTGTGTACCCGGTTAGCTTTGTACCCTTCATACCCAGCCCGTTTATTATTTTAGAGGGTAGGGTCCTAGGTCCATGTTTCTTTCTTAAAGGGTAAAGTGTCCGGGCCGGGTCTTGAGTACACGGGGTCGGGTCCTACCTTTGATATTTTTGATAGATCACCTAGTCATGAAATAAGCCCGTAAGAGAACAATCTCATTTGACCCGTAGGACCTTTCGTATCAGGCAACGAGTGAAAGTTGAGAGTATTGAAACTAATATCCCTATAATCATTTACGCCAAACATAATGAGACATCTAAAACCTAAGCTCATGTAGTTTCAGTGTGACGATAATTAAGACAGAATGATTAAATACGTAAGACTCAATTAATAAAAGCTGAAAACGGATCATAATCTTAAGCATGAACATAAAAACCATTCTCCAACAATTTCAATGTACATTGTTTCTACAAAACTTGCAACATTCCAAAATATGGATTGCTAATACGAAAAGATTGACCTTTAGGTCAAGAGTCAACGAACGAGTTTTCTTGATCGAATTGACTTTTAGAGTCAACATGCTCGGTGTTTGCAGCATAATTCTCAGCTGAGTAAACAGAGAAACTCCAAACCGAAGCACAATTTTCGTCATCTGCACGAATTATAGGAATATACTATTGATATTAAGAACATTATTTAAAACTCTAAAAGTATATACAAGGTTTAATGAATCCAAATCATATTATAATTTTGTTAGTGGACATAATCAATAAAAGGGTTAGAAAATATACCTGATAAACTCGAACTCAAATCACCATCAGAGTCATCAAGATTGTGGGGTTAAAGTAATGTATATTATTGTTTTATTTTACTTATTAAAAAAAAGTCAAAACTAAGAAGTCTACATTGTGTAAAGTGTTTTTCTAAATACAAAACCATATTATGAGAAGCGATAATGAGAAGTTGAAAATAGAGGTGGGAAAACTGTGTTTTCTTTGGGAATCGAGAACCGGGTAGGAACCGGTTTCGGGTTTGGTTAATAAAGTTAAGAATCGGCTTCGGAAGAAACTGGTTCCAGGTATGGTTGGGTTTTGGCTGAGTCAGGTCTGGTTTGACCAGTAGAGGTAGAACTGGTTCCGGTAGGTACTAGGTCGGTTCGGTTCCGTGTCCGGGTACGATATATCTGAGAAACTCAAGCCACTCATAGATCAAGGATACCAAGTTCGGTTCCGGGTCGGGTCCAAAACCTGGTTGTATGCCCGCCTCTAATTGAGAACACTAATAAAACATAAAACCCGACTAGATCTTCACACGGGCTTACAGATCATAATCTAAAATAAAGTGATTAAAATTCTGTTAAAATAAGAGAGAGATTTTAAACATATGATTCACGTATTCAAGCCTCCTAAAATCTTAAGTCCAGTAACATACCAAATCAACAACTTTTAAGCCCACTGATTCTAATGAACCCAGTAACACTTGATAATTAAATTCTCATGACTATATATAAATAATAACTATTATATGAATCTATGATAAGATAATTGAATAATGTGTATTATGTTTGAAGAAACACGGATCCACTCTCAGGTATGGGTCCTGGATCGAATGAGTCCAGATGGTACAATACGATAATTACTATTCGATATGAGTACAACTTCCTAAAGTCCAATGACGAAAACCTGCAAAACAGACACCGTGAGTCTCGTTACAGGAAGGACAAGAGGGGGGGGGTCTCCCTGTAACCACCCTCCGGCGTGAGAATCAGTAACGTTCGTAATGAAGAAAGTACTGAAGTACAAAGTCTAAGTGTAGTCGGAATATAGGTGAGTGAATGAATACCTCATACCATTTGACAAGGTATTTATAGCCGAAGGATCAAGGAAGATGATTTGGGCAGCTGTCCTCTTCTAGAAGATCTTTTCTAACCGCCTGGACACGTGTCCTTTTGTGATAGGTCAAGCTATACGTTCCATGTGCATGGGCATAACAACCTGGACAGGCGTCTCTTAATGATAGGACGAATCACACCCTGTCCATGTGCACGGTTATAACAACCTGGCCAGGTGTCCTTTGTTCATTGGTTAATATGTCACGTATTCCCCAAGTAAGGGTCATGAACCTTCCTTTATAGGATACTTGAGTGGTGACAGCTGTTACGCTGGCATTGTCCTCCAATTGTTCTAGCGGACAAATGTCCTGCCTTGCGGACGACTTTTGAGGATGCCAGGATGCTTCCGCGTGTATTATCGGGACGTCCTTCCTCACTCGTGACATGCGGGTGACCCAAGTGTTCCGCGGGTGGTTTACAAGAGGATTCTCTATGACCCGTGGGTGGTACTTAAAGGTATTTGGGTCTTTTTGGTACCCTACCTCTACAAGTCCCCCAGTCCAGTGTTTCTTCCGCGTGACGTTTTTTTGTGCGGGTGAAATTTCTGGACTTAATGTATGTTGGGGATTTTCGTTACTTAGAGGTTAGGTAAAAAATATCTTTTGTTGTATGGATAATCATGAAAAAGGACAACTTGACCACTCGCAGGCGCGTGAACAAGTGATGTGACGTTTTTGACGGCTGTCAATGTACCCGACTGTACAGTTTTTTCGCTTTTTCGAATTTCCCGCGTGACGTGGCAGTCGCTGGTTGGGTGATAAATTTCTCTTTCTACTGTTTATATCTCATCGCATTAATTGCGATGAGTATAAATAGGGGGAAGCTTCATCTTTTTAAAGTTTTATCGCCTTTTTCGTCTGATAATCCTCTTGATTCCTTCTTATAAAGTATCAAATCTTTCTTGTATGTCTTCATTAAATCTTCCCAAGATGTCTAATGTTCAGACCGAAGTTGATGAGATAGAAATCACATGGGACTACTCAGAATATGAGAAGTTATTGGAAACGTATGGTATTCTACCCGAGTGGGAACCGGAGTTTCCCTCTATCGGTTCAATAGCCAGTTTTCCGTCGCCTGGGAAAATGGCTTTGTATGCCGATTATTTTATTCGTGGAAACTTTCGACTGCCCATAACGAGATTCCTTCAAAAGGTGTTAACCGCCTATGGAATTCATTTATCTCAATTGCATCCTCGTACTATGATGCGAATTCGCCATTATGAATTCATATGCATAGCACATGACATGGTGCCACATATTGACCGATTTCCAGTTTTTTACCGTCTTACCATGCGCAATGGCTGGTATACATGTCAGGGTTTTTCTGACCGAAGCATCGGATATGAAGTTGAAAAAGTATCTAAAGATTGGCGGAATAAATTCTTTTGGATTTCTGAAGACGTGGTGCTATTAAACATGGTTCGCCGTCCGGTGAATTCTGCTCTTCCTGACATTGTTATCGCTAATCATGATGGTCAAGAATGGTATCGTGTACTCACGATGGAACCAACACCCATGTGGGCGTTGCTGGAGGAAGCTTTAGTGTGGGCAGGCATGAGCCGTTTGTGGCCAACAGAGTACATGGAACCTATCTTTGTAGATTTAAATGAACGTAAGTTACCTTTCTGCTGTCTCTTTTGCTTTTTGTGAGTGTTTTCCTGATTAAGTTCCTATCCTTTTTCAGGTCGGAGTTCTATGATTAACGCTCTTTTTGAGGACAGGGGGTGTGTCCGGAAAAGTATCCGCGCGGCGGGGGATCAGCCTATTCTTGAGAAGACCAAAACTCAATTTCTTTTTCCCAAAAAAGTTAGAGCTGACCCCATCACCTATGATGCCACCTTTGAAACAGGTGCGTATGTTCTGAACCCTCCCCCTCTTATTGCCGTTACTCCCGACAGGATGATTGCCATTATATCATCAGATGATGATGATGGTGATTCTTCTGATTTTTCTGCTTCCGAGGAGGAGGAGGACTCTGAGGAAGATGTGCCTGAATTTTCTTTTGTCTCATCTTTATTAACAGAGTTGGAGAAAAAGTGATCACTCTTTGCTTCTCAGGCGAGTTCTGCGAGCGGGAGGACTGCAGATACTGAGGCAGGACCGTCAAAGAAAAAACGAAGAGTCCATCGTCCTAAGAAGCCACAGTACAGTCTCGCCGATCATTGGATACTGTTGAAGGTATGTGTCCATCTTTAAATGCTGCACTCTTTCATAAGTGTTTGACTAAGTATGACTTTGTTATGTAGATATGTCGATCTTCAGTGAAGATATATCGGAAAAGTTATCCACACCAACCCCTCCTACTGAGAAACCATCTTCTCCTCCGCCGGGGGAAAATGTTGAGATTGAACAGGCTGCTCCACCAAGTGGTCTTAATGCGGAAGGTCAATCAACCCTTCCTCAAACTGAGACTATTATGGAAGACAGGGAATTGACTCCGCCGACTGATATTGCAACAGGGGAAACCAATATCCTGCCTGAGACTGATACTCGTTTTGACTATCTTTTTCAGGCTGGGGGTGATACTGGTGGTCAGCAGGACAATCCTGCTGTGAATGAAGAAAATGTGAGGAACGTGGAATCTCCTCCTCCACAACAACCTTTCTCTTCCCCAGCCCGCCTTAAACCTCCGGGTTCTCGCTACTATGGGGACACGGGTTTAGGTGACAACCAAGAACTGTTTGTTCCCCTGTGGAATATTACCAATGGGTCTCGATTTTCTCAAGCTAGAACTTGTATGGATTTCATTGAGAATTGTACGCCACCCGCCGAGATGACGTATCAACGTGACCTCTCCCGTCATGACCTTCATACTAATGTTGCATATCATCTGGCGAATGCTTTAGCCGGTAGCCAGGAAATTTTAAGTGAATGGCGTACCCTAGCTGGGCAAGTAGGGGAAGCTCGTCGGGCCGCTGAGGCTGCCAAGAAAGAGGCTGAGGAGCATCGTCTCGCCGCCCAAACCGCTAAGTGGAAACATTCTGACGCGGACATCGCTCTTAAGGGTGAGCAAGACCGTAACCCTGAGGCCGCTTGCTGATGGAAAGAAGCCTGTGAAAGGCAAAATGCCAGTCGAGAGGCTGATCGAGCGAGGGCCCAAAAAGATAAAGACGAGTTAACTCGTGCTCAGGAGGCTAATTCAGTGTTGGAAAATCAAGTGGCTCTTCAAGGTGCCCGAATCAATGATCTGGAGGAGGAGCTAAAATTGCAGAAGGAGCGGGTCGAACTTAAAGACAAAAATGCTACTGAAATTCAAGCTGTCTATGACTCTATCCTTCAAGCTCATGAGGAAACCACCGCGGAAGCCAAGGAGTTCCGGGCGTGGGCGGAACGTTTGGAACAAGATCGTCAATGGTTTCTTACTCAGGGGATTAATGCTGTAAGTTATTCTTAACCACTTGTTGTTTCTCTCTCCATATTTGACATTGGGAGCTTATGTTTTCTTATTGACAGGTTGTCCGCCATAGCAAGGAGCTGACTGACAGTTTCGCCAAGGTGATGGCTGCTTCCTCCTCGCTTGGGCGTGTTGCTGGTTTTCATGAGGGAATGAGTTATGCACGAAGCAACCGCTCGTTCAAAGATCATCCGCTCTATGGTGTGAACGTCAAACAAGAACGTGTCAGCCGGGTTAAGGAGCATGACATGTTGGTCTTTCCTCTTCAGGATATGCTTCCGGAATTTGCCTCCGCATACGACGGTGTGCAACTTTTGAAGAACTATCTTGGGGAAGAATCCGAAGAGGATTCTTCGGAAGATACGTCTGTGAAGGCTCCGGAGGGCCCATCCGCTTCAAACCCATAGGATAGATTTATTGTTAATATCACTAGTAAATTTTTCCTTTTCTTCTTGTAATCTTTTTGGATCATTAATGAAGAATATATCTTTCCGTCCTTTCGTTACGCTCAACACTTCTTGATAGAGTTTTTCATTTTTTATTTTTATTTTTGAAATGTTTGAGAGTTTGGATAACTATGATGACATGGTGAAGAGAGAAACTTATTGAGGAACTGATAAGACGTTCCTGACGCCTTTGCCAGCCTGTTTTTAACATCTTGAATTTCCCGCCTGACGTGTCAGTCATCTGGCGGTCCGCAGTTTCTCTTTCCTCTGGCAGTTTGTGAACCGCATTAATTGCGATGGGTATAAATACAACCCTTGGGGTTTCCATTTAAACTTTATCGCTTTCATATCCTTTCAAGCACTTGAGACCCTTCAATCTTCTTCAGGATTTTGTTATCTTTCTGAGATTTCTTTACAAACCCCCTGATATTAAGATGGCTAAGGATAAGAAGGGTATCCCTACCATCGACGATGTTGAAGTTTGTCTTAAGGAAGAGGAATACAATGATGTTGTCAATGTGTACGGATTGGCGACAGAGTGGGAGCCAGGACGTCCTGCTAGTGGTTCTATTGCCACTAAACCTCCTCCGGATAAAATGGCTGTATATATAGACCATTTCACAACGGGGAATTTCCGAATTCCGGTTACTAAGTTCATCCGATCAATCCTGACAACTTATGGAATTAACCTTTCTCAGATCCATCCCTTTGGGATGTTAAGGATTCGACATTTCGAATTCTGCTGTCAGAATCGCAACCTTGACCCATCTGTTGGCATGTTTGCCGTTTTTTACAAGATGACCTTCCGCGATGGGTGGTATAGCTTTGCGACCGTGGAGAAAAGAGTTATAGGCACGGAATGGCTCTGAAGCCTTCATGGCTGGAAGCCAAAGTTTTTCTGGATCCGGGAAGACGTGATCCCCTTCCGGATGACTAAACGGAAGGCCAAAGAGACTATGCCTGTGGTTGTGGCTTCCGCCCATGAAGATCAGGCATGGTATAAAGCACTTATCTCTACTCCGACTCCCATGCGCCCAATCCATGAAGGGGCAATGGTGAATGCGAGGATGAGCCGATTGTGGCTGTTCCTGACATTGGATCCATATTATGTGAAGGCTGATAAGAGTAAGTCTGTTTATATCTTCCGTCCTTTTCTTACTAGTTTCTGACTTGGTATATTTGTGTAGGCGAAGGTTCTGCTTTTAGCACCTTGTTGGACAAGGAATGGGGCATGATGGTGCAACGTCCGGTTGATCCACATGATGGTTCCTTTCTGGATCGGACGAGCGACAACTTTTTTTCCCTACTGCCCTTCGTCCGAAGCCATTGGTTTCTAAACCAATGTATGCGCAAGGTGGGAAGTATGTTGAAGATTGCATCCAGAAAGGTAAGGGCATCTTGAAACCCAAACCTGTGACTGCTCTTACTTCTAGCGGAGTGATTGTGCTCTTCTCGTCTAGCGAGTAGTCATCACTTTGTGAGGAAGTTTGTTCAACTGATGTTAATATAACTGTGGGCTCAACTGCAGGTCTCACCCGTCAACGCGCTGCGTGCCACCAGGCGACGGAGCAAGATGATGCTACCACAGTAGCAGAGGGTAAGAGACCTGTTTCTGAGGATGTCACTGCTGAGGGTGAACGTCCGGTCGTTGATGCGGTTGCTTCCAAGGCAGCGGGCAAGCGTAAGGTTAATACTGTGAAGATTGCCCCAAAGAAGAAGAAATCTAATAAAACAACTTCTTCCGCCTTGGAAGCTCGTTTGGAACGGCTTGATGCGGAGGATTCTTCGTTAGGTATGTCAAGTTTTTCTTACTTTCAACTGTACTGAATTGAAATGTTTCTAACTGATTGCTGATACTTTTTCAGTGAACCTGGGTAACCCTTCTGAGGGTGTTTCGAATTTGAAGGACTCACCTGTCCGTCCGCCACCACCATCTCCTAACACTATTGAAGATCCAATAGTTGTGGCGGACGATTCCCCACAAAAGAAGAAAGGGGTTGAGGTTCTTAAACGTGTTGAGGAATCGTCTCCTTAACATCTTTACCACTTCAGAGATTAGGGAGGGAAAAGTACCTTTCCTTATGCTTCTCAAATTTCCCCCACCCCTGAGGAGGAAGACCCCACCCCCCATCAGCCTAACTGGTCCTTGCGTCGGGATTCAACATTCCGCGATGTGGACACGTGTTTTGAATTTCTGGGGGGGGGGGGTGTCTTCCTCATGGTGAAAAGGAGTGACGCCGTCTCAGTGTTCGCCAAGAATTACTGAATTCTCACTCTTATTACTTGGTGAACTCTCTTTCCACTACCCATGAGATAACCAGGGACTGGTTATCAATGAACGAACAATGGGACGAGCTGGCGGCCTCTGCTTCCGATGCTAAACAAGAAGCTCTTAAAGCTATGAATGAAGCTAGGGAGGCCCGCCAGGCCCTGGAAACAGAAAAAACTGCTCGGCCCGCTGCTGAGGAAGCCAGGATTATTCTACAAAAACAATTGGAAGAACAGGCTAAATTGGTTGAAGCACTCCAGGCTGAATCGGCGGCCAATGACAAACGCTTATCTGATCTTAACGCCAAGAACCGGAACCAATCCTTGGAATGTGCTCAGCACAAAATGGAACTTACCCGGGCCAAGGCGGACCAAAAATGGTTATTGGCGGAAGCTATACCCAAGGTATGTGCTTTTTACATGTTATAAACATTTTAAGTGTTTAGGAATACTTATTTATGATTGTTTTGGCAGGTCATTGCTGATGTTCGCGCCAGCGATGAGCTTGGGAATTGTGTTGTCATCCTCCTAAAAGCCTCTAAACAAGCTGGTCGTCAGCTGGGTTTTCAAGAAGGCTAACAGTTTGGTTTAGCCTCCAAACTTCCTAAAGAATATGTCTTAGCTGGACAAGACACTGTTGCTATCCTTAAGCAAAAATCAAAGGATTTCGATTCATTGAAATTCCCTTAGACTGATCAAATAGCTGACTTGCTGACAAGGAAAATAGTATCCAGCAGCTGAAGACTCTTCTTGAGCTTGATGGGGAAGAAGAGGTGGAAGAAGAAGATGCGGGAGGCAATACTTCGGAACACGAAGATGCCGCATAATAGATAGATTTTTTCTTTTTTCTTGTGACTTTGATCTTTTGTAATAACCCCACTTGTGTATATGAAGGAGTTTTGATTTGTCATCTGTTATACTTTGTTTATTTCGTCATAATATAAGTATATCGTAGGATCTTCTTTGTGTGCCAATAAAGGGTTACATATCAATACAAGTTGAAAATGAAAATTTTCATAACTAAAGCATAAGCCAAATTACAAGGAAAGAAATTACAAAGGTTCTTAATATCTAGTTAGGCACGCAGGCCAAAAGACAGACCTACTAAATGTAACATTTCCTCAGGTGGGCCCCATTCCAAGTTCTAGGGACTTCTGTCCCGTCCATCCTTTCCAGTTTATAGGCACCTTTAGATAGAACTTTCTGAACTATATAAGGTCCTTCCCATGTAGGAGCCAACTTTCCCGGAGGCTCTTGCCCTGAGGCTTCATTACTGTGGAAGACATAGTCTCCCGCGTCGAATTCACATCGTTGAACCCGCGAGTCATAATAGTTTTGTAACTGTCGTTTGTAATTATGCTCGCGGATCGATGCCATTTCCCTCCTTTCCTCGAGGAGGTTAAGGTTCATCCGGAGTTCCTGATCATTGTCTTCGATCATGAGGACTCTGGCGGATGGGATTCCGATTTCGGCTGGAATCATGGCCTCGGTGCCATAAGTTAAACTAAAGGGGGTTTCGGAATTACTAGAATTCTTCTGGGTGCGGAAAGCCCATAATACATGGGGCAACTCGTCAACCCAACCCGTCCTCTTAGTTCCCAATATGGCCTTAATTTCTTCTTTGATGGTCCGATTAGTTCATTCAACCTGGCCATTTGCCTGTGGGTGGGCTACTGAGGTGAAAGTTTGAGAAATATGTAACTCTTTTAACCATTCTTGTAACCCATTGTCCGCAAATTGTGTTTCGTTGTCACTAACGAGCTCTAGAGGGAGACCAAAACGACATATAATAAATTCCCACAAGAATTTTTTAACACCTGCTGCTGTTATAGAAGCAACTGGTTTGGCCTCCACCCATTTTGTAAAGTAGTCTATGGCTACTATCAGGAATTTGACACGTCCGGGGGCTTCAGGGAAAGGTCCCATTATATCGACTGCCTATTTCTGGAACGGCCAAGCGGAAGTGACTGGAACTAAGTCGTTCTTTGGTCGAAGTGTGTTGGGAGCATGGCGTTGACATGAATCACACTTTCTGATTTCATTCACAGCATTCATATGCATCCCCGGCCAGTAATATCCAGCGTTCATAACCTTTGCTACAACCATCCGCGGACCCGCATGAAGACCACAAATGCCCTCATGAACTTCTCTAATTAAGTAATTCGCGTCCTCAGCATCTACGCATCGAAGTAATGGGCCGAGGAAGGAACGTCGGTACAAAACCCCATCAAGTATCTGGTAGTTCAAGGCCTTGTGTTTTATCTTCAGGGCCGCTGCTTTTCCTTCCGGAAGTGTTCCAGATGACAAGTATGTGATGATAGGTGTCATCCAGGATTCTATTCACGTTTGGATTACTAAAAATTGATGTTGCGGAACAGACGGGCGATCTAATACCTCGATGCGGATGTCTTTGGCGAAATGTTCAAAGTTTGTTGAAGCCAATTTACTGAGAGCGTCCGCTGATCTGTTCTCACTTCTTTTTATATAAATGAATTTACAAGAAGAGAACTGGAGCATCAAATCCTTTGCCTGTGACACATATGAAGCCATGATATCATTTTTTGCTTCGTATGTGTCGTTGATCTGTCCCGCAATCAACATGGAATCCACTCGGGCTTCCAAATGCTTAACTCCAAGCTTTCTGGCTATCCGCAAGCCTGCTAAGAAAGCTTCATATTCTGCCTCGTTATTGGTACTTTTGAAGTCCAACTTTATGGCATATGTAAACTCATGGCCCTCGGGGTTGACTAGCCTGAGGCCTGCGCCACACCCCTCACTGCTTGAGGCTCCATCTGTGAATAAGGACCAATTTTGTCCTAATTTTGGAGGTACTTGGGGTTGTTTCTCAATTAAACATTCATTTTCTTTGTGATGCGGGACTTCTGTCACGAAGTCCGCCAACACCTGCCCTTTGATTGATGGCCTGGGTTTGTATTCTATTGCATGTTCGCCCAGCTTGATGGCCCATTTTGCCAGTCGGTCGGATAATTCAGGCTTACTGAGAACATTCTTGAGCTTGTAACCAGTTAGTACATTAATGGGATGTCCCTGAAAGTACCTGCGGAGACGTCGGGCAGCATAGACCAGTGCCAAAACAAGTTTTTCAAGCATGGAGTATCTTGTTTCCGGGTCCGATAGTGTTCTGCTGACGTAGTAGATCGGCGTTTGAATATTCTTTCGATCTGTCAGGAGGACGGCCCCGATGGCAATGTCTGATGCTGATAGGTATAATGTTAAAGGTTCTCCCGCGTGAGGTGCTGTTAACGTAGGAAGTTCCATTAACATTTTTTAACCTCCAAGAACGCTTGTTCTGCTTCCGCAGTCCATTTAAATTGTGCTTTCTTGAGGCAGTTCTTCGGAGTTGAAATGAAAGGATGAGACTTAGCTGCATGATTTTCCAGGAAACGATTTAGTGCAACCAATCGGCCATTGAGTGTCTGGACTTCTTTGAGGGAAGACGGGGAGGGCATGCGAGCTATAGCTTGAACTTTATCGGGATTAGCTTTGAAGCCCGCGTCCATAACAATCACTTCCAGAAATTTTCCCTCTTCCATTCCAAACGAACACTTGGCTGGATTCAACTTCATGTTGATGCTCTTCAAAGTTTCAAAGGTCTCTTCAATATCTCTTAACATCTGATCTTCCTCAACACTTTTGATTACGAGATCATCCATATATACCTCTAGATTTCGACCAATCTGACCCTTAAACGCTATGTCCATCAATCGTTGATACGTGGCCCCCGCATTCTTTAGTTCGAAAGGCATCATTTTGTAACAAAAGGTGCCTTGATCGGTGCGGAACACTGTTTTGTCCTCATCACCCGCTGCCATGCGGATCTGATGGTAGCCTTTGTAGGCATCCAGGAAACATTTAAATTTAAATGGTGCCACAGCATCAACCTTGAGGTCTATCTCGGGTAAAGGATAACAATCCTTAGGACATGCTTTATTCAGGTCCTTGAAATCTATACACATCCGCCATGCCCCGTTGCTTTTGGGTACGATAACTGGGTTAGCGACCCAAGTTTGGTAACAGATTGGACGAATGATCCCTGCCTGCAAGAGGTCCTGAACTTGTTCATTCATTGCTTTCGTTTGCTCTGGACCCATCTTGCGTTGTTTTTGAACAATTGGCGTGAATAACGGGTTTACCCTTAATTTGTGTTCTGCAATGTTCCGCGGAACACCCGTCATGTCCGCAGGTTGCCATGCGAAAACATCGACATTCTTTGATAATAATTGTTTCAAAAAGGTCCGTACTATCCCAGAGATAGCAGGTCCGATTGTTACAGTTTGATCGGGGAAATATTTGTTCAAAACCCACTTTTCTGGTTCAGTTCTCAAAGTTTATTTTGGAATCTTGCTAGGCTTTGAACTCTCGGTTGCAAAGCAGTGTCTGTTAACGTGAATTATTGCGATACCAGTACAAGTTGGGACTCCTACTGCACCATGTGCTGTGGACGGATGGGCATTGAAGTCACCAATCGCTTCTCGTCCGAGAATAATATCATGTCTTGATGTTGCTGGTAAAACTAGGAATTCGACTTCTTCGGTTCTTGAGTGAACTCCGTCACTTAAGGTAACTGGAAATGAGATTACCCCTCGCGGATGCATTATTTCTTCTCCGAATCCTGATTTCGGAGCATGGATGGGTTTCAATCTTTCTTTGTCTTCTTCGTCAAGCTGATCAAAACATTGTTCATACATGATGTCCGACGTACTGCCAGTGTCGAAAAAGACGTAATGAGAACGATAATGCCTGAAGAGAGCAGTGATGACCAATGGATTCTTATTATTCGGGCCTCCTTTGATTCACGGGAAGATTACTGGTTCATTTTTCCATTCTTCATCAGCGGACTCTTTCCTCTTTTTCTCTATGTGATATCCGCCTTGTATCATATGGACATTTAGATCTTTGATTTGCTTTTTATTTGGACCTTGGATGTCCCGAATAGGTGCTTTTCCATTGTCTGGTTTTCCAGTTTTTACCAAATGTTTGAGCTTTCCAGATTTCACAGCCGTCTCAATTTCGCTCTTCAATGTTCTACACTCATTCGTATTGTGACCAATGTCGTCATGATACGAACAGTGTTTGGTCGTGTCTAAGAATGATCTTCTTGTTAGCGGTTGTGGTTTTCTGAACTTTATATTCTCTGTAGTGAGAATTTCAGCGGGAGTCTTTGAAAGATGAGTCAAATTGTTGGGACTTCGGTTCATGGGTCCCGTTTTGTTCTTGTTGCCTATGAGGGATCTTGCATCAAATGGTTTTGACACCTCCGCACTTGGCTGAAGACTTGACCAGATAGGGCCTTTCGTCTGTTTATTAGGTCTTGGATTTTGAAATTCCACTTTGAATTTTTGCTTCGGGTTACCATTCCTCAATGTTTTCTCAGTGTTAGCATACACTTTTGCTGCAGTCATAAGATCGTCCCACTCTTTTGGCATTCCATCCCTACCAGTGAATGTGCAGACTAAATCATCACATTTGACGTTTTTGCGGAAGGCACCGCGGAGCATGTCTTTACTTATCCCACCAATGTTCAAACTTTCATCGTTGAACCTGGTGATAAAATCTTCTATGGATTCATTGTCGCGGCGGACAACATCCAAAATTTCTGATTGATCTCGGGTATGTTTCTTCTGTTGGCTGAAGTGCTGGGAGAATTTTTTCACCATATCGTCCCAACTGGAAACTTCCCCATCAGGTAATTTTTCAAACCATTCTCTTGATGCCCCTGTTAGTGTCAATGCGAACATGTGACACCAATAGGGGAGCGTCCAACCGCTAACACCCCCTACCGCGATAAAGTTCTGGAGATGATCACTTGGATCAGTCATACCATTATACTTACCCACCGATGTAGGTATCTTGGCATTAACAGGGAAGGGTGCTGTGGCAATACTTTCTATAAACTTTGACTTTTCGGCGAAGGCTGCGGGGCGATATGGTTTAGTAAAGTCTTGTTCCGCATTGCTATGGCATTCAGTATGGCGGACCATATTATGCGGACGGCTGCTTTTCGCCTGGGAACTCATCCTACTGTCACCCGTATACATACTGTAATCTCCCGGGTGGTAGGATGAATCATAATCATCAAACTCGTTTAAGTAAGATGGCATCCACATATTTATGCGGGGACGAGGACGTAGCCTCGGAAGTTCGCCAAACTCTGGTTCTGTTAGTTGACTGTAACGGGTTTGACTTCCGCGCACTGTTGGTGGAGGAGAAGGAGATCCTCTTGGGGATTCTTCATAATCTAAAGTACGAGCATGAAATCGTTCGTTACGTTTTCTGCGCTAATATTCGGCCACCAAACTCTGTTGTTGTGCATGGAGCCACTCCTCAGGAGTTAACATTCTTCTAGCTCTAGAGTTACGTTGTTGAGATCTCGCCCTGCCGGAATCGCCTGAATCATTTTCTAGATCGAATATCGATCGTTTTCGGTGAGTCTCTTCCGTACTTCGCCTGAGGTTACCCAAATTAGAACTTTCCGGTACCGGGGCCCGTCCCATATCTGGGGAGGTGGTACCAGTTGGTGCTGTGACGTTCTCTAGGGTAAAACCCCCAGGTGTTACGTCAATGTTCCGTGACCCTGGGGCTGTGACTCGCTCAAGAGTACGGCCATTTGGAGTCGTGATGCGTGCAAAAACACTAAGACCCGGAGGTGCTTCTGTGTTAGTTACACGTGACTCAGTTGTAGGGGTTTCCCGTCAGCCCTTCAGGAAGTTTACTCATATCGCATTAACCAAAAAACTAACGAAAACTATTGTTGTTCTAACGAAAACACGGATGACGCCAATGAAGAAACACGGATCCACTCCCAGGTATGGGTCCTGGATCCAATGAGTCCACAGGGTACAATACGATAATTACTATACGATATGAGTACAACTTCCTAAAGTCCAATGACGAAAACCTGCAAAACAGACACCGTGAGTCTCGTTACAGGAAGGACAAGAGGGGGGTCTCCCTGTAACCACCCTCCGGCGTGAGAATCAGTAACGTTCGTAATGAAGAAAGTACTGAAGTACAAAGACTAAGTGTAGTCGGAATATAGGTGAGTGAATGAATACCTCATACCATTTGACAAGGTATTTATAGCCGAAGGATCAAAGAAGATGACTGGGGCAGCTGTCCTCTTCTAGAAGATCTTTGCTAACCGCCTGGACATGTGTCCTTTTGTGATAGGTCGAGCTATATGTTCCATGTGCATGGGCATAACAACCTGGACACGCGTCTCTTAATGATAGGACGAATCACACCATGTCCATGTGCACGGTTATAACAACCTGGCCATGTGCCCTTTGTTCATTGGTTAATATGTCACGTATTCCCCAAGTAAGGGTCATGAACCTTCCTTTACATGATACTTGAGTGATGACAGCTGTTACGCTGGCATTGTCCTCCAATTGTTCGAGCGGACAAATGTCCTGCCTTGCGGACGACTTTTGAGGATGCCAGGATGCTTCCGCGTGTATTATGGGGACGACCCAAGTGTTCCGCGGGTGGTTTATAAGAGGATTCTCTATGACCCACGGGTGGTACTTATAGGTATTTGGGTCTTTTTGGTACCCTACCTCTACAATGTTATCTACAATGTTATATATAAAAGTTGTAATTATAAATACATATAAAAAAAGGTTATGTGTATAAATTAATAAATTGATATGAATTGATATAAAAAACCGTGTTCCATCATTGACAATTATTCACGTGTTGTGTTCGGCTTTAAAAATAGAGCTTGAGATGTGGAGTACATTCCTAGAGTTAAATAATGTAACAAAATATTTAACTGATGCCAATAACTGATAATTTTGCTTGAATGAGCTATAATTTGAAATATATTCTAAAAAATAAATTTGAACTATCAAATATTTTCTTATTATATGATATACTAACTGGCTTTTACAAAACTTAACTTTTAGCCCTTAACTATCCAAAACGTTTTCACTTTAATATTATAGGTTACAGTTGTTATATTTATAGACTTATATAATATAAATATCAAAAGACCGCAACCCCTCTCTCCTAGTCACTCTGCAGTTTCTCTTCTCTCTCTCTTTCACGTCAGTTGGTTATGCCCCTAAAAACTCCCAAAAATGGTCCAAAGATACCCTATTGCAGGATAAAATGACTATTTTTCCCTCGTCAAAGATAGTTCAGTTCACTCCCCAAGAGCTCAAATACATGGCGGTCTTAAAAGATTCTTCTGTTTGATTCAAGTTCTTCAAACCGGACGATGTAGAATCAACTCCATGATCAGAATGCACCATTGATGACTGCTTTGAGTGAGTTGCAATTAAGTGCCTTAACTTCTTGATAACCATACTCTCACACATTGAAGTAATTTGATCTTTTTGAGCCATCCGCAATAACCTCTCTTAATGTGTGCTAGTGTATTATAAGTTTGTAAGCTCTTACTATTGGTTTAGAAATTTTAAGATATCATGAAGATGTTTGGAATCATATATATATATAGGGTCTTAACTTACACTTCAACAACTTGTAGTTTTACTATTCACATTTTAGTCTTTAATTTCCTATTTTAAACATTAAGGTCCTTACACTTTGTCAATAGAGTAAATAATAACAATACTAGTGCTATACAATATGGGAGTTGAGGTAACATGATACACTATAATAAGCACGCACTAGTCAATCAGATGTAACTCAACATAGAAATTATTCTTTTCATGAAAATTGATATATTTTAAATATATTCATTTTCTTTCTTAATCAGTTATTTGCGTGTTAGTGGTGTGAGTTATCTCTATCTAGTTGTGCCCAACATTTTTTTAGATTTTTCAACAATCAAAACATTGTGATGTACTTCTAAAGGTTATGTATATTATAACTCAATTAGTTTAGAGCCAATTTACACCACTAGTGGAATAGTTGTTTAGTTGGCGGTCAAATGCTCGGGCATTGATGTTAAGCTTGGAGTTTATTTATTCTTTTAACGTTCTTTGAGTAGTTGATACATAACTTCTAATTTATTATTGTAAGTAGATGCGTAAACGAACCGAACGTTCGGTGGGAAGTTCGTTTATGTTTGTTTATTTAATAAATGAACGAACATGAACACATGTTTCGTTCGTTCAGTTAGGTTCGTGAACGCTCTTATATGTTCGTTTACATTCATTCATATATGTTCATTTATGTTTGTTTATGAATCTTTGTGTTCATTTACGTTTGTTTGTGTATATTTAACTCGGTTCATATATGTTCAATTATGTATGTTTATCTTTGTTTAATTATGCTTGTTTATGTTCGTGAAATGTTCGTTTTGATTTTTAATAAACGAACACGAACACGTTCGTATTTTAAACAAACGAAAATGAACACCAAATATTTGTTCGATTAAGTGTCCGTGTTCATATAAAGCTAAATGAACGAAAAAGAACATACCCTTGTACGTATTCGTTCGGTTCTTTTACAGACCTAATTGTGAGTATTATAGTACTAGCTCGTAAATTTCTAACAATGCTAAATTGCTAACATATGAATCATAGACCCATATGAAAAATATAGTAAATGCATGGACCCTTTTGTATGAAATTAATACTCTAGGGGTTTAAAGTGATGTTAACTGGCCACTAAAAACTGTGGACTGTAGACGAGGATTTGGAGAAACAACCGGCTGTGGAAAACGGTTACCGGTTGAGTGAGCAAATAAAAAGCAGAAAACCGGGGTTGTAACCGTCATCTGTCGGTTTCATTTTTGGAATCATAGATAAAATAAATGTGAATTTTTCAGTTACAACATCATTTAAGAACATACTAATGTAATAAAAACTATGTTTTAAAATATTATTTCAATAGAAATGTAGTGTTTATATCGATAAAGATAAAGAAAGCAAAGATTAATATATTATTAGGGGTGCAAACGAGCCGAGCTACTCGGGATCAGCTCGTTAAAAGCTCGAACGAGCCGAGCTGCTCGCGAGCTACTCGGGATCGGCTCGTTAAAAAACTTGAACGAGCCGAGCTTAATCGATCCCGAGCTCTAGCTCAAGCCTAAAAGTAAGTTCATTTAATAAACGAGCCCGAGCCCGAGCTTCACCTATCGAGCTCGAGCCGGCTCGCGAGCCTAAACGAGCCTGTCATTTATATAACTTTTTTAAAATATATATTTAATAATTATTAATATATATATATATATATTATTTTATACAGAAAATTATAATAGAAAATAATATATAAAAATAATTATATTATTTAAAAAATAATTAATAAATGGTAAACGAGCCGAGCTCGAGCTTGAAAATCTACTCATGAGCCGAGCTCGAGCTTTGGAAATAGAGCTCGAAACGAGCCGAGCTCGAGCTCGAGCTCAAGCTCTGTGTAAGTTAAACGAACAGGCTCGAGTTCGGGCTCGGCTTGGCTCGTTTGCATCCCTACTTATACTATGCTGCTAGTTATTTTTTTGATAAAAAGATTAAGCCGTTTAAAAATAACATTTACAATTAAACAATATATTTCTTATTTTTTTTATTATTGGTAAAATGTATGAAGAATAAATATAACAAATCCTTATATTTAAAGAATTCATGTGACTTTCCCTCAAACTTTACGAATGAGTTATAGGTATCGTACTGAATTGACACCGAAAATACTGTTACAGATCAAATCACCCACATATCAATTTGCAATTTGACACACACTGTCCCAAATTTATTCAATGTATAATATACGGTCTATGTATAACTAATTCAAGTGGGTTTAAGGAATACATGTTGTCGACAATGTATTCTCTAAGTTGATATAGTATTATAAGTTATGCGATGGTTACTACTTAGACTATCCTTTATGGTGGGGGGCTTCGAAGCCCCTCCACCGTGCCACGTCAGCGTCACGTAAGTATCGGGGGCTTCGAAGCCCTATCCAATAATGTCCCGCTATAGTAAAGACACCCATTATATACATATATACATATGTATGTATGTGTGTTTGAGAGATAGAGAGAGAGGGCCCCACCATCCAAGCCTCATTCGCGCCCTGCTTCACAACCACCTTGACCACCGGCGTCCCACCACCAAGGGCGTCCCTTGGTGGTGTTGAGCGCCCATCGGAGCCCGCCACATCATCCGTTAGAGCCCCATAATGGGTGATCTTAGTAGTATACATAAACACGAATACACGATTATGCTAGCTTAAGCCCAATAATAAACTTCAAAGTCCGGTCTTATTGTTAACCTCTACCTAGGCCCAAACGCTAGGCTTTCCCTATAAAGGATTTTGGTCTTTTTCTTATCAACTATCATGTAACATAATTTTAATATTTTTCAATTTTTTTATATCTTTTCCGTAAAGTATTGATTATAAGAAAACATTTTTTTAATAAAAAGTAGAAGGTCCCTAATTTTACTTTTTATTTTTTTATATATGAAACAAAACGTTTATAGTTATATACATGTCTTTCGTGTTATGTATAAAACTTCAGTCGTAAAATTCGTTTAGTATCTCTATAAATTTAAATAAATTTAGAAATATATATTTTTCAGTATTTGTTATATATAAAATTTGCACAGAGAAATAACCATTTGTGTAATAAGCAGTTATGATTAATTTGTTGTTCGGTGTGAAAAGTTCGTAACGTATTTTACGAGAATACTGATCATGCTTACGCTAGATATTTGTTAGCAAGTCTAACTGTGCTGTGGCTTGGTCTTCCATTGGTGACGGGTTCTAGTCCGAGTGAAATGATGGATTAGTTGGAAGCGCTGAAAGTTCAAAATCACAATAAAGTCTTTATCGGGTTATGTAGAGGTAGGGTACCAAAAAGACCCAAATACCCTTAAGTACCACCCGCGGGTCATAGAGAACCCTCTTGTAGGCCACCTGCGGGACACATGGATCACACGCATGTCACAATCGAGGAGGAACATCCTCATAACACACGCGGAAGCATCCTGGCATCCTCAAAAGTCATCCGCAGGATAGGACATCTGTCCGCCTAAAACAACCGGAAGACAGTGCCAGCGGGACAGCTGTCATCACTCAAGTACTCTCTGGAAGAAGGTTTACGATTCTAACTTGGGGAATACGTGACATACTAACCAATGAATAAAGGACACCTGGCCAGGTTGTTATAATCGTGCACATGGCCAAGGTGCGATCCGTCCTATCATTTGGTGACGCGTGTCCAGGTTGTTATACTCATGCACATGAGGCGTATAGCTCAACCTATCACAAGAGGACACGTGTCCGGACGGTTATCAGAGATCTTCTAGAAGAGGACAGCTGCCCCAATCACTTTCCTTCATCCTTCGGCTATAAATACCTTGTTAAACGATATGAGGTATTCATTCACTCACCTACATTCTGACTACACTTAGTCTTTATACTTCAGTACTTTCTTCATTACGAACGTTACTGATTCTCACGCCGAAGGGTGGTTACAGGAAGACCCCCCTCTGGTCCTTCCTGTAACGAGACTCACGGTGTCTGTTTTGCAGGTTCCGGTCATTGGACTTTAGGAGGTCATACTCATATCGTGGTGGTAGTTATCATATTGTACCATGTGGACTCATTGGATCCAAGACCCTTACCCAGGGAGTGGATCCGTGTTTCTTCATTGGCGTCATCCGTGATTTGTGGTAGAACAGCAAAAGTTTTCGTTGGTTTTTTGGTTCGTTTGATATGAGTAAACTTCCTGAATGGCCGACGGGAACCCCTGCAACTGAGTCACGTGTAACTAACACAGAAGCACCTCAGGGTCTTAGTGTTTTTGCACGTATCACGACTCCAAGTGGCCGTACTCTTGTGCGTGTCACTGCTCCGGGGTCACGGAAAATTGACCTAACACCTGGGGGTTTTACCCTAGAAAACGTCACAGTACCAACCGGTCCCACCCCCCGGATATGGGACGGGCCTCGGCACCGGAAGATTCTAATTTGGGCAACCTCAGACGGATTACGGAAGAAACTCGCCGAAAGCGGTCAGTGTTGGATCTGGAAGATGATTCAGGTGACTCTGACGTGGCGAGATCTCATCAACGTAATTCCAGATCTATGGGACATTTAACTCCTGAGGAGTGGCTTCATGTACAACAACAAAGTTTGGTGGCCGAATATGAGCGCAGAAAACGTACCGAACGATTTCATGCTCGCACGTTGAATTATGAAGAATTTCCCGGGAGATCTCTTTCTCATCCTCTAACAGTGAGAGAAAGTCAGGTCCGCTACAGTCAACAGACGGAACCAGAGTTTAGCGAACTTCCGAGGCTACGTCCTCATCCTCGCATAGATATGCGGGTGCCATCTTACTTGGAAGAATTTGATAGTTATGATCCATCTTACCAACCGGGAGAATACGGTATGTACACTGGCGATCCTAGATGACACCCATTATGGCATACTTGTCATCAGGAGCACTTCCGGAGGGTAAAACAGCGACCCAAAAGATAAAACACAAAACCTTGAATTATCAGATTTTTGCTGGTGTTTTGTACCGACGTTCCTCCCTCGGACCACTACTTTGATGTGTGGATGCCGAGGACGCGAACTATTTAATCAGAGAGGTTCACGAAGGCATTTCTGGTCTTCACGCTGGCTCGCGCATGGTCGTGACGAAATTAATGAATGTTGGATACTATTGGCCAGGGATGCACTTGGACGCTGTAAACGAAATCAGACAATGCGATTCCTGCCAACGCCACGCTCCTAACACACTACGACCAAAGAACGAGTTAGTTCCAGTCACTTCAGCTTGGCCGTTCCAAAAATGGGCAATTGACATAATGGGACCTTTCCATGAAGCCCCCGGACACGTCAAATTCTTGATAGTAGCCATCGACTACTTTATAAAGTGGGTGGAGGCTAAACCGATGGCTTCCATAACAGCAGCAAATGTTAAGAAATTCCTATGGGAATTCATAATATGCCGGTTTGGCCTTCCTCTGGAACTCATTAGTGATAATGGAACTCAGTTCGCGGACAGTGGGCTACAAGAATGGTTAAAAGAATTACACGTTTCTCAAATCTTCACCTCAGTAGCCCACCCGCAGGCGAATGGTCAGGTTGAACGAACCAATCGGACCATCAAAGAAGGAATTAAGGCCAGACTAGGAACTAAAAGGACGGGTTGGGTCAATGAATTACCCCACGTGCTATAGGCTTTCCGCACTCAAAAGAATTCTAGTAATTCTGAAACCCCCTTTATTTAACTTATGGCACGGAGGCCATGATTCCGGCCGAAATTAGAATCCCATCCGCCAGAGTCCTCATGATCGAGGATAACGATCATGAACTCCGGATGAACCTTAACCTCCTTGAGGAGATAAGGGGATTGACATCGATCCGCGAGCATAATTATAAACGACAGTTGCAAAAATATTACAACTCACGGATCCAAAGATGTGAATTCGACGCGGGAGACTACGTCTTCCGCAGCAACGAAGCCTCCGGGCAAGAGCCTCCGGGCAAGTTGGCCCCTACATGGGAAGGACCTTATAGAATCCAGAAAGTTCTATCTAAAGGTGCCTACAAACTAGAAAGGTTGGACGGGACAGAGGTCCCTAGAACTTGGAATGGGGCCCAACTAAGGAAATGCTACATTTAGTATGTTTGTCTTTTGGCCCGCGTGCCTAACTAGATGTTAAAAACCTTTGTAATTTCGTTTCTTGTAATTCGGCTTATGCCTCAGTTATGAAAATTTTCTTTTCAGTCATTTGAGACTTGTATTATTACATAATCCTTTATTCGTACACAAAGAAGATCCTCTGAAAACACTTATATTATAAAAAAAATATATAAACAAAGTGTGCCGGATGCAATAAAAAGCCTTCTTTATTCATACAAAAAGGGATTACAAAATATGGAGGAGCCTAGTTAAAAAGAAGAAAGAAAAATCTATCTATGGCGCGGCATCTTCATGTTCCGCATCGTTACCTCCCACATCTTCCTCTTCTTCTTCTCCATCAAGCTCAAGAAGAGTCTTTAGCTGCTGGATACTGTCTTCCTTATCAGCAAGTTCGGATATCTGATCAGTCAAAGAGAATTTCAATGAGTCGAAATCTTTTGATTTCTGCTTAAGGATGGCAACAGTGTCTTGACCAGCTAAGACATACTCTTTAGGAAGCCTGGAAGTTGAGCCAAACTGGTAGCCTTCTTAGAAACCCAGTTGACGGCCATCTTGTTTAGAAGCTTTCAAGAGGATGGCAACACAATTCCCAAGTTCATCACTAGCTCGAATATCAGCGATGACCTGTTGAAATAATCATGCATAAATAACTCTAAACACTTAGATTATTTGTAGCAAGTAAAAGGTACATACCTTGGGAATAGTTTCCGCCAATAGCCATTTTTGGTCCGCCTTAGCCCGGACAAGCTCCATCTTATGACAGGCGCATTCCAAGGCCTGCGCACATTTCTTAGCATTAAGGTCAAGTAGACGCTTCTCCTTGACCGCCGATTCAGCTTGCAGGACCTCCATCACCTTGGCTTATTCATCCAATTGTTTCTAGAGAACATTCCTCGCTTCCTCAGCAGCGGATCGAGCAACCTCCATCACCTCCATCACCTAGGGCCTGGCTGGTCTCCCTAGCTTCGTTGATAGCCTTAAGGGCTTCATCTTGGCATCGGAAGCAAAGGCCGCCAGTTCGTCCCATTGCTCATTCATCGCCAACCAGTCTCTGGTTATCTCATGGGTAGTGGACATAGTATTCGCCATGTAATAAGAATGGGAGTTCAGCAATTCTTGGCGGATACTAAGGCGACGTCTCTCCTTTTCACCATGCGGAAGACTCTCCCGCAGAAATTCAAAACATGTGTCCACGTCACGGAATGTCGAATCCCAACGTAAAGACCAATTAGGTTGATGCGGGGTAGGGTCTTCCTCCTCAGGAGTGGGAGAAGTTTGAGAAGCGTAAGGAAATGTGCTCACACCCCCTTGATCCCTGAAATGGTAAATGTTATGAGAAGGCGACATCTTGGCAGGATCAGTGGTGTCGACCCCATTGTTCTTCAATGGAGAATCATCCGTCACAATGACCGGATTCTCAACAGTATTAGGAAATGGTGGTGGCGGACGAACAGGTGAATCTTTCTAACCGGAAACACCTTCAGAAAGGTTATCCAGACCCACTGAAATGCATTAACAATGGGTTAGAAACATTCCAATTCAAAACAGATAAAAAAATAAGGTAGACTTTGCGTACCTAACGATGAGCCTTATGCATCAAGTTGTTCCAACCGGGCTTCCAAGGCGGAAGGATTTGTCTTCTTAGATTTTTTCTTCTTGGAGATAACCTTTACCGGATTAACCTTGCGCTTCCCCGCCACTTTGGAGGCGCCCGCGTCAACGACCGGACGATCACCCTCAGCAGTGACATCCTCAGAAACAGGCCTTTTACCTTATGCTACAGTGGTAGCATCGTCTTGATCTACTGTCTGGTGGGACGCAGCTCGTTGACGGGTGAGACCTGCATTTGAGCCCACAACTTTGTTAACATCAATCGAACATATTTCTCCAGAAAGTGATGACTCCTCGCTAGACGAGAAGAGCACAATCACTCTGCTGGAAGTAATAGCAGTCACAGGTTTGGGTTTCAAAATGCCCTCACCTTTCTGGATGCAATCTTTAACACATGCCTCACCTTTGGCATACATCGCCTCGGAAACTTTGGGTTCCGGGCGGAATGCAGTGGGAAACACAAAGTTAGGACGGGTGCGCTCAAGAAAGGGCGCTCCCCTTTTATCGATTGGGCGGCGTACCATCATCCCGCCCTCGCGATCCAACAAAGTGCTAAAGGCGGAACCTTCACCTACACAAAGCAAGAAACCAAGTTAGAGAATACTTGATGACAAAACAGAGATAACAACAAACTTACTCTTATTGGTCTCCTCATAGTACGGTTCCAGATTTGGAAACGGCCACAGACGGCTCATCTTTGCACATACCATCGCTCCTTCGTGGATTGGGTGCATGGGAGTCGGTGTGGAGATCAGTGTTTGGTACCATGCCTGATCTTCATGAGCGATAGCCACAACCACCAGCATAGTCTCTTTCGCCTTTCGTTTATGCATCGCGTAAGGAATCACATCCTCCCGAATCCAGAAAAATTTTGGTTTCCAGCCATGGAGGCTACGAAGCCAATCCATGCCTATAACCCTCTTTTCCACAGACGCAAAGCTGTACCATCCATCACGGAATGTCATCTTATAAAAAATGGCAAACATGCCAACAGTTGGTTCAAGGTTGCGAGTCTAGCAACAGAATTCGAAGTGTCGAATCCTCAACATCCCGAAGGGATGGATCTAGGACAGATGAATCCCATAAGTTGTTAAGACCGATTGGACAAATTTGGTAATCGGAATTCGGAAGTTCCTCGTGGTAAAATGATCCACATAGATAGCCATCTTCTTTGGAGGAGGACTAGTGGCGATAGAACCACTAACAGGCCACTCCGGTTCCTACTCCGTCGTTAGTCCGTACACGTTAACAACGTCATTATAATCCTCTTCTTTAAGGCAGACTTCAACCTCGTTGATAGTAGGGGTACTTTTCTTTTCTTTAGCCATTTCAATTTTAAAAAGATTAAGAAAGCCTCAGAGGGGGAAGAAATCTCAGAGAAGAGTGAAAAGTCTCGAATGTTTAGAAGAAATCTGAAAGTGATAAAGTTTAAATGGAGATCGCAAGGGTTGTATTTATACTCATCGCAATTAATGTGATCCATAAAATGACAGAGGAGAGAGAAACCGCGGACCACCGGATGGCTGACACGTCAGGCGGGAAATTCAAGATAGTGCAAAAAGGCTGTCAACGACGTCATACACGTCCTGTCAGTTGCCCTCAAGAAATTTCTCTCTCCGCCACGTCAACATAGTTATCCAAAACTTTCAAACACTCAAAAGAGAGATGTAAAATATCAAAAGTATTTTCTAAAGATATTTCCATCAGACAGGTAAAATATCCACAAATGACAAAAGAAACCGTCCTCATTAATTATCCAAAAAATAATTACAAGAAGGAAAAGAAAAAATTACAAGATACAAAACATCTAAGCTTATCCTAAGGGTTTGAAGCCGATGGGCCTTCCGGAGCCTTCAATGACGTGTCTTCCGAAGAGTCATCCTCAGAGTCTTCCCCAATATAGGTCTTCAAAAGTTGTACGCCGTCATATGCGGAAGCAAATTCCGGAAGCACATCTTGTAGAGGGAAGACTAAAGTGTCATGCTCCTTAACCCGGTTAACACGGTCTTGTTTGACGTTTACGCCATAGAGCGGATGATCTTTAAAAGTGCGGTTACCTCGCGCGTAGTTCACTCCTTCATGGAAACCCGTAACACGCCCAAGTGATGAAGAAGCAGCCATCACATTGGCAAAACTGTCATTTAGCTCCTTACTTCCTTTGATATGGCGGACAACCTATTGAGACAAAAACATGAGTTCCCAGTATCAAATGGTGAGAGTAAAACAACAAGTGATAAAGCATAACTTACAGCGTCAACTCCCCGAGTAAGGAACATTGACGATCTTGTTCCGCACGTTCCGCCCGCGCTCGGAACTCCTTGGTTTCCGCAGTAGCTTCCTCATGAGCTTGAAGGAGAGAGTCATAGGCAGCCTGGATTTCAGTAGCACTTTGATCCTTAAGTTTGGCCCGCTCCTTCTGCAACTTTAGCTCCGCTTCAAGATCGTGAATCCGTGCACCTTGAAGGGCTACTTGATTCTCTAATGAAGAGTTAACTTCTTGAGCACGAGTCAACTCGTCTCTTTCCCTCTGAGCCTTAGCTTGAGCAGCTTCAAGAACGGAATTTTGCTTTTCACACGCTTCCTTCCATCGGCGAGCAGCCTCAGCATTGCGATCTTGCTCACTCTTAAGAGCAATTTCCGCGTCGGATTGTCTCCATTTAGCGGTCTGGGCAGTAATACGATGCTCCTCAGCTTCTTTCTTGGCAACCTCGGCTGCCCGGCGAGCTTCCCCCACCTTCCCGCTTAGAGTACACCACTCACTTAAGACATCCTGGCTACCGGCTAAGGCATTAGCCAGATGATAAGCAACATTCGTATGAAGGTCATGGCGGGAAAGGTCACGTTGATACGTCATCTCGGCAGGTGGCGTACAATGCTCAACAAAGTCCATACAGATCCTAGGATGAGAAAATCGGGACACATTGGTAATATTCCATGGAGGAACAAACAGTTCATGATTGTCACCTAGGCCCGTATCCCCGTAGTACCGAGAACCCGAAGGTTTAAGGCGAGCTGGGGTAGAAAACGGTTGTTGTGGAGGAGGAGACTCCACATTCCTAACATTTTCTTCATTCACAGCAGGATTGTTCTGCTGATCAGCAGTACCACCTCCAGCCTGAAAAAGATAGTCAAAACGAGTATCAGTTTCAGACTGGATATTAGCTCCCTCTGTTGAAGTATCAGCTAGCGGGGTCGACACCCTATCTTCCACAATAGTCTCAGTTGGAGAAAGGGTCGACTGACCCTCTATATTAAGGTCACTTGGCGGAATAGACAACTTAGTCTCAACATCTTCCCTTGGAGAAGGAGATGATGGTTTTTCAGTATGAGGAGTTGGTGTTGATAACTTCTCAGATATATCTACACTAAATATCAACGGATCTACATAAAAAGTTACACTCAGTTAAACACTTATAAAAGAACACAATCTTTAAAGGTTGACACATACCTTCAACAGTGTCAATGCGGTCAGCAAGGCTATATTGCGGCTTCTTGGGACGGTGCACTTTCCGTTTTTCTTCGACGGCCCCGCCTTAGTGTTCGCAGCCTTCACATTTGTGTGATCCGTCTGAGAAGCTACAAAAGCTTTCTTTCTCTCCAATTCTGCTAACAAAGACGAGACAGAGGAAAATTCAGAAGTACCCTCATCAGAGTCTTCTTCTTCTTCCGAAGCGGAAAACTGAGAAACATCTCCATCACCATCATCACTTGATGATAAGATGACAATCGTTCCGTCGGAAGTAACGGCAGTAAAGGGAGGAGGGTTTAGAACATACGCACCTGTTTCAAAGGTGGCATTTGAAGTTACATGTTCAGCCCGAACCTTCTTCGGAAACAAAAATTGAGATTTAGTTTTGTCAAGTATAGGTTGGTCCCCCGCCTCGCGAATACTCTTGCGGACGCAACCCCTGTCCCCAAAAAGAACATTAAACATTGAACTCCGACCTGAAAAGTAAAATCTTAATCATTAAACTTTTCAAGAAAGAGAAGAGACAACATAAGGGAACTTACGTTCATGCAGATCTATAAAAATGGGCTCCATGAATTCCGTTGGCCACAGACGACTCATGCCTGCCCACACTAATGCTTCTTCCGGTAAGGCAAGCATAGGCGAGGGCTCCATGGTAAGCACACGATACCACTCACGACCCTCATGAGCGACTGTAACAACCTCCGGAAGAGCATATTTCACCGGGCGGCGAACCATGGTCAGAGGCACCACATCCTCAAATATCCAAAAAAAACTTGTTGCGCCACTCTGTGGATAATTTCTCAATTTCATAACCGATACTCCGGTCAGAAAACCCTTGACATGTATACCAACCGTTGAGGTTAGCACGGCGATAAAAAACTGGAAATCGGTCAATATGGGGTATCATGTCACGTGCTATACATACAAATTCGTAGTGACGAATTCACATCATAGCACGCGGATGCAATTGGGATAAATGGATTCCATAAGCGGTTAAAACTCTCTCGAGAAATTTTGTAATGGGAAAACGGAAATTCTCATAAACAAAATAATTAGCATACACAGCCATTTTCCCAGGTGGTGGGAAACTGGCTATGAAACCAGGGGAAGGAAACGATGGGATATAAACAGTAGAGAGAACATCATCACCCAACCAGTGATTGCCACGTCACGTGGGAAATTCGAAAAAGAGAAAAAAGTTGTACAATCGGGTACAGTGACAGCCGTCAAAAATGTTCCATCATCTGTTCACGCGCCTGCGAGTGGTCAACTTGTCCTTTTTTCATGATTATCTATACCAACAGAAGATCTTTTCTACCTAACCTCCGACCAACAAAAATCCCCAACATACATTAAGTCCAAAATTTCACCCGCACAAAGACTTCATGCGGAAGAAACACTGGACTGGGGGGACTTGTAGAGGTAGGGTACCAAAAAGACTCAAATACCCTTAAGTACCACCCCGAGGGTCATAGAGAACCCTCTTGTAGGCCACCCGCGGGACACATGGATCACCCGCATGTCACAATCGAGGAGGAACATCCTCATAACACACGCGGAAGCATCCTAGCATCCTCAAAAGTCATCCGCAGGATAGGACATCTGTCCGCCTAAAACAACCGGAAGACAGTGCTAGCGGGACAGCTGTCATCACTCAAGTACTCTCTGGAAGAAGGTTTACGATTCTAACTTGGGGAATACGTGACATACTAACCAATGAATAAAGGACACCTGGCCAGGTTGTTATAACCGTGCACATGGCCAAGGTGCGATCCGTCCTATCATTTGGTGACGCGTGTCCAGGTTGTTATACTCATGTACATGAGGCGTATAGCTCAACCTATCACAAGAGGACACGTGTCCGGACGGTTATCAGATATCTTCTAGAAGATGACAGCTGCCCCAATCACCTTCCTTCATCCTTCGGCTATAAATACCTTGTTAAATGGTATGAGGTATTCATTCACTCACCTACATTCTGACTACACTTAGTCTTTATACTTCAGTACTTTCTTCATTACGAACGCTACTGATTCTCACGCCGGAGGGTGGTTACAGGAAGACCCCCCTCTGGTCCTTCCTGTAACGAGACTCACGGTGTCTGTTTTGCAGATTCCGGTCATTGGACTTTAGGAGGTCATACTTAGAGGTGAGCAAAAAACGGTTTGGAACCGTCAGAACCGAGGAACCGGAACCGAACCGATGCCTCAGAACCGCTAATATGTGTACCGGTTCGGTTCTTGGTTCTCAGAATTTGCATTAAACGGTTTCCTGTTCGGTTCCGGGTAAAACCGGCGGTTCTAGACTTGGAACCGAAGAACCGGAATATTCAAAATGTTTTAAATAAATTTACCAATCCCCATTTTTATAAAGTAACTTATTAACCGACATTCATTCAATCATTTTTTAATTCAGATCTTCTTTCTTTACGTTCAAGACCTAGTAACCATGATCAATTTTTATTTACGCTATCAAGGTAATTTAGTATAAAATGATATAATCTTCCATTAATCTATCGTTGCCAATGATTTATTTAACTTTAACACTTAGATTTAAATAAAAAATATAACGGATGTTCATGTTGTAATCTAAATTAGTTTTACCGTGAAAGAAGACGTATAATTGTATAAACTTGTTTTGCAATTTGCAAAGTTTGCATAACTCATTTGATAAATAAACGATCGAACCGGTTCTAGCTAGAACCGATTAGCGAGAACCGGTTTTAGCGGTTCTAGAACCGAACCGGTTTACTATATTAGGTTCCGGTTCCGGTTCTCTCTTTCACTCATTTTCGGTTCCGGTTCGGTTCCGGTTCCTGTTCGGTTCTCGCGGTTCTGAACCGTTGCACAGCCCTAGTCATACTCATATCGTGGTGGTAGTTATCATATTGTACCATGTGGACTTATTGGATCCAGGACCCATACCCGGGGAGTGGATCCGTGTTTCTTCAGGTTACTTATACATATATGCACTAGGTTAATGCTACTGAGATTCAAGAATAATACACTTTACAAATAACAATCGACACAATAAGATTATGTTATTTGATGATATTTTACGTTTCACATAACTTTGCTAGCTAGTATTGTACAAGAAATAAAAAATGTAAAATTACTAGGGCCGAGCGGTGTTGCTAGTTGTTCGAGATAATATATTATTTGGAATTCGTTTAGTAATTTGGTATAATATATATTCTACTAAATGTGTTGTTAATTATATATTTAGTTATGTTTCTGAACTTTCCAGAAACAGTTTAGGCTATTATTAAAGATTATCCGAATCTTGAATCTGTTAATATACGTGAAATCATGCACAAATAATATATAACACCAGCTTTTGATTGGTGCAGGTGGTCTTAAAACTGGGATAATATGGAAGTACGTAAACGAGACAGCTAAGATATCAAGGTTATCTTGAATCTTAGTGGTTCATCTACCCATGCAGTAGTTTAAAATGAATATTACGTTACATATATATAAATAATGTATATGTATATCTATATTATATTTCTTTGAATCACATTATGCCACGCTCTCACTTTTTTCATTCCAGGTGTATTTAGGGCATAAACAAACGAGAGGCACCACTTTCACACACATTATTATATGTGTTAGCTTACATGTCACATATCTTTGATTAACATGCATACAAATAATATTAGTTATGCATGAAGTTGCATTTGTATATTAAGTGTTAATGATTAATTAAGATTATATATAGAGAGAGGCGAGCTTTATTAAATAAGGCTATATTGTTAGAAGAATATAAAAGACAACTTTGAATTGTTTAATTTGTTATTGATGATTATTTTTCTATAAAAAAAAAATCATTGTAGCTCTTACACGCATATAAACAATAAACAATAAACAATAAACAATAAACAATAAACAATAAACAATAAACAAACAGCTTATTTGTATTTTGAAAATTTTAATCATTTATCTATGTATGTGCATGTAACTTATAATTACTTTATTTATTATTTTTAAGTATTGTATAAATTCGAGCTCTTTGTATCTTCTAACTTTATACATTTACATTATATTGTGTGCTATTATATTATAACTATAATAGTGGTGTGTAATTATAGATATAAATGTGTTATTATTTTAATGCGTGTGATTTTGTACATTTTACATAAACAAAATATATGTCAACTCTCAAGACTACACATATGCATGCATGTGTGTTAGACACAATGCTATTAGTAGATGCTAGAGTTAGTATTATATAAATATATGTTAATTATATTATAACCTTCTCTCTAATATGTAAAAATGTAATTACAACTATCAATACAATACTGAATACTTGCAATTATACCCTTGGATACACACACTTAAGAATAATTATGTGTTACGGAATCCTGCCTCCAGTCAACTTGGCACCTCATACAATAGCAAATGATCATATCCACCATACACATAGCACACAATTAGGTTAATTAAACCAATAATATAAGTATAGCTTACATCACATGGTCAGGATCTCACATCAAGATTATACACATATATATTTTCTTAAATCAAATTCAATGGTTGTTGGATTAATACTATATAAAGTAATTAACAAATCTTTCGTCGATATCCTCAACCAACTCGACTAGTTGTTGCTGGCCTTACCCAATTCGAGTATGAAAGTTTGATGCATTCTTAAATTAATAGAGATTAATAGTGACTAATGTGCTTACTCATGCTATTTTGGGATGATAAACAAACTTGATTATAAATGAATTATGCTCTTGATGAATAAACTAATATTTGACCAAATACGGAGAGCTAATGACTGGTCAAGACTTTTGAGTTGTGGAAGTTAATTTTCAATGGTTTCACATGACACTTCACACTTGCTCAAATATATAAATGTTTAAAGTCTTGAAAAACTGCTAATTTACTTTTGTATTTATTGCCATTTCAAAATTTCGAAAGTTTTATTTAAGTGTGTAGTAATTTATAATAAGTACGTGGTCCTTTTGTAGGTATATATGTATTTTAAATTTGTTGACCATATTAAGGTTTGAATTTATGATTAGTGACTAATATTAGTTCAAAAGATATATAATATAAAATAAAACATATATGGTTATGGTTTGCCTAACAGAATATGCTAGAAAGCTTCGAAACAACGTGGAGAATGAAGATGGTGGCCAGAGACTCAAAATCCACAATGAAAATGTTTGGAGTATAAAAAAGTCAACTTTCGTATACATTTTTTCACCTTAAGTAGCTAATAAACTAATACATGTAACAATAGTGTTGTTAAATAGGCTTCTAATATAATACAACCTTTTCTGTTATCATTAATTTAACAATATGTGATGGCATACATGACGTCACATGAATGTTGACCTTGATGTTAACCGGTGAATCCTATGTTAATTAGTCCTACCCTGGATAGATTAAGATAAATGATAAAAAACATTATATGAATCTTAACTAGGATTACAAAGTGGTCTCACGGTTAATACTCGGGAGTCGGGACATGATGTTTTTTCCATCCGTCCCGAGCAAGAACTTCACCTGTCACCATTGATACTGAAGGTTTTTCGGCATAGCTGGTGAATTGATGCTGACTATTACGAATGTTGAGGTTAATAATTAAATTCAAAAAATCAGGAAAAAACATTATAATCTTAACTAAATCATTTGCTCTTGTATGCGTTCCAATCTTGTATTTTGATGTTCCTCGATGGAAAGTCGGCATTAAGTAGTGATTTTATAGGTCTTTGAGAGTCGTTTTAGAGCCGCTTAAACTGAAGTTAGAAACTGAATTTCGAGATCTCCTAAAACCAACATTGATTTGATGTTTAAATAATGAACAATCTCTGATTCATGACGATAACCACTGTGTTTTGCAAACATTTTTTTGTTTAGAACCTAATGTTTTCTAGACGAACCAAAATGAAAATTTAACAACGTTCATCTTCTATGTAGTTCGTCAATTTCGATTTTTTATTCTGCTTGCAAAAACTTTTAAATTAAAAACAAAGTATTTATGAATGCACTTTATATTTTATATACTTTGTTGGATTATTTAATACAAGTTTATTATTTATAATACCCTTTTCTTAAGCTTACCTTTTAGCTTAGTCTACTATAAAGTTTGAAGTATAGTTAGAATAAACAACTCTATATATGCATAAAGTTAAAACACCATGCAATCATGCATGCAATTTTTGTTTAAATTAATTGATATTTTGTTTTGTAATAATAATATTTCTTGCGTTTTAAAATACAACTTTTAGTGAAAAAAGAGTTGTGAATGTGATGGCCGATGGATAACATACGTACGTGGCTCTTTTGTGTTGGCAAACACAGCTAATATGAATCTAATCGATTAGAAAGCTATTGGTAAACCATTGACCATTGACCACCAGCACCGTACCACGACACCACACCATTCACCACCCCACTCCGCCGGAAACGTGTGTTTTTTTTATTTTGTTTGTATTATCATTATTATTATTCTTATATCATTTCAAATAGTTTACGTAATTTGTAAACAGTAAATTAATGGAGGTGTAAATATGCCAATTCAAGCCCCAGCTCGACTAAGCTTTCAAGCTCGTTTTTACTTAAATTAAAGAGCTTAAGCTAAAGCTCAGATTGTGAGTTGTATTTTCAAACTCGGGCTTGGCTAATTCATAATTTAGTTAATTTATATACGTCTTTAATTATTATTATATATTTTGGAAAAAAAAACAACTTTAATGAGCCTGAGCTCGGCTTGAGCTCGTGTAATACCTTAAACTACAGTCAGGTTTGGCTCGATCTCGGTTGTGCAATATAAAATTAATATATTATATAGGAGTCCAAAATAGGAAATACTTTAAAATACATAGGACTCGCTAAGACTCGATGAGTCTAAACAAGCTTCTCATACAAGACACGAGCTTGATCCCGATAATTAAACGAGTTTTATTTCATAGTGAGGTTCGGTTCAAGCTTAAAAAAACTCTACTCGTTTAGAGCTTTGTTCATTGATCCGAGTTCGAGTATCTCCTAAGCAGCTTGACTCATTTTCAAAAACTACTCAAAGCAAATAGTATAAATATGAAGTTTTTACTAAATTTTTATGGAACCACGAATATTATTTAGCAAAACCAGACTATTACATATTATATCAAAATCTAACAACCATACTTTTATGCTACTTTGTTATGGCTTTTAATTACATGACATTAATTAATTTACTATATCTTAACACTAAGTACCTAGCTACCTTTTGAAGTGTGATATATACTTTTAGGGAAAAAAAGGTCATCAACATGGCATACACAACATATATATCGATGTATAATCAATTTATGAACTTTATAAGAAAAACGCAACACATCAAGTAATCGTATATCATCATTCACTCGAGTGTCATTAGATACATCACAAAAATATGTAGGTAATATATAGGCATCACAAACTCGCATTAAGGGTTAGTGACAGTTGAAGAGGGTGCATAACGGTCAGGATTGCTCATTGTGAGTTCACGAGGGTTAATTTTACTCAAATAGGGTCGATTAGTATTGCTCGTTGCCTTTTAGTACAAACAGCCTCGGCTCACCTAGCTTTTTCTCTCAGTAGTACAATTTATCTAAAAAATCAAAAAAATGCATATGTATTGAGTTCGACCCATTTAGATTATTTGTTCAAAATTTTCTAACTCAACCAGATTATTTGTTCAAGATACGTCAATATTACATCCGTTAACATCGTTGTGGGTATATGAGTATGTATTCGAACCGTGATCCCATTATCACTCTATTGTCATACATTTTCCTTAAGCACCACCTTGACATATATGTAAAGTTACTAGAAGCTCAAAAGGTATTTGACTTTGTAAAACATTTATTGCCATAGATACACACACAGATACACACACAAGTGTGTGTTTTACGTGTGCTTTTGTGTATGGCTTTAAAAGAGGGGACACGTCGCCATATTGATCAACAGCGGACGGCCACCGAACCCCCTTTGACTTCCACTTTTGTTTCTTGTCTCTTTCTCCTACCACATGTGTCTATATATATATATATATATATATAACACATTAACACATTAACACATTAGTACATACACACTCAACATACATAACAATAACACTTTTTGGAAACAACAAACATACAATCAATTACATTACACAACTTGATCAACATTATGGGAAGATCACCTTGTTGTGAAAAGAATGGTTTAAAGAAAGGTCCATGGACAGCGGAAGAAGATCAAAAACTTATTGATTACATTCAAAAGAATGGTTATGGAAATTGGAGAACTCTACCTGCGAATGCTGGTAAGTTCTTGAACTTATCGACTAGCGAAATCATTTTCTTCTTTTACTGTTTTAAGGTTTTAAGGTTCTACCTATATGTGATTATTGATCATGTTGTGGTTCAATTTGATGGTGTGTAGGGTTACAAAGGTGCGGAAAGAGTTGCAGGTTAAGATGGACGAATTATCTTAGACCAGATATTAAAAGAGGAAGGTTCTCGTTTGAAGAAGAGGAAACAATTATTCAACTACACCGTGTTTTAGGGAACAAGTATGTTACATAATCTACATTAGTTAGGTCATGAAAGCAACATTATATTATTTTATAGAAAGAGTTTTATTGAAGATTTGAATTTTGATATATGTCAAGAATTTTCTAATCATTGATGTTTCGTGATTCGACAGGTGGTCTTCTATTGCTGCTCGATTACCAGGAAGAACAGATAACGAGATCAAGAATTATTGGAACACTCATATTAGAAAGAAACTTCTTCGTATGGGAATTGATCCAGTCACACACAGTCCACGGCTTGATCTACTAGACGTCTCATCTATTTTGAGCTCGTCCTTTTATAACTCGTCTCATGCAAACATGTTTGGGGTTCAACCTCTTGTGAACCCTGACTTGTTCGTGAGGTTAGCAGCTACACTCCTCTCGTCTCAACAAACCCAAAACCGCAACTTGGTTCAACAAAATGGTCAAGAAAACCAATTCGGGCATCCGTATCAAGTTCAAGAAAACAATCTACCCCAACTTCAAAACCAAGATCACCAAACACTAATTCAAGATATCCCTAGTGCCCCTTTGGATAACACTAATTGTGCACCATATGCTAATGAATCTACCCAACTTATGGAACCAAATGTTGACCAACTTCCTTCAAGTTTTTCCCATTTTGACCAACAAACTTCTAGTTTAAACGATTGGATAAACAATCTTGATAGCATTATTAATGCCAACGAAGGTTACCAACAACATATTATTGATCCTCAGTCAAATATGACCTCGAGCGACCTTGACGTCCCCATGCATTTACCGAACCTATCGACACCTTCATCAAGTCCGGCTTCTCTAAATTACTCAAACTCGAATTCGACTAGCTATGTTAACGGAAGCAGCACAGAAGATGATAGAGAAATTAGCAACTATAGCAACTTGTTCAAATATGAGTATCAAGAAATCTTGGATCCTAATGTTTTTATGTAATTTTATGACTATATACGTGATCATAATCTAGAAGTTCTTTTCTTTTTTATATATTCCTGCTTTCTATTATTTTTGCTTCATTATATCAACATATATATTAAGTTCTTGTATTTATGTAGGTTTCCATTATTGATGATGTCTTTTATTTTAAGTATTTTTGATTGATGCTTTGTCAAATGTGGAAAGGTATAGATTATTAATTCAACATAAAAAAGTTATTCAAAAGTATCATACAATATTTAAACCAATTTGTATAGTGAGAGTTGACTATGCAATGGTGGATCACTCTCACACTACTCATCCTTTCGAGTCCTCTCTCCTTTACTTAAGAAGGGAAACACAAAAACCGTCTAAACTAACGACACACGATTACCTCTTTTTCTAATAACGGCTTCTAATCTACTTACATAAATAAACCATGTGTATTTATACCTTACAGGATTTTTAAACTCTCCACGTCACGAATAAAAAGCGAACGTCCAATCTTCATGATGTCCTTGAGGACACGATTACGTTCAATAGCGTTTATTGTTACACATAAGTACATAACAGTTAAATAACTTAGTGTATATGCTTCTATCTTCAAAAAAAAAAATGAAATGCAATTGAGCTTATTGGCAAACAAAATATTACATTATTTTTATTTCTATTAAATATCATTTATAAAACCGTGAATCAATTAAAAACTGTCAATAATTGGTCTCCCGTGAGCGAATAAATAATCTTTTATTTATGGTCATCATTTGCTCCGACTTTTCCCTCTCAAATATAGAAAGTATTACTTAAACAATTACACAATAAAATAAAAACATAAAATAAAGTGTAAAAAACGAAGACGTGTGTTTGGCACGAAGGAAGAAAGTCTTGGTGAAGCATTCAATCACAACACTCAAAATCATTTATGTTACAAGTGAACTATGGTTTTCATACGGAATCATACCTATGGTTTGTTCAAATTTATCAGTTCAACGCAAAAGTTTAAAATTTGTTATTTTCGTTCCGAAGTTATCCTTTTTATTGCAAACTTTTTTTCTTTTCGTTAACATAACTTGGACTGAAATAACATATTTTAACAAACAACAGGGACGAAAATCACAATGAAAACAAAACCACGTGGACAAAAATTGCAACATAAATAAATTCCTAGGGATGAAAAAAACAAATTTTAAATTTTTAACTAATGAAATAGCAAATTTGAACAATTAAAAATGTTTATCTCATTGGGCTTTCACACTATAAATATTAAAATTTTAAAAAATAATATTAATCAACAACTTGGTTTCTGAAGAGGTATGTACCCGCCTCAACACCGAGCAAGGCGGGTCAACCCACAAGATAAACACATTATGAAGACACAAAGCCAAAACCTATGCGCATGGCGCATACAAAACATGCTCAGGCACACATATGCTCGCGCGTCACATATGCGCGCGGCGCATATCACATGCTCGTGCATATCACATCTGCCCAGGCACACATATGCTCGCGCATCACATATGCGCGCGGCGCACCAGCGCGCGGCGCATATCACATGCTCGTGCATATCACATCTGCGCATGAAATATCTGCGCGTGAGAATAAAGAGAAGACCTCGCGCATCCTCAGGATTGGCGCATATCACACATGCACATAATCGACCTCGTCCTTATCCAAATCAGGATTAGGGCAACCTTGATTGTGCACGTCAGACAACCTTCCAGAAGGCATCTTTTTAAGGAGTAAGAATATGCTGATGTTGACAGCTGCCAAATGAAAGGTCGACAACTCAGCATGACACATGTGCTACCACGTAATTACAACCAACGAGAAAGCGCCAAGTGTCCCAGAGGACACGTGGCGCAGTGCGATTGGAGGAGGCCAACGAGGTTGAGCCCAACCAGTGGAAACCCTAGCACTATAAATACAGCATCAACTCCACTTTGATGGACACATTCATACTCAATCATTGACAGTTACAGGCAGTGATATCACATTCAATCATATTGAATTACATTCACTCACAGTCAGTTACATACAAACACACAGTCACACAATCATACAGTATTCAGCTATTAAGCAATACTCTTGAGATTCCCTTACTCTCACATTATTATCTTCTCCTACACATACTTATTCTCACGCCGGAGGGTTACCCCAAGGAGGACCCCTCTGTCCCTTTCTGAGGGGTAAGTTAACGGCGTTGTTCATTTTGTAGGTGGAAGAACACAGATCCAGAAGAACCATCGGTGAAATAGTACAATCAAAACCCGAGGAAAGTAGATCTGCTACCAGTGAGTAGATCCACGTTTCTTCATTGGCGCCATCCACTGTTACAAACGGCAATCAGATCTCATCAGATCTACATAAAAAAAAAAAAAAATCAATCACCATGGTTTCTGGCATTCGTAACGCTGATCAAGCTCTGGAGGATATTGAACGTGAGGGTGTCAATGAGGGACAACAGTTTCTGAGGGTGCCGCGTGATTCTACGCGCACCACCAGTAACCGTCCCTTCATCACAACCCCTCACGGCCAGACTGAAACTCCTCCAGACGATCTCACGTTACAAAATCTTGCCGGCGCGAAACTGAAAGGACCAATGGGTCCAGAAGAAGAAACGAATGATCCGAATGAATGGCTCATAAACGAGCAGCGGCGTCTACTGGAAAAGTACAATGAAATGGTCAAACAGAAAAAGCTAGCAGACCAAACACAAAGGCAAGCGTTTGATAAGCAGACTACAAAAAGGCCGCGCGCGCCGGAAGAAGGACATTCTGTTCACACTGCACACACTGCACACACTGAGTTCAGTGATGAAGAAGTGCATAGCATGAGGAAGACGCGAGATACTCATGCAGGAGGCTCACAACTCCGCGCGCCTGTGAACATGGCGCCTGGAGCCAGAGCAGATCTGGATCTGCACATGCCGTACAGCCCGCCAGTGAGGGGGCAAGTGGACGTAACCACGCCGTACAGGCCGGCCATCTTAGTGAAGCACTCAAAATTTACTGAGCGCATCGCTAAGGCCCCCATCCAGCACAAGACCAAGATGCCAAGTGGTCTGGGCAAATATGATGGTACAACAGATCCAGATGACTTTTTGCAAGGTTTCTATAACACGGGAAACCTAGAGAGCTGGACGATGCCAACATGGTGTCACATGTTTGCCCGCTGCCTTACGGGCGCGGCGCGGGTCTGGTTCGAGAGCTTGCCGACTGGGCAAATTGATGGGTTCGAGGAACTATTGGAAAAGTTCCAAGCCCACTTCGTACAGCAGCGCAGACACACGCGCGATCCTGATGACATCATGCACTGCGTGCGCAGGAATGATGAAACGATTGAGGACTACATCACTCGTTTCAATCAGGAGTCTCTGGCAATCGGGGGTATAACTGAGCAACTCATGCGCGTGGCTTTTATACAAGGCGCGCGCAGTGATCAACTCCGCCGAGCTCTCGTAAGCAGAGATGGTATGCCCACCACTTGGGCAAAACTAATGGAAGCATCGCGAGTCTTCGCGAGAAATGAAAAGCAGATTGCCCAAGATAGGGCAAGAGAAAGAGCGCATCAGGCAGAATCACCGCGCAGCAAAGAGAAGAAGGCCAAACAGAACTCTGTATGGTCCAGGTTGCAACCAACAAGTTTTTCTTCCGCAGAAAAGCAAACGCAACCAAGCTCACCCCAGCCCCAAAAAGATGTTCGTAATCGCGGGGAGGGTGACAAGAGGGAGGGCGGCAGAGATCCTAGCACACCTCTGCCAAGAATATGGACTCCCATCACTAAAACACCTTCACAGGTGTTAAGTACTGAGAATGTCCAATTCAAGCCCCCCAAGCAACTACACTACAAGGGACCGCAAAACAGTGGCAAATATTGTGAATTTCACAGGTCCCCGGGCCACAACACCGACGCATGCCATCATTTAAAGGATGCGATCGAGAAGGATGTAAAATCAGGCAGGCTGGCTCACTTGGTGAAAAACCCAAGAATAGAGGATGAGCAACCGGAAGGAGCCTCTGCCAGCAAGAAATACAAAAGAATCTGTGTGGCTGAGGGGGGACGACAAGGGCAGACGTCAAAAAAGAGAAGCGCGCAAATCCACGGAGATTGGCGCGAGCAGCAAGTTATCTTCCCAAGAATCAGGGGAGGCCCTTCAATCAGCAGCCCTCTCGTCATCACCACACACATTGCTCATTACGAAGTGTCAAAGGTCCTGGTGGACACTGGAAGCGAATCTGACATTATGTATGAGCAATGTTTCAGAAAGTTAGACCCGGCAGACCAAGCGCGGCTCGAGATGGTGAACGCACCAATTTGTGGTGTTTCAAATGAAATCATCCATCCCCTAGGTCAAATTCAGTTTGAACTAACTATGGGGGATGATGAGCACAAGCGAGCCGAAGTTGTCAACTTCTTGGTCTTGCCCACCACGTCATGCCACAATATGATCCTGGGTTGGGAAACGATTGCCCAATTTAATGCTGTACCGTCGCCAGCGCACGGCGCATTGGGGTTCCCTACACCAACAGGTGTAACATTTGTTTATCGCAATCATTTGTGCGCAGTGACAAGTACGCCGCGGGAAGGGAGAATGAAACTTCCAATGGCGGATAATGCGCCAGAGAAGTGGATTTTAAACCCAAAATTCCCAGAGCAAACGGTCACAATTGGCGCTACCATTTCAGACGAAACGAGATTGAGAATGAAAAGGTTGCTCGCAAAATACACGTCGGTCTTCGCGTGGCAACACTCCGATATGACTGGGGTCCCGCGAGACTTGGCGCAACATTCTCTTAACACGTTCAAGTCGGTGGAGCCAATTGCTCAGAAAAAGAGACTCATGGGGGATGAAAAGGCGAAGGCCATGAATGAGCAAGTTGAGGACCTGTTGCGCGCAAACATCATCCGCCCGATTCGATACCAGACGTGGGTAGCCAATCCTGTGATGGTAAAGAAAAGCAACGGGTCATGGAGGATGTGTATTGACTTCAAGGACCTCAACAAAGCATGTCCGAAAGACTGTTACCCCCTCCCAAACATCGACACAAAGGAGGACTCCGTGGCGCCATTCAAGCTCAAATGTTTCCTGGATGCCTACAAAGGCTATCACCAGATTCAAATGGCACCACAAGACGAAGACAAGACGGCCTTCAGAACCGACAAGGGTGTTTTTTGTTACACAAAAATGCCCTTTGGTTTAAAGAATGCGGGCGCCACTTATCAGAGACTTATGGATTCGGTTTTCAGTGAACAAATCGGAAGAAATCTAGAAGTCTACGTTGATGATTTGGTTATCAAGAGCAGGGAGGAGAGACAAATGCTCAAAGACATCGAGGAAACTCTTCAGCGCTTAACGGAAGTTAACATGAAGCTCAACCCGAGCAAATGTACTTTCGGCGCGGAAGAGGGGAAATTTCTTGGTGTAATGGTCACTAAGGATGGTTTCAAGGTGAACCCTGAAAAGGTGGAAGCCATCCTTGACATGCCTTCACCATCCACCATGAAAGAGGTTCAGAAGCTGAATGGTAGATTGGTGTCAATCAACAGGTTCCTAGCGAACCACGCCAGCAAATCTACTCCATTCGTTAACACTTTGAGGAACTGCTTGAAGAAGAGCCAATTCAAGTGGACGCCTGAGGCTGAGCAAGCTTTCAGTGAGATAAAAGAATGTCTCATAAAGCTGCCCGCGCTCACAGCTCCACTTCCTGGCGAAACCCTTACATTGTACTTGTCAGCTGGAGACCGCGCCATCGGCGCAGTATTATTGGTGGATCGCAAGGGGATCCAAACGCCAATATACTTTGTGAGTCGGGTGCTGACAGACCCTGAGACGCGCTATTCCATCATGGAAAAGTTAGTTTTGTCACTAACACACGCGTCGCGCAAGCTTCACAGATACTTCAATGGTCATCCGATTGAAGTTCTGACAGGTTACAACATCCAGCAAGTCTTGCGACGCCCCGCGCTTTCCGGAAGGCTGACAAAGTGGGCGCTGGAATTGGGTGAACACACGATCACTTATAAGCCCCGTCCAGCAATAAAGGGTCAAGTTTTAGCGGATTTCATCACGGAAATCCCAGAGGGAAAGATTGAAGAAGCTCAGCGCGAGGTAGACCCTCCGCGAGCAAATAATGAAGAAGATGTTTGGAGGCTATTCACTGATGGAGCCTCCAACAGCGAAGGGTCCGGCGCAGGCCTCAAACTGGTGGACCCTGATAATCATGAATATACTTATGCTATTAGGTTGGACTTCAAGAGTACCAACAATGAGGCTGAGTATGAAGCCCTGCTGGCTGGTCTGCGCATTGCGCGCAAGTTTGGAGTTAAAAGGCTAGAGGCCCATGTTGATTCTTACTTGGTAGCTGCACAGGTCAATGGCCTTTATGATGCCAAGGAGAACACCATGCCTCTATATCTAGAGCAGGCAAAAAAGCTCGTTGAGCAGTTTGACTTCTTCAAAATCATACACATCTCGCGCAGCGAAAACAAGTCCGCTGACGCGTTGAGTAAGATGGCATCAACTAATTTTGATCACTTTGGCAAAGATGTCAGGGTGGAAGTGATGAGCAACCCGTCAGTGCAAACGCAATCTGTCCTTGTAATTCATACAACCCCTTCATCCTGGATAACTCTAATAATGGAATTCCTGAAGGAGGGGAAGTTACCGGACGATCGCGCACAGGCGAGAAAGATAAGACACAAGGCGCAGAACTATGAACTACTTGATGGTACATTATATCGACGCTCTTATCTTGGACCGCTCATGAAATGCCTGGATGCTGAAGAAGCAAGCTACGTGATTAGGGAGATTCACGAAGGAATCTGCGGAATACACGCTGGCCCGCGCATGGTGGTTGCCAAGGCAATGAGCTCAGGCTACTATTGGCCAGGCATGTACTTGGATGCGCTAAAAGAAATACAAAAATGCAAGGCATGTCAGAGCTACGCGCCAAACACCATGCGGCCAAAGAACAACTTGATTCCAGTAACCTCCGCATGGCCTTTCCACAAATGGGCCATTGATATTGTGGGGCCCCTGCCGCAAGCGCAAGGGCGAGTGAAATTTTTGGTAGTGGCGGTAGACTATTTCACAAAATGGGTTGAGGCCAAGCCACTAGCAAAAATCACAGCAGAGGCGATGAAGCAATTTATCTGGAGCCACATCATTTGCCGTTTTGGCCTTCCTATGGAAATTGTGAGCGACAATGGCAAACAATTCACTGACAGGAAGATATCCAGCTGGCTCAAAGAATTGCACATCAACCAAATCTTCACTTCGGTCTACCACCCTCAGGGGAATGGCCAAGTGGAGCGCGCGAATCAAAGTTTGTTAAATGGGCTGAAGAAAAGGTTGGAGGGAGAATCCCATTCTTGGGTCGAAGAGTTACCTAATGTCCTGTGGGCGCACAAGACATTAAGCAAAACTAGCAATGACGAATCCTCGTTCAGCCTAACCTATGGGACAGAGGCTATGATCCCAGCAGAAATTGGATGCCCATCCCATAGGGTACTCATGATGAGCAAGACTGATAACGAGCGCGAAAGAAGATTGGACCTTAACTTGCTTGAAGGGCGCAGAGAAGCGGCTATCATCAATGAAGCCAAATACAAGAAAAAGCTGGAAAAATATTATAATCAGCGCGTTAAAGAGTGCCACTTCAAGAAAAATGATTTTGTCCTTCGAAACAATGAAGCTAGCCGCGCAATACCCCCAGGAAAAATGTCCCCCAATTGGGAAGGACCTTATCAAATCTCAGAAGAATTGGGGAAAGGCGCGTACACTTTAAAAGATTTGAATGGAAAAAAGATACCGCGCGCGTGGAACGCAGCACAGCTTAGAAAATGCTTCATGTAAAAATTCAAATATGTAATCAAGGCTTTTAAGCCATCATGAATGATGATTCGCGCTATCTTTCAATATTTGTTCTATTACCTTTGCATACATGTCTCACACTTCCTTTATTAATTTGGAGCAATATGACAACATTATATTGACTTCAAAACAAAATAAAACGAAGTAAAACATACATGCGCGAGCCTTAGCTCAAACGCGTTAACGAGTCTTAACTCTAAAACGTCAGGGCCTTAGCCCAAACCTACGAGCCTTAGCTCAAACACGTTAACGAGTCTTAACTCTAAAAACGTCAGGGCCTTAGCCCAAAACAAAGAGCCTTAGCTCAAAACACTCACAAACATCCATCTTACATCCCGCGCAGCCTGATCATAAAAATCCCTAAACACAACTAAGGCAAAGTACATGCCAAATCATAGTTGTTAGGGTCTCAGGTCGAGGTCGCGCGCGGAATAAAAGTGGATATCTGAGTAACACATGCTGACATGTAATGGCTAAAACTCATATAAAAAACGCGCGACAACGACGCGCAAAAAAGGAGTAGTGAAAAGTCATCGCGCATGTCAGCATAAACAAGATACTGCGAAACCACTTACAAAATAGGACTATGGTTAAGTAAATAATTTCCTTACAACCTTGTTCTTATTTTAACTTGCAAGCATATCTTATATCTATACAAGCAAACATGAAGAGATGAATGGAAATGCGCAAGATGTGAAAAAGGGAAAACAAATTTCATTCCATAGCATTGAAATTTACAAGTGTGATGAGTTACAAATTACAAGTATAACAAAAAACAAAAAAAAAATTTAGAAAGATGAAGGGCTTCTCAAGTCTCCACGTCGACGTCAGCCACTTCATCACCCTCATCATCTCCCGCAGCATCTGGCGCGGCCCGCTCCTCATCTCCGAACTGACCATAGTCAAGTTCTTCCTCCTCAATGGAGTCTTCTATCACGACGGTGTCAGGAGCAGATTCTTTCGCCGCGCCAGAGCCGCTGGCAGGGGCAACATCCCCCGCGCCACCATCATCGCCACCAGCCCCCTCGCATTCATCGAGCAACTTCTTTAGCGCGCCGAGGTCGGGCTGGTCAGCAAGCGCAGCTATCTGCAAATCATTAGAAAAGGATTGAGTACAAAAAACTTGGAAAATTAATCAAGAAAAATTCATTAAGGTCAAGGTACCTGCACAAGGATGGGGATGGGAGTGTTCATATACTTCTCCCCCACCTCGGCCATGTCCGCGCAGGCCGCGTCGCTCTTGTAAAGGTACTCGGATGGGTTCTTCTTCAACATCCCATATTCATACCCATCCGTAAACACTTCAGCTCGACCCACAAGGCGCGCGGCAGCATTGCAGTCCATCACAAGGGCCTGAAACTCGGCAGAATATTTCATCGCCAAAGCGCAACGAGTCATGCCCTGTGACACCAGCCATTGGCGATCCTGCGCGAGGCCAGCAACAGACGTCTCGAGGGCAGGAACCTGGGAGTTTAATAACTCAACAGTTTCCTTGGTCTTTTTTAGCTCCTCTTTATCAGACGCTGCTGCCGCCAAAATTTTTTCTTTCTCCGCCTGCGCAGCATCAAGTGCTTCCTGGCTAGACGCTGCCGTCGCCAAGGCCTCATCCCTATCGGCCTGCGCGGCCGCCAAATCCTTCTTCAGGCGCGCAACCTCGCTATCCAGTGATGATTTCTCAGTGATACTCTGGACGATAGCTTGGTCACGCGCCTCCGCCTGCTGTTCCAAGACACGCACTCTCCGCGCGTACTTGGCAACTTCGGCCTCCGCCACCTGCTGCTTCTCCCGCGCAGCTTGGAGCTCATGCCCGCGCTTAATAAAGGCGGTGTTGGCACTTGCTCGGTTTTCGCTGAGCTCCGCCTGGAGTTTCTCAGCTCGTGCGCGAGCATCAGAAAGGTTCCAGGCAGCCACCTTAGCCTCTTGCTGGGCTGCCACAAGAGCATCGCGTACTTTAATATAATCACGATGAAGCTCTTGGGAGGCAGCAAAGAAAGCTGACCCAGCGAAAATGTGATCGTTGAGCAAGTCAGCGCGGGTGCGCTCCTCCTGATACCTCCTTTCAGTAGGAGGCACGGCATGAGCCCAGAAGTCCTCGCATACGCCCATGGATTGGAAGGAACTGTCTTCATTAATATTCCATCTCGGGCGGTAAACGTGGTCACCTTCCTGCAAAACACAAGAAATGTTCTAAGTCATAAAACATACTTATATGGAGGTACGCGCAGCGGAGCAACAAATTAAAACATACCTGCGGGGATGAAGCAGAAAAGTCAGCGCCAGCCCCACCAGAAGTCTGCGCTGCGAAGTCTTGTGGCATCGCAGGGCTGGCGCGGTCTCCCAAGGAGTCTTCAGCTTGAGCCCCCTCATCCTCCTCATCTTCTTCAATAGGCCTCTTCTCCTGCGACCTGGAGGGCTCCAAACCAGCCTCGCGGAGAGGGCTGCGCGTAGGAGGAGGCGAGGGAGGTCTCGACGCCGCCAGTTCGGCGCGCAATACGGCTTCCTGCTCCTTTGTAATCCCAATAAGGGGAGACTCAGCACTAGCAGGAGCAGGACCAGAACCAGCGGCGCCGGCAACGGCGCCAGGAGTGTCACCAGCAGCTTGTACGCCAGCTACAACTCCTATGAACAAATCAACAACAAAAAAGGGTTTATGATTTGATCAAAACAAAAAATTCAGAAGACAATGGCGCAAAACATACCTTCGCGCAATTCTGTTCGCGCGTTGAACATCGCCATAAAGTTCATTCTACCCTTTTCCGATGGTAGAACAGGGGACTTCGAAGCAGCCCCCGGCGCAGCCTCAGCACCTTGTTGCGCCTGAGGCTGATCTGCTACCGTCGCCGGTCCTGCAAACATTCAAATGCGAAAAGATGTAATAAAAGTTCAATCAGAATTATGGGTAAGCAAAGTATACCTTTCGCAGGCGCGGCACTGCTTCTCTCTTCAGCCGCGCGAAGGGAGGAGGTCACGCCACCATACCTCAAGTGGACAGGAGGTCTGCCCACTTTCACAGGCAGGGAAGCTAAAGAAACCTTGGTGGTAAACACCTGGGTTTCCTCAGGTCCCTTCGTTTGAGCATGGGGATGAGCGACAGGAGTGTCGTCTTTCTTCTGTCTCTTACTGCCCCCTGCGCCGGATTTCCCCTTAGCTTTGCGCTTTAGTAGGGGCGCCTCCTTTACCTCCTCCTCCTCTTTCGCGAGCTCCAGCTCGTAGTTCTCCAGCGCATCTACAATACATGCAACACAAGTGTTAGCAAAATTTGGTATTCTAAAGGAATAAGCATAAGTGCGAAGGCTTACCAGGCGCGTCGCTATCAAAGTCAAATGCCAGATCGACAGGGATGAACATGTCATCGAAGCGATCTGGGAAGCCCACCTCCCCAGCGCCAAGCGCGACGGAGCCACCCTCCACTTGATCATCATAAGCGGCGTGGATATAATCCTTGGTGACTGCGCAAAAACAAGTCAAGTGATATCAGCAAAAAGAATTATGTTCGCGCAGAAAAAGAAATAAAGCAATGAAATAAACTTACACAACCCGTCGACTTGGATAACGGGCTCAAGCGCGCTGTCGGTCCACAGCTTACTCATGCCGACCCCCACCAGCGCCTCCTCGCGAATTTTCTTGGCGGGGGATGGTTCGGTGGTCAGTTTCTTAACCCAAGCGCCGGTTGGGTTCTTAATAACATCCGCATCCGCGGGCGCAGAATCGATCGCGCGCATCGACATGCGGATGGGGATTACACCAGCCCTGATGTAGAAGAACCTCTCAGACCAGTCATGAAGGCTCTTGAATGACACGGTGCTGCACTTAACCTTCTGACTGCGAGGAATAAAGGAGATCCAAGAATCTTGGATCTTGGGCTTGTAAAAAAATTGAAAGCGCCGAGGGGTGGGCTCCTCGCGCTGTGATTTGCACATGAACTCGAAATGAGTCATGCGCACAAGTCCAAACGGATGGACTTGGGATATATGAATCCCGAAAAAACGTAACACCGCGCCTACAAACCTTGTCATCGGAAGACGAAGGTTGCAGTGGGTGAAAAAATGGGTGTACAGTGAAATATAGCCGGGAGGCGGGTCCGCCGCCGTCTGCCCGGCCACAGGCAACATGCAGCCAAACACAGGGGGGAAACCCTGTGACGAGATGAGGCTGTCGAGATCGGCCTGCCTCAACTTGCAGGGGATTTCATTCCACCTTTTCGTGGCCTTGGTCCTCCCTACTTCCTCCGATGTGGTCTCAACAACCCTCTTCCCCTTACCCTTTTGCTTTAACGTCGACATCACCACAGATTTCACACGGCGTCTTCGAGAGGCAATAGAGGTGATTGAGGGGATAGAGGAGTCTGAACTATCAGACATACAACTGCAGCAGCAGATAATCGAAGATTCGAAACGATGAATACACTCAACTCAGAATATGAAAGGCAGAAATTCGAAAATTAGCAACAATGAAGATGAAGATAAAAAAATTTTTCCTAAGGGCCTGCTTTTATAGGCCCAGGAGAGAGAAAAGTGGTAACTGATCGGATTTCACGCGCCCCCACTCGCAGGTGTAAGCCAACGAGGGCGCGGCACGTGTCACTAACACTGTTGAGGGGACATAAAAACGTAACGGACCTGCCACGGAGCAGAGACGCGCCCCCACTCGCAGGTGCAAACCAATGAGAGCGCGACACGTGTTCCAGACAGCTGTGCGAAGGGACATGAAAGGCAACTGTAACACCTCGAGCACACGAAACGTCTGACACGTTTACGGCGCACGACACCACCAACCAACCACGTGTTTGGACCCTTCGTTTCAACCAAATGGATAGAACTTCGCGCAACGATGGAAACAACCAAGAAAACGACAAAACCCCATCAGTAAGTCTAATATCTATCTTACCGCGCTAGCGCGAGATAAGACACACATTAGACTGGGGGGGCTTGAAGAGGTATGTACCCGCCTCAACACCGAGCAAACCTATGCGCATGGCGCATACAAAACATGCTCAGGCACACATATGCTCGCGCGTCACATATGCGCGCGGCGCATATCACATGCTCGTGCATATCACATCTGCCCAGGCACACATATGCTCGCGCATCACATATGCGCGCGGCGCACCAGCGCGCGGCGCATATCACATGCTCGTGCATATCACATCTGCGCATGAAATATCTGCGCGTGAGAATAAAGAGAAGACCTCGCGCATCCTCAGGATTGGCGCATATCACACATGCACATAATCGACCTCGTCCTTATCCAAATCAGGATTAGGGCAACCTTGATTGTGCACGTCAGACAACCTTCCAGAAGGCATCTTTTTAAGGAGTAAGAATATGCTGATGTTGACAGCTGCCAAATGAAAGGTCGACAACTCAGCATGACACATGTGCTACCACGTGATTACAACCAACGAGAAAGCGCCAAGTGTCCCAGAGGACACGTGGCGCAGTGCGATTGGAGGAGGCCAACGAGGTTGAGCCCAACCAGTGGAAACCCTAGCACTATAAATACAGCATCAACTCCACTTTGATGGACACATTCATACTCAATCATTGACAGTTACAGGCAGTGATATCACATTCAATCATATTGAATTACATTCACTCACAGTCAGTTACATACAAACACACAGTCACACAATCATACAGTATTCAGCTATTAAGCAATACTCTTGAGATTCCCTTACTCTCACATTATTATCTTCTCCTACACATACTTATTCTCACGCCGGAGGGTTACCCCAAGGAGGACCCCTCTGTCCCTTTCTGAGGGGTAAGTTAACGGCGTTGTTCATTTTGTAGGTGGAAGAACACAGATCCAGAAGAACCATCGGTGAAATAGTACAATCAAAACCCGAGGAAAGTAGATCTGCTACCAGTGAGTAGATCCACGTTTCTTCAGTTTCTTATATCCCAACAGTCAAATTCCGGCGACCTTGAGCCACAGCCCACTAGCAGCCGGTGTTACGTGTTCCATACAACCATCTAATTTTAAGGGAACTGCCTTTAATGTTAAGTAATCATGAAAAGGGTTGATAAACTTTTTATGAGTTTGTGTTCATACTTCAATGTACTTATTCTCTGGAGTCTTTATGGTCCTATTATATGTATCAATATATTTTTTTACATAAATTTAGTTAATGTAAAAATAAGTATATATACATTGTTGTTGCGATTCGTTCACCTTACGTTTCGATATAACTTTTATAAAAATTGGGAACATTGGCGAATCTAGGACGAAAGCGCGTGCATGAGGGACACCCGGAGTCTCCATTTAGCTTCGCTAGCGGCACTAAATATAAAACTCGGTTTCCAATATAAAACTTTATATCTTATGTATCTTCGTTTTATTTAGACAAAAGTAAATAAATCGCAATACTATTTTGGTTATGTATAAAATAACGTATAATAAAAGTCATGAAAGAAAAATAAACACGCATAATTATTTAATAACTAAAGTCACGTCCCTTGATGTAATAAGAAAACAGAACTATACAAGTAAATTTATAGTAAAGAGTATTCCTTACATGTTCTTGTAGATATGGTTATCAATTTTTGTTATGATCAACTATTAAATAATATATTGTTATTTGTACCCGACTTCATAGAAGATCATAGTAACACTCAAGAAGTTCTTTTCGTTATTAGTTTCTTGCTAGTCATTCTCTAATGATATGTTGTCTTTCAAACAAAAAGTATCCTTTTGATGGGTTTTTTCTATATTTTTGCTTCATTATTTCCACTTATGATAATAAGTTTTATAATTTTTATAGGTTTCGTTATTGATGATGTCTTTTAGTTTGTATTATTATTTATTAACTATCTGATTGATGTTGTTTATAAAAAAAACTACAATTTGATTGATTGATTGTTTGTCAAATATGTAAAGGTGTCGTTTATTAATTCAACATAAAATAATTAATATTTCCTATAAAGAATGCATTTTGTTAAGAAAAAGTGTGACATTCATCAAATTTGAGTCTCGAGCTATCTCCGTATTGTAAACTTTTATTTTATAAAACCGACTCAAACATTTTTAGAACCTAAATTAATTATTATATAATATTATTATGTATCTCGATCACCAATAAATCGATGTTTGTCATATAATAGAGTCGTTAAGACAAACATAAGGGGCTTAAAATGATTTTCGTAAACTAGTTATAAGCTTTAGAAACCTTTTAACTCGTTTTAAACATTGATTGAAATTTGAAGGGGCTGTTATGAAAATATGCATACATATATAACAAAACCAAACCCTAACATTAACATAAACACTCAGCCGCCACCCCTCACCTCCTTGCCGTTTTCCGGCGACCGGAATCGGAATCCGCCAACCTCCGGCACCACCACTAACCCCACTCTCTTCCCCGTTCTCCACCTCCAACACACACATACACAACACAGCCGTCCTCCTTCCTCTTTTCCCTCTCCGGTTCGTCATTCTGGCAACCGAAAAACCGGCCCCAGTGTCTCCGACGCACTCTCTCTCCCTCTCGCTGCACTCTCCTTCCCTCTCTTGTCTTCTCTGGCGACGGAAAACCATACCTCAACCGTCTCTCTCTACCTCCGTTCTCTCTCTATCTCCGTCATCTCTCTCTCTGCTCTCGGCTCTCTCCCTCTCGCTCTCTCGTTTGCCCCCCCCCCCTCTCTCTCTCTCTCTGATGCGCTTTTCCGGCGCGCCTCCGGCGGCCGGCATGGGCTCCGGCTACCTTTGTTCTCCGGCAGCCTATATCCCCGACGACCCTGCTCGGCTTCGACGATTGCTCTCGGTCAAACATCATATGGTAAGGGATTTAGAGTTCTTTCTATCGTCTTTATATCTAACAAATTAATCGGTAATCGAGTCCAAGTCCGATTCCCCCTTAAACCGACTTTGGAGTGTATTTTTGGTATCATTATTATTAATAACATAAATCTTATTAAAACTCATTATTGTTATTATTATTATTATTAACAAGATTATTATTATTATTATTATTATTATTATTATTATTATTATTAGTATTGCTACTATTTCTTTTAACAAAACAATTATGATTATCATTATTTTCACAATAATAGATTATTATTATTATTATGATTATTATTATCATTATTCTTATGATTATTAAGGAGTATTATTTAAATCTAACATTGTTAATATTATCTATTTGTTTTAGCGAACCGAAGCCCATGTCGGGCCTAGTTGTCGTTTAACGACATCGTTACTCGAGTTATATTTTTATCACTAATACTACTATTACTACAATGTTATAAGTAAGTTATTATCATTAATATGGCATATATAATTTTTATAATAGTAATCATTATTATTAGTAAAATTCAAATCTATTAATAATGTAATCAACAACAAAAGTAATTATGATTATATTTGTTATTATTATTACTATTATTAGTTTTAACAACAATCCATGAGTGGTTGTATATTTATATATCATCAACATTATCTTATATATCTATATATACATATATATAACACATTTTAAAATCATTATTATCATTTCTATCTTTAACATTAATAATATTATTATAAACTTTATTATAAATTCATTTTTATAAAACCGAACTCTTGACTTAAAACCCGTCTTGTTTCTATTTAATATTGGTTTAGTTATTTAAAAGCCCAATAATATAATATTATTTTACTTTAAATTACCAATTAAGTACGAGTCCCTAATCGTTAACAAATTAACCGGTAACCCGATTAATAACCGAACCTTCTCGTCCAATGTTTCAAATGTAGTTTCAACTAAAGTTCAAGTTCATTAATAAATTTTATTTATTCGTTTTCTTTTAGCTTTCAAGTTGGATTCGTTCATTTCGTTCACAAGCTTTCTACATTTCGATCATTTATTACTTCTCGATTCGTCAATTGAGGTGAGTACATTTCATCCCCCGTTTTCCCTTTTATGTTTTGGGGGTAACATGCATACTTATTCAAAACAAGAATGATTCATTATACATTTTTCTCAAACCACAAACTTTAGGGTATATGATACTTGGAATACTTGCTCTTTTGTGTGTTATATGCCTCATATGCTTTACGTGCGCGAGTGTTTATTTTTATGTTGTTGTTGAGCCTCATTAAGTATGATCATACGCTCCCCTAACTACTTAGCCTTGTGCTAGTAGAATAGTGCCTCATTATCCGAGTATGTCGGTTGTTACCGAGTAGAAAGGATCCTCATTTACATATGTTTTATATGCCACGATTGATGCTTTTATTTATAGTCTCATATACGTTTGTGGATTTCGCTCATATTATATATACTCAAACTATGAAATTGATCACCAACATACGTGTTGACAAAATATTATTTTATGCATTGTTACAGGTTTGACTTTTATCGACTTGAGGACTTGACGGAAAACGTTACCAAGACTATTAGGATATTAGTAAAACGAACAATATATTTGTTTACTTGTGTTCAATTTGTTTGTATGACTAAGATGTGTTGTTTATTGATTTGTGAAATAAATGAGTTGATTAAATATTTTCACTTTAATAGTGTCTTGTGTATTTGTCCAATCACGTTGCACCCCGGCATGTTCCGCCTTTGGTCGGGGTGTGACAGATTGGTATCAGAGCCACAAGACTATAAGATAGGTAGTTAGACGTAACGACCTAGTATAGTCTTTACTTTAGGGTCCTTATACGTGTTGCCTATACGTGTTTACCCTACTTGATTGTTCAATGCACTTGTTTATTTAAATACTTATTTATTTATCAAATCATAAATATACACATACACATACTTTCATAGTACTCCAAGGTATCCTTACCTTAAAACTCAAAAACATTAGTTTTTTTTATTGTGTTTTATGGATCACGAGCTTAACTTGTATCCCGTTGTTTCAAACCTCCTTAAAGATTGTCTCATATGAGATGACTACTTTAAGTAGTCGAATGCGAGCGTTCCGCCAGCCATCCTAACTTTCGGTGTTAAAACAATAGAACTACGGTGATTTCGTGGACTAGTGTTTTGACATTACGTTGTATTCTAATTTATTATTTTTGTTACAATCGTTATTTGAGTCGAAGACATGAAAAAGACGCGGTGGTACGTGCACATGCTTAGACCCCAATATGGTATTTTTTTTGTTATAAAGGTTTTTAGTGTCGGAATATCAAGTCATGGTGGTTCATGCTCGATTTTTCCACCAAAAAAAATCTTAAAACATTATTATTACATTTCAAGAAGTTAAACCATTTTTCCTTCATTTTGTTATAAATCTTTATCACAAGTCTTTATTTATAAATGTTATATTTTTCTTATTGTTAATAATTCTTTTATATCTCGATTTTATTTGGTAAAGTTTTATACCATTTCTCATTTTGATTTCACGATGATTTTTATTACAAATTTCGTTCATTATGATCTCTTCGATATAAGTTAAATATATATAATCATATTAAGAAGGTTTTTATGATAAATTGCACCTCAACTTTCTAAGTAAATTTTCCTATTGTATAAACTTTAAATTGACTTTAAAGTCCTTGTACAAAATCTTTTATAATATTTAATTTTTATAACGATTCCGTTTATTTTGAACGATCACTTCAAAATTTTAATTATTTAAACTTCTCACGACATTTTAAATTACACCACATTATATATTACACGTGGTAAAAAAATAATAAATAAATAAATAAATAATTTCGCTACCCAAATTTAGTTTCATAGCAACTTTCATCTTGCAATCTTTGGTTCATTATAATTTTTTGCAAATAAAAATTTACATCATACGATTTTACGCGTTCTAAAATTCTTATGATAGTTTTGTCATGATGTTTCAAGGATGTCACAAACTTATAGCTTGTAATCTTCTTGAAACACTCATGCAAAACTTCATAGAAATTCTACTTAAAAAAAACAAAAAAAAAACAAAAATCGTTTACTTTTGATTCTGGATTACAATGCCGGTCATTCTAACTCACCATGATATATTCGTTACACGATATTACATAATGAACTTGGTAAAAAAAAATATCTTTTGACAACTTTGTATTCCCAAAAACGACATTCATCATTTAATATTGAGACCTTATAACAAATTTTAAAATTTAATTTACGTATTTTAAATTTCCTCATAAGCAAAAAAAAATAATAAATAAAAAAAATAAATTTATTTTAATCTTTATAAAAAAAAATTTTGTGATTCACATGCGCGGATCTCAAAAATTCTATTTATATAATATATATTTATACATATATTAACTTGTAACTTTAATTATCTAAATTTTCATAGATGTTTAAAACATTAGTTATAAATTATGTTATTTTCAAATTAATATTTATTACTAGTCGAAAACCTCCCTATACACAACCACAAGTTCTCAAACACCCGTGTCCCACCTCAAACTACCGCCTTAAATCAAACCACCCTCCCACTTCAAATATTTCCCGAGCACTCAAACCTTTCCTCAATATGAACGAAATCTGAACATCCAAAAGTATACCCTCACCAACTCAAGCACCATGCAAATCCAAGATGTACAACATTAACCCAACAAAAAGCCTTAAATACCGACACTTTTACGCCATAAAAACCTATCAAACTCACTATCCAAATACTTCAAAGACACCGACAAACACACCCATAAAATGCCTTGAACATATAATAACCAAAGCTTACCCAGCTATGACTCAAATCCTTCGACCCATGCTATGTCAATTCACCAAACCATATCGCCACATCGTTCTCATCCAACCATAGAGTCTGATATCAAAATAGCAACCCAACCACTCCTTACAAAATACATGTATAAACAAAATCTCAACCCAAACTAGCCAAGATCAAAATTATCTAACCCATCAACTTAACCCGAGCTCAAATAAGTCAAACCTCACCTATTAGCCCAACCACTACTCACACAAATCATCCAAGCCTAACCCACTCAAAAGACCTAAACTCAACAAACCCCATCGATTCAACTCAAGAACACTCAACAATCCAAGCCGACCTAAACACTCTCACTCTTCACCAAATTTCCAAACCATTCACCATCCGAAGCCTAAAACCTCTCCATACACACGCAAGCTCCGCTTTACCCTTAAATTATATATATATATATATATATATATATATATATATGTGTGTGTGTGTGTGTGTGTGTGTGTGTGTATACCTACATACAACTAGTGTATTTATAACAACCTCATGTGTTCAAATAATCACTTATAGATTTAAACTCTTTCAAGAGTAACGGTTTGCATGTTATCTCCATATTTTATAAATTATCTTTGTAAAATGTAATATTGTCATGACTACAAAATTTGATTTTGAGGATTTGCTTTCAAAGATTATTAAACGATTATATGAGTGATTTCAAAGATCATAAATATTGTCACCTAAGGTGATAAATCTCAAAAAGACTTTATAATTACGAGGTTTCATTTTGAATGTTGAATGCGGGATTTATTTAGTAATAAATCACAGCTTTCACCATATTGCATAAACTCAATGACAATGGCTTTGCAAATCTTTTGGGACGCGTTTATAAATATTTTATATTGTTACACAATTTTTGTTCAATAACGATTTACGCAAACTATTACTTCTTATTATCGCAAACATCATTTTATAAATATTTTTCATCACAACCGCTTTATGTATACAAATCCCTTTTAACAAATTGGGCTTACAAGATTTACTCTTGTTAATGATCAAAACGTTTCTCTAGCTACGCGTTACCGCGATATATTGATATAATTATATTCATTTTCTTGGAAACGATTGAACGACTTTACTTAAGACCTCATTTGCAATTTTATTCTATTATACGCTACGCGATTTACATATTTCGACATTAATTCGAGTCTCACTATTATTGCGATTTTTTTCTTGTCATTTGATGAGATGTTTCGATGACAATATTATGCACACGAGATTTCATTTTGTGTTTCGATTATTTATGACCGAATTCAAGTTATTCAATAACAATTTGTGTAATACTTTCAAAGCCTCAATTTCGTTACAAATTTTGTTTATCTTTTAAACGATATTTTCATGACCATGCTATTTATAATTTGAGCGTTTATGTAAACACGATTCTATGTATTATTCTGCATCATGTCATCTAATCTATTAAGCGGCCTATGTGTGGTTGTCCGCAAGTTTTGGCGCTATTGGAAACCGTTTTTATGATGACGATTATATAAATGGTTTCACAATAGTGGCCGTATTCATGTTTTATCACATTTCAGCGATTGTTTTGGTTGTTAATCAAATACTATTTTATTTATATTAATACACGTATGCGTCACCCCAAAGAAACTCACCTCATTTCTCATGTTGTTACATTTCATGTCATCATATCCTCAAATACTTATAACCCCAAGTTTGTTCACGTATGAAACTCATTGTACGGCATTATTGTTAATTGTAACGATGTTTACCCCTACCTTATGTACTCACCTTTTGGGTTTCTCATTTTCATTTTTTTTTATCCTCGTTCCACTTATCGGATTTTTTTATGCCAATTTAGTGACCCGACTTTCAACTATGGATATTAATGATTTACTTATTCTTTAACATGGAGAACGTTTAACTTCAAATCTCGTTTCATATTGTTTACCCTAATTTTTTTTTATTTAGTTGATCGTCTTTAATTAATTTAAGCCGAATTGTTATTTTCGCATTGGTTTATATTCTAAGACTGTAAATTGTTTCATTTATGTATCCCATTTTCCTACTTATTGAAAAGTCTATCCCGAAATTCTCAACCGCTAGTACTGTTTTGTCAATATTGGTAAAATTCAACAAATTTATTTACACATTATTATTTAAATATTTCAAAATAAATATGCATCTTAAACCACACAATGGACGAACCATGTCGACCATACGACGATCTAAACAATTTTGGGTGCACACTTAATTAACGAAATCCCCGTATGGAAGCCATAGTAAGTACACTTGTGTGTGATGACTCATACCCGAGGATGATGGTAGAAAAACGATGGAAATGTGAATCGTGATAAAGGCATGGTGGATAGGCCGCCGGTACATCCTATATATAAGTGTTTTTATCATGTTTCTCATTTGTAACGTTTTTCAAATCATGCAAGGATTTGTCGTTATTCGTTTGCTTAAAATTTGTTCATGCAATTATCTTACTAAAGACAACATTCGTTAATAATTACTTTTTCTTTAAGTTTATTTTAATTTCGGGACGAAATTTCTAAAAAGTTGGGAATACTGTGATATTCGTCAAATTTGAGTCTCGAGCTATATCCGTATTGTAAACTTTTATTTTGTAAAACCGACTCAAACATTTTTAGAACCTAAATTAATTATTATATAATATTATTATGTATCTCGATCACCAATAAATCGATGTTTGTCATATTATAGAGTCGTTAAGACAAACATAAGGGGTTTAAAATGATTTTCGTAAACTAGTTATAAGCTTTAGAAACCTTTTAACTCGTTTTAAACATTGATTGAAATTTGAAGGGGCTGTTATGAAAATATGCATACATATATAACAAAACCAAACCCTAACATTAACATAAACACTCAGCCGCCACCCCTCACCTCCTTGCCGTTTTCCGGTGACCGGAATCGGAATCCGGCGACCTCCGGCACCACCACTAACCCCACTCTCTTCCCCGTTCTCCACCTCCAACACACACATACACAACACAGCCGTCCTCCTTCCTCTATTCCCTCTCCGGTTCGTCATTCCGGCAACCGGAAAACCGGCCCCAGTGTCTCCGACGCACACTCTCTCCCTCTCGCTGCACTCTCCTTCCCTCTCTTGTCTTCTCTGGCGACGGAAAACCATACCTCAACCGTCTCTCTCTACCTCCGTTCTCTCTCTATCTCCGTCATCTCTCTCTCTCTGCTCTCGGCTCTCTCCCTCTCGCTCTCTCGTTTGCTCTCTCTCTCTCTCTCTCTCTCTCTCTCTCTCTCTGATGCGCTTTTCCAGCGCGCCTCCGGCGGCCGTAATAGGCTCCGGCTACCTTTGTTCTCCGGCAGCCTATATCCCCGACGACCCTGCTCGGCTTCAACGATTGCTCTCGGTCAAACATCATATGGTAAGGGATTTAGAGTTCTTTCTATCGTCTTTATATCTAACAAATTAATCGGTAATCAAGTCCAAGTCCGATTCCCCCTTAAACCGACTTTGGAGTGTATTTTTGGTATCATTATTATTAATAACATAAATCTTATTAAAACTCATTATTGTTATTATTATTATTTACAAGATTATTATTATTATTATTATTATTATTATTATTATTATTATTATTATTATTAGTATTGCTATTATTTTCTTTTAACAAAAAAATTATGATTATCATTATTTTCACAATTATAGATTATTATTATTATCATTATTCTTATGATTATTAAGGAGTATTATTTAAATCTAATATTGTTAATATTATCTATTTGTTTTAGCGAACCGAAGCCCATGTCGGGCCTAGTTGTCGTTTAACGACATTGTTACTCGAGTTATATTTTTATCACTAATACTACTATTACTACAATGTTATAAGTAAGTTATTATCATTAATATGGCATATATAATTTTTATAATAGTAATCATTATTATTAGTAAAATTCAAATATATTAATAATGTAATCAACAACAAAAGTAATTATTATTATATTTGTTATTATTATTACTATTATTAGTTTTAACAACAATCCTCGAGTGGTTGTATATTTATATATCATCAACATTATCTTATATATCTATATATACATATATATAACACATTTTAAAATCATTATTATCATTTCTATCTTTAACATTAATAATATTATTATAAACTTTATTATAAATTCATTTTTATAAAACCGAACTCTTGACTTAAAACCCGTCTTGTTTCTATTTAATATTGGTTTAGTTATTTAAAAGCCCAATAATATAATATTATTTTACTTTAAATTACCAATTAAGTACGAGTCCCTAATCGTTAACAAATTAACCGGTAACCCGATTAATAACCGAACCTTCTCTTCCAATGTTTCAAATGTAGTTTCAACTAAAGTTCAAGTTCATTAATAAATTTTATTTATTCGTTTTCATTTAGCTTTCAAGTTGGATTCGTTCATTTCGTTCACAAGCTTTCTACATTTCGATCATTTATTACTTCTCGATTCGTCAATTGAGGTGAGTACATTCCATCCCCCGTTTTCCCTTTTATGTTTTGGGGGTAACATGCATACTTATTCAAAACAAGAATGATTTATTATACATTTTTCTCAAACCACAAACTTTAGGGTATATGATACTTGGAATACTTGCTCTTTTGTGTGTTATATGCCTCATATGCTTTACGTGCGCGAGTGTTTATTTTTATGTTGTTGTTGAGCCTCATTAAGTATGATCATACGCTCCCCTAACTACTTAGCCTTGTGCTAGTAGAATAGTGCCTCATTATCCGAGTATGTCGGTTGTTACCGAGTAGAAAGGATCCTCATTTACATATGTTTTATATGCCACGATTGATGCTTTTATTTATAGTCTCATATACGTTTGTGGATTTCGCTCATATTATATATACTCAAACTATGAAATTGATCACCAACATACGTGTTGACAAAATATTATTTTATGCATTGTTACAGGTTTGACTTTTATCGACTTGAGGACTTGACGGAAAACGTTACCAAGACTATTAGAATATTAGTAAAACGAACAATATATTTGTTTACTTGTGTTCAATTTGTTTATATGACTAAGATGTGTTGTTTATTGATTTGTGAAATAAATGAGTTGATTAAATATTTTCACTTTAATAGTGTCTTGTGTATTTGTCCAATCACGTTGCACCCCGGCATGTTCCGCCTTTGGTCGGGGTGTGACAGATTGGTATCAGAGCCACAAGACTATAAGATAGGTGGTTAGACGTAACGACCTAGTATAGTCTTTACTTTAGGGTCCTTATACGTGTTGCCTATACGTGTTTACCCTACTTGATTGTTCAATGCACTTGTTTATTTAAATACTTATTTATTTATCAAATCATAAATATACACATACACACACTTTCATAGTACTCCAAGGTACTCTTACCTTAAAACGCAAAAACATTAGTTTTTTTTATTGTGTTTTATGGATCACGAGCTTAACTTGGATCCCGTTGTTTCAAATCTCCTTAAAGATTGTCTCATATGAGATGACTACTTTAAGTAGTCGAATGCGAGCGTTCCGCCAGCCATCCTACAAATTAATCTACAATTTGGTTTCTTATTTCCCAACAGTCAAATCCCGGCGACCTTGCAGCCATAGTCCACCGGCCGGCGTGACACCGATGGACATGTGTTACCTAAAGAATAAAAATAACTTCCTTTTTAAGTAAACTTACTTTTACTCTATTTTTCATGTGTGTGTATTTATGCAATTTGATTATTTTATTGGATAAGTAAAGTTTCCTTGTATGTCCTTGTAGATATGTCTATTGGCGATTTCGGTCCTTGCACAAAATTACAACATTCATTAAATCCTTTGTCCTTCGTTTCTTCTACAGATTTGGCTAGTGTAGTTACGACACTCGGTGACCAATGAATAAGTTCGACATTGTGGATAGTCGGACTAGTTCATCAAATATGTTATTGTCAAACATTGATTAAAGATGTTTTACAAACGAGGTTTAAATCCTTATTTGAAAATCGTTATGATAAGCTATTTATTATAGCTTCTGAGGCCATGCGTCTAGGATTAATAATTAAAGGTCAAAGTGAAAATTACTAAAAGAATAAAATACAACATTGGAATCAATTCAGGTAAATTAGTAGTTTATGCTAATATCACGTATATGCTTAAAATTAGTACTTTCAAGTTTCATCACAAAGTGAGAGGTCTAATACATGAAAACCTTACTGTGTAATCTAGGGGTGTTAATTCTGACACAACAAGAATACAATCAAGATTTTGGTCGTAATGTCTAACCCGTTTAATAAAAACTCACGTTGAATATTTAACATTTAACTTGTTTAAGTAAAGCATTTATTAACAGATTGAAAGTAATGTGAACATAAACTCTTTTTTAACAACGTCTTAACACCTGAATGAGTCTTCCTAAGACATGATGTCAACCATCCATATTGGTTTTAACCTAACAGACCTGACCCACTCAAAAACACCATCAAGGATGAAACTCTCATTATAAGAAACCCTATCAACTTAAGTTTCGAACATGACACAATAAAAATTCCAAGCATAAAACATAACATTCACGTCATTTGACCAGAATGCCAATTGCAATGTGAACAAGAACTATCGAAGAAAGTTTGTCTAGATCTTTTAAGGTTCAAAAGTGAGAAACTCATAAATATAAGAGGTCACATCTGCAACTTAATAAAAATTATAAATTTCAACTCACACACGTGTCATCCTTGTAGTGGCGGACACAGTTTGTGTGTGCTTTAAAACATGTGAGATTTTGAGCTTTCCTTAAATGTCATAACTGTCACTTCACCAAAGGTGACACCTGGTTCATATGATTGACATCTGGTGGACCTTACAATTTTTGGACACAACATCCACCATTGGCTGCTGGATAACTATCATCCAATTTCCTCACGAGCCATACAGCAAAATTCCACACCCAGCTGTAATAACAGGGTTATATAACGACATCCGTTATGGAATATGTTATAATATGTGAAATATGACATGCTTATTGGTGATTTCGGACTTAAGGTAGATATACTTGAAGGACTAATATTGACAAGTAGCTTATAATTGGTTATAAATCTTATTGTATTGTAATTAAAATTGGTAATGTTTTGGATTATGGTAAGTTAGGGTTAATTTATATGTACCGAGTAGTTGGTAGACATTATAGAACAGATAAGATATAATCGAGTTATGGTTTCATAAGTGATTGTATTTGTATAGGGGGTTTTTAGTTATATTTGTTTTATAATATATTGAGATTTATTCAATAATCGTTTGTGTGTGTTTTTGTTTTGATGAGTTAATTCGTTCTAGAATTGCTATCAAGAAGATCTCCACAATAGCCCTTTTGAAAAATCGGGTTTCTTTGGTATATATACATCAATCGAGTTTGGATTATGTAGATGAGTTATTGTAATCAGGTTTATTTAATTATATTTTTCTGATTTTAATAATAGTGAGATTAGTTTATACTGTGTGTTCTTCGTTAATTATTGATTGTCAATCTTGAATGCTAATGTAGTCATTACGTAACCGTCACATAGGTAATTTGGGTTTTACATATCACACTAAGAACATGTATTGTGATGGGGTGAAATATGAAAAAAAAGATAAATAATTGGGTATTTTATTGATTGATAGTTAAAAAAATAAACAACTCTCTCTTGCACTTGCTATGAGCCTCACATCTACTCTTTCATGCCCATTTGTGATGGTGTAGAGCTCCCCAACTATTGTGGTGGTGAGACTGAGCACATTGTCGCATTCGTATATACGGCGTACCATAACAGATAAACTATGATTAAGGTGTTGTTTGGTTTATAACTGAGTTGGAACTTGGAAATGACCAAGGATAACCATATAATATAGTTGGAAACAATAAAGATTTGTGATTTATAAAAGAATATATATGTTTCGGTCAAAAATTGACAAAAGCAACTTTTGATCAAATTAGTGCGTGAGGTGAAATGCTTATCGATAATAAGGTTGAACACAAAGATATGATTACGAGGGAAAAAACCCTTGATTATGATAATCTTCTTTTAGGTCAAGAGTTTACAACTTAATCTTTAGTCGAATACCTTCGGTTAAAGATTATGAGCTTAACTTTTGGTCGAATTACGCTTGATTATTATGATCTCCGGCACAAAAAACCCCCGGACGATGAAAACTATCACCGTCGAGTTTATTAATATCGAAAACAAGTTATTACAAAGGTTGGAGCTGATAGAATATCGAAAGCTAAGTGTTACAGTGCTTGCTAGTAAGCTAGATCATGAAAATGTGTGTGACCTATTGATATTATCAGCTCAATATATAATAAGAAGATTACAACTGTTATTCCGATTATTCCAGAAACCCTAGACTACTTCTTCAACAAGCCGTTACTGCCCACGTTGTTAGTTAACGAAGTTCAAATAGCATTCCGTTGTACTCCACGTTCTTATAAACATATTTAACACGTGATCTTATCTGCAAAACAGTTAGATAATATAGGACAATTGAATTAGTCAACGTACCTTCCTCAAAATAACCGCTTGAGTCAACATCCTTAAGTTAAGCTCAATTCCGAGGATAAAAATTCACACCCAACAATTACCCCCAATTTTTACTGCGTAACAGCTGTAAAAATTTTAAATTTCAAAAGCAATAATATCTCTGATATGTGAAATGACGTGCGCAGGAATCGAGGAGACTCTACAACCGTCCCTCTAGGTTATAATTAAAGCATTTTCCTTCTTCTACACCACAATCCTCTTCCACCGATTCACAACCAGGTTAGTTCTCATCTTTCATCTTCTTAATTTCTTGAAGTTTTTCTTTCGATCATACTGAAGATGAGGAAAAGAACCCCTCGTGCACCCAATCATTTCTGTTTCGCAACCTCAGACGATTTCGTTGACCAAGGTCTCATTCCGGCGACCGATGAAGATCAATGCCTTTTCAAAGATTTAGATATTAGGTTTCTGAAAGAATCGGGTTTATTACCTGCCGAAACCGTCATTAGACCATACGATCCCAAATTCAAGGCCGACTTTTCTTCTAAAACCTGGACCTGCTTCTTTTATTATCCCTTTTCGATTGGCCTTTCATATCCGTTTCCCCCGCTTATACAAGAGTTCTTTGACGTGACCGGATTCTCGTACTCACAAGTTATGCCAATGGTGTGGAGGGTTTTGGCAACAGTAGACCGTCTGAACAAAATTCATGGACTATCCATTGGTGTGCCTGAGATCGCCGCAACTTATAACCTTCGAACCCACGGATCCTTTCGCTATTGCCTTCAATCTAAGTCCAGTCGTCTTTACATGATTCCCAAGGTGTCTGGTAGCGACCCTGATTGGAAAACACACTTCTTTTTTGTTTGTCGGGATTCTATTCCTGATGGGATGAGCTTGCCTACTAAATGGGTTCATAAGGGTAGGATATTTGTAGGATAAAGTATCTTTTTGCAAACGATTCATTTTGATATTGTTTGTTTTTTTACATTTGTGTTTGAGGATTTGATAAAACTTAGGAAGTATACGAAGAAAAGGCTCAAGGCATTGTTCAAGATTCCAGCAGAGGAAAGGGAGTTTTGGTTAGAGGAAGAAACGGGAGAGACAGGTGTGATTGCCGCAAAACCTGCTGAAAGCATGAATTCCGGTAAGTGTTTTGGGGATTTTAGGTTTTCTAGGAATTTTGTTATCTTGAAAATAACTTGATGAATCATTGTGTAGGGATGCCGAAGCCAAAGTCTTTTAGCTTGGTGGATTTGGATGATCTTATTGAGGATAGACCAGTGGTGAAACAAGAACATTCGAAGACGCTTTCCCCTTCGGTGAGAATTCCAACGACCCGCCAGAAAAGTGCTGCATAGAAGAAGAGGAAAGCTACTACTTCAGCTGAGACTGAGCCTTTTGCTGATATGACCACTACTGATGCTGTGGAGAAGCTTCAAGCTCTTGCTAACTTTCTCGGAACAGTAAATACTTTTTTGCTTATCCTGAAAATAATAATCTGCAGAAAAACTAATATTAATTTGGGAATAACAGAAAACCGAAAGTTACCGTCAGATATCCCAAGATGCTGAATTGTCCAAGAAGGAGGCCGAAGCCAAGCTCGCCGATCTTCTACAGGCTGTTAACATCAAGGACAAGCTGCTCAAAAAGAAGGATAAAGAGATTTCGGATCTCAAAGCCTCATTTGAGCCAGAGAAGACTGAGTTTCTTGAGGATGCTAAGAAGTGTGCAGCCGCCAGCATTCTGGAGTCGATGATCAAGATGTCCGAGGAAGTACAAGTGAAGGGTCATGTGATGGAGTCTTGGAATTCTGGAGCTTGGAAGAAAAAGCTCAATGTGCTAAGGGGGAGAAGATTGAAGAGGGTGAGACGGCTGGGACTTCCGAGGTGATCAAGGATGCTGGAGCTGGTGAGGATGTGAATGAGACTAAGGTTGGGGAGATGACATATTTGGAGAAGAAGGAAGGTGATGATGCTGAGGGTGGAAAGGTCTAAACCTGGTTTCCAGGTGGTTTTTATGTGTTTTGAATGGTTGTTTTGAACAATTCTATTTTGGTTATGTATGGATAATGTAGTATGCTTAGGATAATGGTTTGGATGGAGGGATCCTAGTTCAGGACGAAGCTCAAACTGTCTTTTACTTTCTGCACTTAGAACAATTATGATAGTTCGGGTGGATGGGCTCCATTTTGAGTGAAACCCGGACTATCTTTTTCTGCATTATAATATTAGCACAACTTTTTATGACTTATATTGGCATGCTTTCACTTTTTCTGTTTTTAGAAAAATCTAAGTTTCATGAAAAAATTTTTAGTAAAAAGTTTAAGTTTTACCAATAAACCAATACCAAGTCATCAATTTTATATAATATGAAAGATAAAATACTTGCAAATAGTAAATCATACCAGAAACGTGTATCAATTAACCTGAAAATTGTCCATACCGTCTTATCCTTGCAATAAGAGCATTGTTTAGAATATTCCTCTAATCCTGGGAATATAGAATCATGACATTAGCATTAACCTGAAAATATTTTTAGAAATTCTGGCGACAAGGCCTTTTAGAAGAGATAAAAATCTCTTAAACCATTAGAAACGAACTTGCGACTAGGCCTTTTAGAAGAGATGTAAATCTCTTAACCCTTAAGAATGGACTGGCGACAAGGCCCTTTAGAAGAGATGTAAATCTCTTTAACCTTAGATTATGGTACGTCTACCATAAACTTATGATTCAAACCAATAGCCGAGGATAACGAGGTAACAAGTCACTATATTTCATGTGTTGGCCCCGCCTCTCAAACTAAGGCCGAATAAATCATGCTCTACAGGCGTCTTAAGAAGAGATGAAGATCCCTTAAACCTCAAGATCCACACCATTAGCCGAGGATAACGAGGTAACAAGTCACTATATTTCATGTGCTGGCCCCGCCTCTCAAACTAAGGCTTAATAATCGTGCTCTACAGGTGACTTAAGAAGAGATGAAGATCCCTTAAACCTTAGAAGAGGTGAAAACCCCTTATACCTTAAGGATAAGATGGCGACAAAGCCCTTAGAAACTGGCGACGAAGGCCCAAGTTGACTATATTTCCTCATATCTACAAAACAGTTAACTCTAAGTGAGGGGTAGGTGTTAGCCTTGCTAACACCCCTCTGATGCTTAAGTCAGTACCTTGTTTGAAGAATAATAATAATGAAAATGAATGAAAGTTTAAGTTTGAATACATACCTTGACTGTTTAGTATAACAGTTATCCTCGGGATAGAAGTCTTACATGAAATATTTTTTGAGATGTATAGCATTCCAAGCCCTTGGTAGTAAGTCACCATCCAAAGTAGATAATTTGCATGCCCCCTTTCCTGCTTCCGAGTCAATCAGGTAAGGACCTTCCCACTTTGGTGCGAGCTTCTCATCCGTAGGATTGGTAGTATTTTGAAAAGCTTTTCGGAGAACCAAATCCCTTTCTTGAAACCTTCGAACTATGATATTCTTGTTGTAGGACTTTGCTATCTTCTGTTGATAAGAAGCCATTCTGATCTTTGCCAAATCCCGGAGTTCTTCTACCGCATCTAGATCTTCAAGTAGGCTTCGAGTGTTATCTTTGGGATTTTGATAAGTGACTCTGGCTGTTGGAATAACCATCTCTGTGGGGATAACTGCTTCAGCTCCAAACACTAATGAGAAAGGAGTCTGACCAATAGCATTCTTCGAAGTGGTTCTATCTGCCCAAAGAACGAAAGGAAGTTCCTCGGCCCATTTTCCTTTTTTAGACCCCAACTTTTTCTTCAGGTTATTGATGATGATTTTGTTGCTTGATTCGGTCTGTCCATTAGCCTGAGGGTGGACATGTGTTGATGTGATCATCTTGATTCCCCAACTGGCACAAAAGTTGGTTGTTCTCTTGCCGATGAATTGTGAGCCATTGTCACACACTATCTCTGCTGTAATCCCAAATCTGGTCAGGATATTGCGCTTGATGAATGAGATGACTTCTTTTTCTCTGACTTGAACAAAGGCTTCCGCTTCGATCCGCTTCGATCCACTTCGAGAAATAATTTGTCATAGCCAGCGTAAAGATTTTTCCTCCTGAAGCTCTTGGTAGTTTCCCCACGATATCCATTCCCCACTTCATGAAAGGCCAAGGGGATATAATGGGATATAATGGTTCTGCTGGCTGGTGTAGAATGTTGCTATGTCTCTGGCATGCATCACATTTATGAGAATAATTCATAGCATCCCTCTTCATCGTTGGCCAGAAATACCCCGTCCTCAGGATTTTAGAGAATAGAGCTCTGCCCCCAGTGTGGTTCCCACAATCTCTATCATGGATATCTTGAAGAACTTCTTGAGCTTCTGCTTTCTCCAAGCACCTAAGATATGGTCCTGCAAGAGATTTTCTGTATAATATATCATTCATTATAGTGTATGGGATTACCTTTGTGCGAAAAGCTCTTGGGTTTTCATCTTTGGGGATAACCCCATCCTTAATATATTCTTTGATTGGGATAATCCAGGAGTTTTCACTATTCTCAGGATTCTTGGCTCCCATATCTTCGCCATCTTTTGATATTTCATTGACCTTGCTCTTCTATTGTTGGGCTCAGGATATCTACAATAGGGATCTTGACACCTTCTGCTATCCTGAAGGATGAAGCTAAATATTCTAGGGCGTCTGCTTCAACATTCTCTTCCCTAGGTACCTGCGAAATATCAAACATTTCGAAACACTTTGCTAGTTTTTTAACTAGCTCTAGATATTTCATTAGTCTTTCTCCTCTAACAGCGTAAGAACCATTAAAATGATTATTTAATAATAATGAATCAACATGTACTTGAATAAACCTGATTTTCATGTCGATTGCTAGTTGTAATCCTGCTATCAAAGCTTCGTATTTTACCTCATTATTTGTGGCTTGAAATCCGCAGGATATGGATTGAGGTATAATGTCCCCCTATGGCGATTTCAGCAGAATCCCGAGACCTGTTCCTCTAACATTTGAAGCACCATCAGTGTACAGAGTCCACTTATCTTTGGTTTCTTCAAGTTGTTGGACTTCCAAGTCTGCCTTTTCTTTAAGTTCACTGGTGAAATCAGCCACAAAGTCTGCTAATGTCTGGGATTTGATAGCAGTCCTAGGTTCATATGTTATATCATATGCACTTAGCTTTACTGCCCATTTTGCCATCCTACCTGACATTTCTGGTTTTCTAAAAACAGACTTAATAGGATAGTTAGTTTTAACACATATAGGGTGAGTTTCAAAATAATGTCTAAGTTTAGTAGACACCATAATAAGTGATAAAATTAATTTCTCAAGATAAGAATACCTGGTCTCAGCATCCAAAAGGCTTTTACTTACATAATATATAGGATGTTGTTGTCCTTCGAGATCCTTAGCCAAGACTACACTTATAGCATTATTTGATACAGCAAGATATAGAGATAGAGATTCACCTTCCTCGGGTTTTACCAGTAGAGGAGCAGAAGAAAGATAAGCTTTTAAGGATGCTAAAGCTTCCTCATGCTTACTGGTCCATTCGAACTTTTTGTTTTTCTTCAGGATATCGTAAAATTCTTTGCACTTTTCTGAGGATTTGGATATGAATCTGTTGAGCGCCGCTATCCTGCCCGTTAGCCTTTGAACATCTTTGACTGATCTCTGGGGATTTCAGATTTAGGATAGCCTGTATCTGCTCTGGACTCTCCTCTATCCCCCTTTTGGAGACCATATATCCCAAAAATTTTCCAGCCTTTACTCCGAAATGGCATTTCGAAGGATTCAGCTTCATGTTGTATTTGTCGAGGATATCAAACGCTGTCTTGAGATCTTGAAGGTGATCTTCAGCTTTCTTGGACTTCACCACCATATCATCAATATAGACCTCCATTGTGTCCCCCAGTTGCTCTTTGAACATCATGTTAACTAACCTCTGATAGGTTGCACCTGCATTTCTAAGTCCAAAGGGCATAGCAATATAACAATAAATACCTGTGGGAGTCATGAAGGCCGTATCTTCTTGATCTGAGGGCTCCATATGGATTTGCTGAAATCATGAGGATGCATCCATAAATGTCAGCATCTCGTGGCCGGCTGTAGCATCCACCATTGAATCGATGTGTGGTAGAGGGAATGGATCTTTAGGACAAGCCTTATTCAAGTCTGTGAAATCTACACAAACTTTCCATTTGCCATTCTTCTTCTGTACAACCACCACATTTGCTAACCATCGGGGATATTGAACTTCCCTAATCATTTTTGCCTTCAAGAGTCTTTCTACTTCTTCTTGAATAATTATGTTTCTTTCAGGTGCAAATTTTCTTCTTTTTTGATGGATTGGCCTGAAAGAATTATCAATTCTAAGTTTATGTGTTATAATATATTTGGAAATACCTGTCATATCTTCATGTTTCCATGCAAATGTTGACAGCCTTAATTTGAGGAAATCGAGCAATTTTGACTCAATATTCTCAGGAATGCTAGTTCCTATCAGTACTTTGACTTCAGGATCCTCGGAATAAAGAGGTACTTCTTTAATTTCTTTTTCCCTGGCCTCCATTACGCCTCGTGTTGGCTTCTATAATTGCTACGCCTGCTGGGGTTCGGCAGTACACTTCATGGAGAGGTGTAGCAATTCTTTGCGTCTTGTTGGTCACTGATGATTTTGATAACTCCCCATGGACTTGGGAGTTTCACACATTGGTGATAAGTGGAGGGAACTGCTTTCATCTCGTGTATCCAGGGCCTGCCTAATATAATATTGCAACAAGATAAACAGTCAGTAACACAAAATTTTTGCATTTATTTACACCTTCGACATATATTGGGAGCTTAATTTCCCCAATAGTGTTCTTAATTTCTCTACTGAATCCAACCAATACTGAGGAACAGGGGACGATCTCATCCTTAGGAATATTCATCTTTTTCAGCACGTCTAATTGAATAATGTTGACAGAGCTTCCGCCATCTATGAGGATCATGCGAACATAATGGTTAGCCACATATAAAGTTATTACCAAACTATCATGATGAGGATCCTGAACGTCGATCCTATCACTTTCATCGAAGGATATAATCCTTTCTTTAGTGAGAATAGATGTCTTTGTTGGCCTGTCAGCCACTTCTAACTTTCTTTGGTCAGCATTTCTCTTTGCAGCAGAATAAGAGGTTCCACAGATGTCGGATCCTCCCGATATGAACATGATTTTTCTTGCATTTGTTGGTGGGGGAGTCGGCTTTTCAGGAATTTTCTCGGGATCCTGCTCTCTTCCCTTCTTCTTGCCAAGTAGCTCTTTCAAGTGGCCCTTGCTGAGAAGATAGCTAATCTCCCTTCTAAGTGCAATGCAATCATCAGTCAAGTGCCCAAAGTCTTCGTGGAAAGCACACCATTTTGATTTGTCTTTCCAGGCTCCTGGTCTCTCCGTTTTCCTTGGCCACCTGGCTTTCTCACCTAAATCCTGCATAACACACATTAATCCACCAATATCAACAGAAAAACAATATTCAGAGATCTTAGGATATTCTTCATCGTTTTCCTCATCTACTGCATTAATCCTGGGGTTATCAGGCTTGTAGTAAGGCTTTGCTCGATATGATTTTCCTGGGGATTCGGATTTCCTGTTCGTCTGATCATACTTCGGGATATCGAGCTTAGAATTTTTCTTGTCATCTTCTAACCTGATAAACCTCAAAGCCCTGCTTCTTGCTTCGTCTAATGACCTGCATGGAGTCATAACGAGATCATCATAGAAAGGGGATCCCTTTTCTAATCCCAACTTGAGAGCTTCCACTGCTGAAGCTGGGTTTAGATTCGGGATTTCCAACGACTCCTTACTGAACCTGGTAATAAAATCTCTCAAGGATTCCCCAGGATTCTGGGTAACCCTATAAAGATCACATGTCATTTTCTCAAAAGTTCTACTGCAAGAAAACTGGTTATTAAACAGGTTAACTAAATGAGAAAAAGAATTGATAGTGTTAGGAGGAATACTCAGTAGCCATTTCATGGCTGCTCCCAAACCCTTTGCAAAGACATGCTTCCTTGATTTCCATAGGGATTGGATTGATCTCCACACGTTCTCTATATTGTGCGACGTGTTCCTCAGGATCCATTGAGCCATCATATAGTTACATATTTGGGGTTTGAAACCGTTTTGGGATCTGTACGTCGCTAATTGATGGCACAAACCGGTATATCCTGTGACTATTAGTGGGGACTTCAGCTATGGGACGGATTACGCGGGGGACATTCGATATCATGTCCTTAAGTTTTTGTAATTCTCGGGCTAAACTCAAACTTATGCCTGCATCCTGCAAAAATCCTTTATTAGCATTAAAAGGAATCGTATTGAAGGAGTTACCCTGATTAATATTCTGAGGAGCGGTCTGGGTGTTGTAGCTCGTATTTCCAAACATAGTATTTCCAGGGTAGGTAAGCGGAGCAGTTGGAGTGTTAGCCTGCATCGGTATAAAGTCTCCCTGGTGCACATCAGAGGATCCTGAGGGCTGCTGAGCTTGAGCTAATCCTGAAGATACCGCATGCTGGTAAGGACCAGCCTGATGGAACAATCCTGAAGATCCGGACTATTGAAACAATCCTGAGGATCCAGACTGTTGGAACAATCCTGAGGGTCCTCCCGGCTGTGACAATCCTGAGGATCCTGTATGTTGAAAAGGCCCAGCATATGACGCATACGGGTATCCTTGAGATCCGGATAAGTGCAATCCCGCATACCCCAAATGCTGGAAAGATGGGGGTCCAGGGTTGTACGCCGTGGTTGGCTCTGGATACACCAATCCTGAGGATCCTGGAGGAGTGAAATCCAGAGATCTCGGGATTAGTGGTGTGAATTCTTTCGCCGGCTTCTTGGATTTCTTGACATCTTCCAATTCCCTCACGAGCATCTGGTTGGTTTTGTTCTGGCGATCCATCTGTTCCTGTAGCCGTTTGTACAAAGACAGAAGGTCATTGTTGGACACCATGATGGGATCCTGGGAAGATGGTTTCGATCTCGAGATCACAGGAGTAGCAATCTTCTTTTGGACGTTATCAGGCTTCTTCGGGATACCACCAGCAGTTGGAGGCATGGGTGGACTCGCTGAGGATTCTGAGGCTGCGGCAGAAGATGAAACAATCTTGGGTTGTGAAGACATGTTGTGGATTTTGAGAGTAGGGTTTCGTTTGAAAGTGAATAATGATCAAAGCACTTTTTACCACACGGTGGGCGCCAAATTGTTTCGGTCAAAAATTGACAAAGCAACTTTTGATCAAATTAGTGCGTGAGGTGAAGTGCTTATCGATAATAAGGTTGAACACAAAGATATGATTACGAGGGAAAAAACCCTTGATTATGATAATCTTCGTTTCGGTCAAGAGTTTACAACTTAATCTTTAGTCGAATACCTTCGGTTAAAGATTATGAGCTTAACTTTTGGTCGAATTGCGCTTGATTATTATGATCTCCGGCACAAAAAACCCCCGGACGGTGAAAACTATCACCGTCGAGTTTATTAATATAGAAAACAAGTGATTACAAAGGTTGGAGCTGATAGAATATCGAAAGCTAAGTGTTACAGTGATTGCTAGTAAGCTAGATCGTGAAAATGTGTGTGACCTATTGATATTATCAGCTCAATATATAATAAGAAGATTACAAATGTTATTCCGATTATTCCGGAAACCCTAGACTACTTCTTCAACAAGCCGTTACTGCCCACGTTGTTAGTTGACGAAGTTCAAATAGCATTCCGTTGTACTCCACGTTCTTATAAACATATTTAACACGTGATCTTATCTGCAAAACAGTTAGATAATATAGGACAATTGAATTAGTCAACGTACCTTCCTCAGAATAACCGCTTGAGTCAACATCCTTAAGTTAAGCTCAATTCCAAAGATAAAAATCCACATCCAACAATATAGTTCAATACTTTATAACTTTTTGAAGTCAAGAGATTGAAATTTACCTATTGTATATCTACATAACATTGGTTTATAAATATTTTGTTATTGTTCATTTGATTTGATGGGATTTGACCAATTAACTAGGTAAATAGCTTTTGTAATACAAAACCTGTTAATGACAACAACATTGGCGACTAAGGAGTTGAATTTTGAGTGAATAGTTGCTCCAATAATTGTTTTTTCTTCGCTCATTAAGAAAATACTTATCATACGTTGTTGTTGGGTAGCTAGATTTTAGTAACCCAAACAATAATTTATTAGTCTATTATAATCCGTACATATAATCTGACCAATACCACTCATAACTCACTTTCATAGGTTGGACTCTGATTATGGGTGTGCGATGGATTGTTTACGTACTTCACTTCCATATTTTGATCTTAGCGGGTTCTCTAATAAGGACACCGCCCCCCCTAAAGCCCAACATGTTGTGGCGAGTGCCTTATTTAGTGGAATCGTCAAGAGTTTAGAAGTGAAGTTTGATCTATCCCCTCGCCAAAAGGCGGTGTTTGAATGCCTTCGGGCTCCTCGGGCTCAGGATTTTCTAACGGCTATCCCCATTGAAGGATTAGGCCAACGTATGTCGGGTTTGGAGTATCGGGCTATCCTTAAGTACCGGTTAATGATCCCTATGTTCCCGACGGATGAACCTTGCCCAATTTGTCGCAAGGTCTGTTTGGATTCTTTTGGTGACCATGCGGTGCATTGCAAAGAATTGCCTGGCTTTAAATACAGACATGATCTGGTTAGGGATGTTCTGTGTGATGTTCTTAAACGGGCAGGGATTTCTGCTAAAAAGGAGGCCCCTGTTAACTTTCTCACGGATCCTATTGAAGGGAGGTCTACTTTACGACCAGCTGATATTCTTGTGTTCGGGTGGGCAGTGGGGAAACACGCTTGTGTGGATCTTACAGGAGTGTCTCCTCTTGTTGGGCTCAGGGACCGTGGGTTTGTTGTGGGTCAGGCTGCGTTGAAGGCTGAATCGGGCAAAGTTGTTAAACACGAGAAAGCTTGTTTAGATAATCAACATGTCTTTCTACCATTTGCCTTTGATACATTTGGTTTTCTAGCTCCAGAGGCTGTGAAATTTTTTAGTAGGGTTCAGCGCGTCGTACACGGAACATCTTCAGCTTCTAGGTCTCAAAGCTTCGTTTTTAGCAGGATTGGCTTTGCTGTTCAAAAGGAGGTTGCGGCGCAGCTTGTTGCCCGTTTGCCTGCCACTTTATTGTAATCGTTTTATAGTAAATTATATAAAACTTCGATTATTTAATAAAAAAAAAACTAATTAGTCAAAATAATTTATTAGTCAAAATTGATCAGCCATCGTTTTCTTTATGAAAATATTTAGAAAACTTTGGCATAAAGTTAGGATGTTACAACATTAATCCTACTGTGGAGGTTCAAATAATGGTGAGTTTGACAATCAGACAAAGTTAATGTCTTAGAACAATCAATGCAAAGTATTTGACTAAACTAGTCATCATGTGAGAGCATGATATCATGTAAAGGGACCATTTGCATTAAGTTATAGATCTAACTAGACTCACTATGAGTGGTTTACAAACAAGATCCAAGTCTTTTTTCTCTAGAAGAACACAATATTCTTCATGTATTGTTGTATCTAGCTAAGAGACCTGCGAGTAAAGGTCTAAATGTCTAATGTTAGCATTTAAGTTAAGCTTATGGATGAGACCATTAATTATAGTTGTTGCTAGTTTGCTACAACAAATAGTGAGATGCGATGGTAGAGACGGCTCCATAGAAAAGGGTTTAATGGATCTGCAAAGATAAACAAGCCATTAGCTCATCGCATGAGGTGGGCTCTAGCGATTAACCTCCGGCGTAAGAATAAGTTAATTGTTCTTATTAAAGTATATTCGGAGTAAGGAGAGGCGAGAGAAACGAGTTAGAATGTGATACATTGGATGGAAAAGACATCCTATATAGTTAGACTTCTTTGAATGAACATGGCATGTACGAGTGGATGCATCTAACAAGGTAAAGAGTACAAATGAAGAGACGAATTATCAATTGATTTAATCGATCACTATTGAATAAACAACCCCATCACATAGGGGAGACTACAAAGAGATAATTGCAAATCAATTTAAACTAATAAACAAAATCCCCAACTCTATTCTAAACATAAATAAATATGTATATCTATTTATCCTCTAATAAATAGGTGGCGTTCATTAGCTGGATTCTAAAACTGAACATATTTTATCTCACTACATTGTCGTGCATTCGGTGAGTATTCACATGTGTTGGTCTTAGGTCAGGGTTTCCCCCGAGTGTATCTCAATGTGATGAATTTAGCCAGTGGCTCATTTGAAAGATTCGTTGACCGATAAAAAACTAAAAAATAGTGAAAACGTTATAAGGGGAAGAAACATTTACGGGTATTACCTATGCACCGGCTAGTTCTGCATTGCCACATAGTTTCCACCATTAAGTATCTACAACCCACAAAATTACTATCAGCACCTACCCACAAGTAATAAATTAATTATTAATTCAATTTAATTCTCTATTGCTACAATAGCATTAAAAAATAATTAAATTTATGTAGCAAACTTTTGTCATTGAACGAAGCCAAGCACCCTATCCAGTACCCACACGGGATGAGGTCGTGTTACATGTGGGTTGAAAGTCATGCATGCCTCGTATAGTCATTAAAATGAAATTATATATCTAAAAACTAAAGAGGAAATTAAGTTCAAAGGATAATATGGATAATGTCCGGCGGTTCTTTTGACCAAACCACCGTCCCGGCGGGAGAATACAACTTACACTAACATCGCTTTCCGTCTCGACCGCCCAAAGAAAAAAAGGTGATATTCAAAAGTTGGCTTATGTCTTGTCTTTGCATTCATATAATTAATAATAATAATGTTTTCTTTATTCTTTTTTCCTAATTTCAAAAGTCATTTTTTGAGTTTTTCTTCATAGCTTTTTGCCTTTTAATTTTCCAACTTTTTTTGTGTTCATATTATGATGATTCCTTGTGGCAATGATGAATTACTTTTTGAAATAATCATGAGGTTTTTAGTTTAAATATATTTATTAAATGTGTGCTTTAAAAATCATATTTTAGATTTTAAGACCAATAAGAACAATAAGAACAAGATATAAACATATCATAGATTATGTGATGTTAGTAGTATGTTACGTACGTCCGAATCATGGTCGGGCTTGAATGTTAAGTTCAGTTGTTACTAGCGTGAGTAGCGCTCCTGAAAAACTCTCATACTTAGATACGAATTGCAATATGTAATAAACTCGTTGGAAACTTAGAAAAGTGACTAGAGGCAAAGCTTTGAGAAACACCCATTAATGCTAAAGTCGGTGATTTATGCAAGATAAGCATGTATATAAACATATATAGATATATAAATGATACAAACGATTTTTCATAAATAGATCGGTCATCAAAAAGGTTATAAAGTTATATAAATGATACGGTGATCAGTTATACATAAATAGATTAGTCATTAAACCAACCATCTTACTTGTTCACTAGCCGAGCTCTAGTACTACAAACATACTCGGTATAAATAACTCAAATACCACAATTAGAATTTGTAAGCTTAAACTATTATATTTTCTTCCATGTTATTAAGCTAGTTTAAAAAAGACATGTGACTTTTAGACAATGATTCGAACACAATAAAATGTATTATTATTTATAATTTTGAGCTTCTATCACACATAGATGTTTTCACATGATACATGTCTAATTGTCTACAACAACTTAAGTTGAAAATATTAAATGAAAAACTTATGAATAATATGATGTAAGGTGACATCATAAATATATGAATTGTTGATGCTTATGAATTAGCTTACAGGTATCAACGAGTGTATGTAGTTGTGCGAGGTTCGACTTGGCCCTTATCGCGCATGCATGTGCATGAGTGAATGCGAGTTAGAGTGCGAATTATAAGGAAACAATATATAAGTATTTTATATATGCTACTCTAAGGTTTGTTTTCGTATCTTTTACCTAAGGTTTCAATCATCGATATATCATTCATCTTGACTTTGTTTCAAAAACAATTTAATTCTTTGTGAAATTCTCACATAGTAAAATACAAATCTAGTCAAAATTTATAATTTTATTATATAATCACAATAGCGGGTAAAGAAACACAATATTTGTGTTTATCTCAATTTTACCAAATTTCAAATGCTACAATCATAATTTTGTAGACTTAAATTTTAATGCAGTAAAGCTAGTTTATAAAAGGACGTGTGACTTTTATGACATAAATTAATAAATTTAAACTTCGGTTACATGAATGTTTTCACATGTATACATATCTAAAAGAACATAATTTAATAAATATTATTTTCTATATTATGATGTGAGGTGACATCATATATATGAATTACTTGTTGGTGCCTTTTTAGGATTCTTTGGAGAAGGTATGCAAGAAGCCAAGAAGTGGTAAATATTTTTGTTCGGAAACTAATATAGCATTAGATTCGATTCACTCTTGTATATGTTCCTTTATTGTCACGTAATTTTCTATAAATTTATTTTTATTTCACTAAGTTTCTGTTGTTATAACATAAAATTAATGTTGGATGAATTAGGACGATTCAAATTACTCGGTAAGTAAGTTGTATAAAATAAACATGTTGCATTAGTTAATCCAAATCCAATTGCTAAAGTACGTTACTATTACACATTTATACCGGTTGTAACTTGTAATAATCTAATCAACAATCTTGCAAAACTAGTTTTCTAAAATGGAAAGGTGTTTGTTATACAAACATCACTATTCTTCTAATCCATCACCGGTTTTTCAAATGATCGTTTAAGAATTAATGTTAGGATGTCAAACCATACCCCCCCCCCCCCACCCCCAACAACAACCCCCCAACACACACACATTTCAAACAACTGTTTGCAAGATAGAATCTCAACTCATAGTATCCTATTTTTCTAGCGGCAGTTTGAGGATTTGTCAAACGGCCATTTGAGTTTGGGGTGCGAAATTTGACTTTGGAGGGGACTTAGAAATAGTAAAACTCTAAAAGGGGACAACAATGGGGGGATAACTAGCTGGAAATTTGCAAGTTATGCAGCGTTTATAACATCATCATCATCATCGTTAATTTCATCATTAGCAAATCTATGACGGCGTTTAAGTTTTGCTATTGATAGGATTTACAGAGTATATAACATGTTATTAATATATATTTCATGCAAATAAGGTATGATTATGTGAAAGAAAAAGACAATTATAAAGATTAACAATAGCAAGAGTCACCAAAATACGCATTGGGTAGTATAAATAATATGTATTTATATAATAATAAGGAATCTTTTTTACCAAGTTGCTGAGAAATGTGACATTTTGGATTGTAGTTTTGAAGTAAATGCTTTGACAAATTTTATATGATATTTTTTCTAACGCCGCCACTTTTCTATTCATGTACTCAATGTCAAACAAATAATGAAGTTAGTATCGTAAGTTACTTTAAGTATTAGCTAGATAGTTGATGTATATAGATATAAATTGAGAAAAAAAAAAGAATTAACAATAGTTATGACTTGTAGTGAACTTATAAGTTATGAGTATGATACCTATATAGTTAGGCTGACCCATTAAAGGTGAGTTTTATGAGTTTTTTTTTCTTAAAGTGTGAGACATGTATTGTATATTGATAAATTATATCAATGGTATGCAAGATACTAGCCAAATGCTTAATTCATTACTGAGCCAAAAAGGCTATTAAATACACAAAACAAAACTGAAAGAGATGTTACAAACTAAAAAGGAGCTAGACTAGGAAATAAAACCGGAAACAAACTTTGAACTAAAGTAAAGAAGGACCAAGCAAAACCCACGTGCATGCTTGACTTATTCTTGTTATTCCATGCAAACTTTAACCTTCTAGAAACAACTAAAACTTCCAACAAACCCTTCCTCAAACTAGACATCATCCATGTCTTGTTTGCCCTTGAGAGAACACACTCCCAACTGTTTTCTAATCTTCACAAACACATCTCTATGCAGCGGCTTTGTTAGGATTTCAGCTAACTGTTCTTTTGTTCCACAAAACTCCAACCTTATAATTCCATCACTGACCATATCTCTAAGAAAATGATACCTTACACCGATATGCTTACACTTTCCATGGAATACCGGATTTTTAGATAACTATAGCCGAAGTATTATCACACAAAATCTCTGTCGCCTCATTCATTATTATCCCGAACTCTTTTAGTATGTCACTGACCCAAATCACTTGACAAGCACATGCTGCTGCAGCCACATACTCGGCTTCGGTAGATGAAAGATCCACGACACTTTGCTTCTTTGATGACCAAGTAACTGCAGCACCATCCCACAAAACTAAGTGCCCCGAAGTACTTTTCCGATCATTGTAGTCTCCTGCGTAGTCGCTATCCGCAAACACTTTTACTTCTCCCTTTCCACCTCTTTTATACCAAACACCAAAATCTATTGTTCCTTGGATATACCTCATGACCCGCTTCGCTGCTTCATAGTGTTCCACCATCGGATTAGACATAAAACGACTGATCAAACTTATCACATACTGCAGATCGGGTTAGGTATTTGTAATGTACATCAAACTACCAACCATTTGCTTAAATAGAGTAACATCAACCTTCTCACCATCATCATTCTTCAACTTTATACCAGGAACAATAGGATTTTTTACCGCATTACATTCCAACATGTCGAAACGACTTAGCATGTTAGCCGCATAGGCTCTTTGAGAGAAGTGAACACCGGCTTATGTTTGCATCACCTCGATGCCTAAGAAAAACCTCATCTTTCCCAAGTCCGTCATTTCGAACTCCTTCTTCATTGAACATCGAAAGCCTTCCATCATCTCATCATCATTGCATGTGAATATAAGGTCATCAACATATATATTCACAAACAAAACTTTACCATTTTTCACCTGTTTTATAAACAGTGTGTTTTCAGCCTTACTCTTCTCAAAGCCTTGGTTTATAAAGTAGCCCTCAATTCTTTTGAACCAAGCTCTGGGAGCTTGTTTCAACCCATATAAAGCCTTGGCTAGTTTATAAACTTTATTCTCACTTCCTTTCTTCACATACCCAAGAGGTTGTTGAACATAGACGTTTTCTTCAAGCTTTCCATGTAAAAAAGCCGACTTAACATCCATTTGGAACAGCTTCCAATCTCTTTGAGCTGCAATGGCAACCATTAACCTTATGGTATCCATCCTAGCTACCGGAGCAAACGCTTCCAAGTAATCAACACCTTACTCTTGACCGTAACCTCTAGCTACCAACCTCGCTTTATATTTTTCAACTTCACCTTTCTCATTTAACTTGGTCTTATACACCCACTTAACTCCAATACACTTGGCATCCTTTGGAAGATCAACGAGATGCCAAGTTTCATTCTTTTCAATCGCCTCAATTTCTACATCCATAGCTTTCTTCCACTTATCCATCGTAACCGCTTCTTCAAAGGAGATCGGATCTTGGTCAACCACATCCATTACATTAACCTCATCTTCTTCATCATCGGACTCAAGTTCACTACCAATGACATAATCATTTAGGTATTTTGGAGGCCTTCTTTCTCTTTATTCTCTCACAGTGACTTCACTTGAACTACCAATATTTTCAGAACCCTCCTCAACCCAATGAGGTTCTTCATCATCACTTTCATTCAACTCTTCATCCGGATTATAAACGTAATTTCCCCAACTTATTTCGATCCGTTCTTCATCCCTTTATTTGGCTCCATTCCAATCCCATTCTTTGTCTTCTTCAAACACCACATCATTGCTAACGATAACCTTCATAGTAATCGGATCAACCAACTGATACCCTTTTGATTCTTCACTAACACCAGTCAAAATGCATACCATACTTCTATCATCTAGCTTCACTCTTCTTTCTTTAGGAACATGGACATAGCCCAAACACCCCCACACTCTCAAGTGTTCAACCGTAGGTCTCTTCCCATACCATGCTTCATCCGGTGTGACATGAGAAAGAGCTTTACTTGGGCATTTGTTCAACACATAGAAGCTCCAAATGGCCGCTTCTGCCCAAAACATTTTCGGCATATGTTTTGAAGACAGAAGTGTTATTATCATACCAATAACGGTCCGGTTTTTTCTTTCGGCCACTCCGTTCTGCTGTGGTGTGTACCTGGTTGTGAGCTGCCTCTTAATACCATTGTCTTTGCAAAACTTGGTAAACTCAAGAGACATGTACTCACCACCTCTATCCGTTCTCAAACTTTTAATCACCCTTCCCGTTTCCTTCTCAACCTTAGCCTTAAATTCTTTGAAAAAATCTAAGGCTTGAGATTTTTCACTTAAAAGATACACCCAAGCTTTCCTACTATAGTCATCAATAAAGCTCAACATATATTTTTTACCTGAATGTGAGTGAGGAAAATGGGACCACAAATGTCAGAATGTACCATTTCTGATATATCTTCTGCACGCCACCTTGCCTTCCTTAGAATATCATCTTTTGTTTGCTTTCCAACTAGACAATCTCTACATATTGCCTTGTCAACATCAAAACTTGGCAGCCCCCTTACCGTTCCTTTTTGTTGTAGGGTGCACATGCTAGCCTTACTGATGTGACCCAACCTTTCATGCCATAACTTGCCCATACTTTCTTCACTTGTGTAATTGCACCTTTCAAGTCTTTGATCAATGGACCCACTTCCATCGATATCTTCATATATAGGAAACATCCTATTGGCACTCATCCTACTAGTGAACAATAAACTCCTATCTCCTTGGTAAACTTTGCATGTGTTGGATTGAAACAAAAATGAGAGCCCTTTCTGTTGCAATTGACCAACACTAAGCAAACAATTTTTCAATTCCTCAACATAATACACATCTTGTATAACAAAAGTGGTACCTTCAATTTTAAGCTTTACATTTCCTTTTCCTCCCACTGTCATGCGGGTATTATTTCCAAGTCTCACGGTGGTTGTGAATCCTTGGTCGAAGGTCACAAACTTCTCCCTGATCCCGCACATATGGTTGGGACAACCAGAGTCCAAGAACCAAAGAGAGACCTTTGTATTGGCATCAATTAAGGCCATCAACACATGCTCCTCAACTTCAGATTCACCCATAAGCATGACCTCCTCATTCTCATCAAACCCCACATAGTTAGCTTCTTTTTCACCTGGACATTCATACGAAAAATGTCCAAGTTTATGGCATTGGTAGCACTCAATAGTTTCTTTATTCACCGAAGACCGACCACGACCTCGTCCTCTTCCTCGTGAACCATATCTTCCTCTTCCTCGACCACGTCCACCACTCGATCCTTCATGTTCATCAACCTTAAGTGCATGCTCATCTTCTTTCTCATTTTTTTAAACTTTTGTTCATGCACAACAAGAGAACTCTGCAGCTCTTCGACAGTCATCTCCTCTACATCCTTTGACTCTTCAATGGAAACGACAACATACATGTATTTCTCGGATAGTGTTCTGAGAATCTTCTCAACAATTTTCGTATCCGACATTTCTTCACCATTACTTCTCATTTGATTAGAAATGGTCAAAACTCTACCAAAGTACTCCAGTATAGTTTCACCATTCTTCACTTCGAGGACTTAGAAATCTCGTCTTAACTTCTGCAACATCGATCTCTTGACCCGTTCGTTTCCTGCAAATCTTTTCTTCATCGATTCCCAAATCGCCTTTGATGAAGTTCTGTCAAGAATCTGCTCAAACGTCACTCTATCAATCGCTTGATAGAGATAGTGTTTCACCTGAAAATCAACCAATTTTAATTCTTTCGACTTCTTCCTTTGTGCATCACTCACGGCAATGCCAACAGTTGGTTCTTTAATTCCTGGATCGATGAGCTTCCACAACTGTTTTGCTCGCAGCAAATTCTCCATCATTTCACTCTAGTGTTCGTAGTGACCATCGAACACCGGAACTTTCATGTGATCTTCACTTGTTGTCATCGATCGTCTTCTCAATAAACGAAGATTTGAGTTTTGCTCTGATACCAATTGATAAATTATATCAATGGTATGCAAGATACTAGCCAAATGCTTAATTCATTACTGAGCCAAAAAGGCTATTAAATACACAAAACAAAACTGAAAGAGACGTTACAAACTAAAAAGGAGCTAGACTAGGAAATAAAACTGGAAACAAACTTTGAACTAAAGTAAATGAGGACCAAGAAAAACCCATGTGCATGCTTGACTTATTCTTGTTATTCCATGCAAACTTTAACCTTCTAGAAACAACTAAAACTTCCAACATATATCATCCTCAATGTGTTATAAGTGTATCATGAATCCTGATATGTAATTTGTAATAAGTTTTTATCATGTATGAGAATAAACGTGAGATTTACACATGGTTTTAAAAGCGTTTATGATATATTGATACCGGTTATTGGTAACACTGATATAAACCATGACCTGGTATATATGGTACAATACATAGAAAGAATGCCTCTTGGCGAGAAACATTAAAAAATAATTACAATCAATACTAAGTATCATATGCGTTATTATTCTCTCGTTGTTCGAATGAGTGGTAATAAGATGAACACTCAAACTAGATCGGAAATTCTGGTACATGAGACGCGGTAGACCCTTGGAGTCTAGAGACATGTATGGTACTTCAATAAGACGCTTGTAGACACCGGCATGAAGTATGACCATTTTCAGTTAGAGGGGGCATAAAACCCGGTTCCAGACCCGACTCGGAACCAGTATACCCAACCTGTGGGTATGAACAAAGTTTTAGTTTCTCATATAAACTGTACTTGAATTTGGAACATAACCGGTTCCACTTTGATACGCTCAATACCCGGACCTAACCCAGTCAAAACCTAATAGAAAATCACAAAACCGGTCAAAAACTTAACATACCTGTAACTGAATTCTACCTACGCCGGTTTGACTTTGTTGATCAAACTCGGAACCGATTCATGAAAAAAACCCGGGTTGCCCACCACTAGTTCAGTCCACTAATAAAATAAAGTGAACTATAGCATTGGGCTCTCAAATTTTCAGGGCCCTTTATATATATATATGTTAATTTGTTATTGCCTATTGGGGGAGTTTGGGCCAGCTCTTTATATTTTCCACAGCCCATAGGCCCAGTGACTAGTTCACGATTCCCTTGTAAAATGTCAAATTCATATTGAATTAAAAGCAAAATGTAACAAAATACACTTGTGTTGGTTCCTCTACTTCTTTTACACCAATTTTTTTTATGTACTATGAAACTTAAACCATATCATTTGAGATGGATTTCACCTTGATACTATTTGGCTATACGGTCCAACGTTACTTGGTTGATTTCTGTATCACATTTAAATTAGTCTTACATGATTCTTTTCAACATATTTAACTAGACATTTTCCGTAAGTAGCAAACATATTTTTCGGCTACGAAAACCAGTGATGAGATCACACCATGCCGTTTCAGCAATCAACAAGTCAATATAAAAAGAAAATCCACACAACCTTTTTTCATGACACATGATGATACAATTATTAATAATATCGAACATATAATATAACTTATAATGAGAAACAATAATATTAATTATAACCATCGCATTTCTCAATTTAAAAGAGGAGTCTCATTGTCCTATATTATCTTAACCGGACCATACAATTGTTTTTAAAACTTTTTTGATAATATATTAGTGGTTATATAGAACTTGCTTAAAAAAAAAACAAACCCCTTTAACAAGAAAAGGGTTTCCAATTGCCTATAATATTATTAATAATATTATAACGACCGCCATTGATGATCTAAGCTGAAGCTTGAAGCTTGAATTAAATGTGTGTGTTCAAATGATCAACAACGATATTCGAATCTGTAGAAGATGCTCGCAGCTCACATCCTTCACATATTATTATTATTAGCCCTAATTTCTAATTATTCTCGCTATGTCAAGGTCCTCAATTTTATTATGCTTTCATATTGTTAGGGTTACATATTATTATTATTATTGTGCAATACCTATTTGTTTATTCACTTATGAATTAATAAAGCTAGTGTTTGTTGCAGAATCTGTTGTATTCATTATGAATTGTGAGTTTATATTATGTGCATTAGCTAGCTAGTTACCTAGAATTTATGCCTTTGATATCAACTGTTTAAATTACCGGGCATTGAAATGTGCGTAACTGACGAGTAACCGGCGCCCATTACACATTTTGGAAGGAACTTTGAAATACTTTAAATGTTAAGGAATTTAGTCAAATTATTTGAATTTTCTTTACTTATGATTTTTGTGCCGATTGTTAACCGATTCATTCTAACCCGAAACATTTTCGTTACATGTGCGGCCCCGGTGACTAAACTCGTTTCGACCCGAATATTTTGGAACTGTGAAATGCTTTAAACGAAGGAATTTTAGTCAAATTATTTGAGTGTTCTTTAGTTATGATTTTTGTTCCAGCTAAACTAACTCATTCTTACCCGAACCCGTTCTGACTTGAACCAAAATAAGCCTTTTTTGAATCTACCCCTTCCGACCTGAACATTTTGGAACTGTGAAATACTTTAAATGAAGGAATTTTAGTTGAAATTTTCTTTAGTTATGATTTTTTTGCCAATTGTTTAAACCAACTCATTCTGACCCCAACCCGTTCCGACTTGAGCCAAAAACAACTTTTTTTGAATCGACCCGTTTTGACCTGAACCCATTTTGACCGTAACCCGAATCCGCCCGACCTGACCTATTTGCCAGGCCTATGTTCAATATAATGAGATTTTGAACATCATGTTGGTCATTCTGACCGTATTCACAAGTCAGTGAATATGGAAGGACCTAAGTTGGTCAAGTTGGTTTAGTTTCCTAATTATTATGGTAATATCTTCGTCACCATGTTAGGTTTATAGATTATAAATATAGGGCTTGGTTAGAGGCTTTAGACGAGCGATCAACAAAGAATTATTTTAACGAGTTTTTGAGTCCTGACATCATTCAAGGAAGTTGCTCTATCCCTTGATAAGATAAACTCCTTAAGAATTAGAGACTTTGAGTGAATGATTTTAATGCTATTTTATAATGTATATCACTCTCCATAGTTTTTAAGTTACGTAACTCTAATCTTTTTATTATATAGCAAAAATGCAGGCTCCTGGCAGTCAGAAACTTTAAAAGATACTTGCAGTTGGTTCGATCAAAGAACAGTAGAATTCAGTACGGAGACAGTAAACACGTTCCAGTTGGTAGAAACAGCCTATATTCATCCCCTAGAAATTATTCCATTGATCCAACCAATTATAGAATAGCAAATCACGCTCAAAACGCTTGGAGAACAATTTCCCGGAATCCATCTCACAATGTGAATTCTTTTCCGTCTTTAAGTAAGATTTCACAGGCGTTTAGTTTAGCAACAACCCGCTCGTATTTCATTATTCCTGGTATATGCGCGTATGTAAGCGGGAAGGCTGCGTTTGCTCAAGCGAGACAAAATCTTGAATTTATTCAACCGACAAGTACTCTTTACACGCATGCAGAAAACGGACACGCGTTCTTGGTTTCATCAGTTATTTCAGTATACGAAAGTGCGATATTAATAATCCGAGCTATATATTTAGCAATATTATTCTCCCCAACGATAGCAACGGCCCCATTTGCAGCGTATTTTGGTACCTCGTCAAGAAAAAACTGGCTACGCCTTGTAAGACGTACGTTAGAGATTGCGGGTCCCGCTTTTATAAAATGGGGTCAATGGGCAGCTACGCGACCCGATCTTTTTCCTCGGGACCTGTGCAACGAGCTTTCTAGACTTCACTCGCAAGCACCCGAACATAGCTTTTCCTACACGCGAAAGTCAATTGAGAAAGCTTTTGGTCGTAAAATTCATGAAATTTTTGATCATTTTGAGGAGGTTCCAGTAGCTTCTGGAAGCATTGCTCAAATTCATCGAGCGGTTTTGCGATACACGTATCGTGGTAAACAGATAAAGCCTTTAACAGTTGCTGTGAAAGTTAGACATCCGGGAGTCGGTGACTCGATTAGAAGAGATTTTGAGATTATTAATGTAGTTGCAAAGGTTTCAAAATTTGTACCCACTTTAAAATGGTTGAGATTGGATGAAAGTGTGCAACAATTTGCGGTTTTCATGATGTCTCAAGTCGATCTTGCTCGTGAAGCTGCGAACTTGAGCCGTTTTATTTACAATTTTAGAAGATGGAAAGATGTTTCGTTCCCGAAACCGGTTTATCCACTTGTACATCCTGCAGTTTTGGTTGAAACTTTTGAGCAAGGAGAGAGTGTTGCATATTATGTTGATGAACTTGAAGGAAACGAACGGCTTAAAAGTTCTCTTGCTCATATTGGGACTCATGCACTTTTAAAGATGCTTTTGGTAAGACTTTTGTTTGCTTGCATGTTTGTTTATGTTCGGTCGTTAACAGTGAACGGTTCATGAACGTAAACGAACGAACATAACTGAACAAAGCTAAACAATTAAAAATAATGGGAAGAGTATGTTGAGCCTACAACGTTAATAAAACTAGACAATTTGTAATGAACCAGAAAATTTTTAAATGAATATATTAATGAACGTAAACAAATGAACTTAAAAAAATGTAAAACTAACATGAATGAACGAAAATGAACAAACATAAATGAGCAAACTACACATGTGTTCATGTTCGTTCGTTTAAATAAATGAACAAAGTTTTGTGTTCGTGTTCGATCTTTATTAAATAAACGAACTTCCTACTGAACGATTCACGAAGTGTTCGCCGAACGTTCGGTTCGCTTACAGGTGTGATTATGTCTATATGTTAATTAAATTTTAAATCTTAATTTATGTTGTATCAGGTTGATAACTTTATTCATGCAGACATGCATCCTGGAAACATTCTAGTACGAAACAAAACATCTCGTAAAAGGATATTCAAATCAAAGCCACATCTTGTATTTCTTGATGTGGGAATGACTGCCGAGCTTTCAAGTAATGATAGAATAAATTTAATAGAATTTTTCAAAGCGGTCGCTCGTAGAGATGGTTCCACTGCAGCAAAATGCATGTTAAGTCTGTCAAAGAAACAGAATTGTCCAAATCCTCAGGCGTTTATTAAGGTAATGCGATTGTTATTTTATCTGTATGATGTATTGTTTTAGACTTTTAGTAGATGGTAACTGTTTTTAATCTTGGGACTTTTTATGTTGATAGGAAGTGAAAGAATCATTTGATTTTTGGGGTACTCCAGAAGCAGATATTATTCACCCTGCAGATGCAATGCATCAGTTGTTAGAGCAAGTGAGACGTCATCGGGTCAATGTGGATGGAAATGTGTCTACTGTCATGGTCACCACTTTGGTTCTCGAGGTATTTTATTATTTGTTGCATTCTCTTATGCAATTTTTATTACAAAAGGAGTTTAACATAAGCAATGGGATGGAAGTTTGGTATGTTATGCATATGCATGTTTTCTTCTTGTAGAAATAATGGCTTTCGTTACAAAAGTAGTTAGATATAAACGAGGTCGGGTCAAATTGAAAGTTCAGCTAAAAGGGAAAACCTAAGGTTGTAAACGAACATGAACAAAATATACTATGCCCCTTTTAGTTAAGTGAACAAACACGAACATATGTTTCCTACGTTCATGAACTTATGTTAACTTTCTGTTAATGCTTGTCTATGTTCACATATATATAGAGGGTTGTTTTATACAAAACAAATTTTAAGTAGAAAACTAGGGGAGCTGCGTAAGCACTTGTAAACGAGTTGAGCTCAAGCTCGGCTCGTTTAAAGTTGATTTTTTAAAGCTTAAGCTCATCTCGTGAGTAGTTTGTCAAGCTTGGGCTCATTTATTATTTATTAATCATGTAATTATATTATTAATATATTATTATAATTATTTACATATATATTGATAATTACAAAATTTTTATTTATAATATATATTATTTATTTTTTATGTCATATGTTTATATAATAATAATAATAATATTTCTGATGCAGGAAAAACGTGTCTTGGTAGAGAAGGTTTCTAATTTGGTGTTATATTTCTGATGCAGGGTTGGCAGCGGAAGCTGGATCCAGATTATGATATCATGCACACCCTACAAACTTTGTTACTGAAAGAAGACTGGGCAAAGTCATTAACTTACACCATCGAGAGACTAATGGCTCCGTAATCACTCACTCTTGGTCTCTCCAGAAAATGGCAGTCGGGTTCTTTTTTGTCATTGTTATTACGGTGGGTTTGATTGGGTTGATGCGCAAACACTTACGGCATGATTAGATAGACCTGTGATTTCAAGTGTAATTAGTTTTTGCATCATGACACTTGCAATATAATCCAATTTTGGTACTTTTACTTCACCCTTTCATGATATATTATTTTGGTAATTATAATTCAAAGATACCATTTGAAACATAAGATAATTGATAATTCAGATGTAACCTGTTTTTTTATTTTAAATAAAAAAGCATTTTTTATGTTTTAAAATAATGCTATATTATTTGAGCTTAAGCTGAAGGAATTATAATTAAAATTACAGGATATTAGTTCAAACTAGACAATGAAATGCAACTAAAAAAATATATTTACAGAATTAGTTTTAAACCAAAAGGACTAACAAGAACTATGTTAAAAATGGTTAGATACATTGAGTTACAGTAACAATTTGTGTGGTTCATGGTAAACTAGTTGGCTCGGTCTCTTCAAGAATCGTTGCATATATAAACCTCATTGTCCGTGATATAAACTGCAAATGAGCGTAGACTTTGTCACGTTACCTGCAATAACAAATCAAATTATTATTCACGGTTCACCGAAATCAAGATGAATATAAAGAAAAAAAATGTAATAAAACACAACTAAGTTGAAAATAAGAAAAACCTTTAGTCATTTCCGTTGCTGTTTCAAGCTACATTTGCAGATCACTTCGTTTTAATCCTGATTCAACGTCCTCAAGAAAGTCTCCAACTCTTTCAACGAGTCTTTTCGAATTCAAGTGTTTCCAATCAAAGTATGTACAATAACACCTACAATCAGTGACTACTGTGGCTTAAAAAACCGGAATCACACAGTTGCATTTCATATCATAAAATTGGTTTTTTATACAACGCTAACTACTTACATGATTCACATATGATAAGCCAGGTTCACTTGTAACTCTTGGTCTCTACTCGTCACCTTTGTCACCGATTCTGGTATTTAAAGGAAGTCAAATATTTAGGAACAGCTTTTATTAATAAAAGTACAAAACAAACAGTTAAAAGACCGGATAAGGGTCAAAACAGGTAGTTTCCAACACATGTTGTCCATTTTTTCTAAATTTTGCACATGATAACAAAACTATACTATCATTATAATAACAGTCATGGTAAAAAAACAGCTTTCAGAACTTGTAAACACTACTTCGAGTGACTTTCGAGCCACTTCATTTAAAGATAAGTTTATAGATAATCGACCCTTTTTTTTTTCTCTAGACACGTATTGCATGAGCGTTTTTTTAAATATAATAATAATCAAAAGACTCTTACTCTGCTTGTGGATCTTTGTCCATTTCTTCAACGGCTTGTGTTACTTTGTCAACGTCTTCAGTTCCTTGCGAAACGTTGTCAGTTCCTTCAATCGCATGTGTTACGTTGTCAATTTCTTCAACTCCTTGTGGTGGTACTTTGTTAAACTCTTCAACCGCAGCATTTACACTATGAACAATCATTTTCTTGACCTGAAAAAAAATCATTCAGAAACTAATAACACACATCACAATATACAAAATAAACATTTAAATTAGAGGGTTGGAATATTTACATCTAGCATTTTTCCTTTTGCTTTATGATTTACAGGAAGTTGTCGAATTTCATCATGCAACTTGATGCTCGTGGATGCACTTTCGGGTGATACCGATTCAAGTACCACATTGATACATGACTGCACACACAAATATTATTATTATTCATATTTTTAAAGAAGAAAAACATGTAAAAATGGTACCTTTATTTTCTTTACTTGATAAGGACATCCAGCTGGAATAATAACAGCCTCTCCGATATGTTGCTCAAATGTCCATGGTTCCACATCTGATTATTAATTCCAATAGAAATAAAATAATTAAAATATAATTTTCGATAAATTTTAAAACCCTTCTAGAAACTAACTTACCGAATTCTTCCTTTAGATATTTTTTATGGAAAGCATCCAAATAAAAGATCTCATCAAGAATCGGATGAACAACCTGCGACACACAACATCACAACGTTAAGTAATAATTATCTCTAATTTTCTCTACTTTTATATTTTTAATTTAATGAAACGATACCTTTTTGGGAGAACAATAAGACGAACTAAGCTCACTGGAATACTTTCTAAGAAACTCTGCAAGTTTTTCAACATCTTCTTTACGAAAAACATCCCACCGGGCCCCACAAGTGTCAACGACTTTCCCTTCACTACAACTTGAACTTTCCAAATCTCCGTCATCTGAGTCACAATTGCTCGAATCATCAGAAAGCACACACCGGTCACCATCATTAGGAGTGAATTCTCCATTCGTGTTAATAATATCTGCTGATTCCGACTGTTGAGTTACTTCACTACTAAATGATGATTTCCCACACTTGTTAACAACTTTGTTTTTATTTTTATTCTTCTTCAAAGACTCGTTACGCTCTTGTGAACTGTATTTGTTCAACACAGTCTTTACTTTATTGAGCCTTTTTTCTGAAATTGGAAGCTCTGTAGCATGCACAAGAATATTAACCTGATACAAAAACAATTGAAAAAAAATCAAAAAATTTTATATATAAAGACCAAAAAAGACAATTTTTGGTGAGACATTATGTGATATATGAGTATAAAGTTGAATGCTCAGATAATCTCAAAAACATGTTTATTAAAAAGATGATTATATCAGCTTCAAGTTACAATAATCACTTTCAAAACGCAAATTTAAACACGCGTTATAAACTTGTAAAGTTGTAATGTTTATAGAACTATAGTATAAAATCAAAACAATGAAAAACAAATTTAAAGGATTTAAATACATACCGTATCATATTCACGATAACATAACTTTGTTAAAAAATCACCCCCAATAAGATCTTCAGGTCTACCATACGAGATGTAAACAAAAGGGCCCAAGTCAACATTTTGACTTTCCGATGGCACGTTAGCCGCCAAATTCAAAACACCCGTCAACGGATTCGTGTACTGTTGAAGCGGAAGAAAATTCATCACCGCAGCATAATGACTTGGAAAATGTTCTTGGAAGATTCCAGAAGACAACCAAACTTTAAACTTCAAATTCTCATTCCACACGTTTGCATGCGTTTTCCCGGCCATAAAAATCTGCTGCCGGCCCGTTTTCACCTCACACCAATCCGAGAAATTTTTCAGTTTCACTTCTTTACCGTTTCTTGATTCCACACTTCTATCGAGATACATGAAGAACATGAAAAGCGGGTCCCAACTCAACTCCAAATCATTCTTGATCACGTCTTGAATAATCAAAGGTTGACCTTTGACCCAATGTGTGGTGAAATGTCCAAGATTTTTATCCCCAAGATCTTCCTTAATTGAGAAATACAAACCCTTGTTGTTAATCTCGTTTTCACCCTCGTTTTTATCGCTTTCATCGCATAACCCGCAATATGAAGAATCAAATTCGAATAAAGTTGCGAACTTTGGATTGCAAACGAATTCTTTTGCGAGTTTTTCAAGATCTTTAGTCCAGTTAACGGGAGGATGACAAAATAAACTGAGAACACCGTCCCCACAACCACCTAAATTCTTGGGTGGACATTCTATACTTCCATCTTCATTAGTCTTCCAGTTAGAAAATATTGTGCATAAGGTTTTATGTTTATTTGTTGCGTTAAATTGAAGGTCTTGAAGACCCCCATGTAAATGTCCCTCACGAAAGTCCAGACAGCAAGACAAACACAAATTATAAGAGCAAATTCCACAGCTTCGGTGAACATCCACAATGCAAGCTTTACAAAAGCCGCTGCAACATATAAAAAAGTGATAATGATTTGAATCAAATCAACACAACCCGTTTGAATTTTAATCAAATATTCAATAAACCCTTAAATAGTAGAAGGAACAAGTTAAATTCATTGGATTATACTTTATAATGACAACCTGCTACTCAAAATTAGGCTTGTAACCGAACGAACACGAACAGAGCATAAACAAACAGTTCACAATGTAAACAAACATAACTGAACATATATGAACGAATATAAACGAACATAACCAAGAAAGCATCAATTATAAGTACATGTATTAATGAAACTAGACTAAAACATAATGACCTAATAATTAAAATGAATATATAAAAAAATGAATTTAAACAAACGTAAACTAATAAACACAAATGAATGTAAACGAGCGAACATAAACGAATTTTAATATTCGTTCACGAATATAAATTAATGAACGAAACATGTGTTCATGTCCGCTCATCTAACTAAACGAACAAAAAGTTTTGTTCATGCTCGTTTCTTTATTAAATAAACGAACTTCTGTCAAATGGTTCACGGAGAGTTCACTGAGAGTTAGGTTCATTTGCAGGCCTAGTCAAAATAGACAAAAACAGTCAGTTAGTCAACAAACCATTTTGAGTCTTTTGACCAGCTAACCAACCTATCTGACACGCCTATTTGGCAACCTATGAAAAATGATGTGATAGAATTTTCAATCAAAGTCTAATGCATTTAACATTATGCAGGGATAAAAATGGCAAAACAAATTTTGATTAAAATTTTTATCACGAAAGAGTAATTTGAAGACATACCAACACTGCTGCTTTGGTGTGTCTAACGTGTCCTGTATTTGTAGCTCTTTGTGGTCTTTTCCTAAAGTATTCAAATAATAATTAACGTGACTCTTGCTTTTAAAGAATAGTTAAATAAATGAAAAAAAAGATGATCATCTACCTTCGATTTTAGCTTCAATATCCATCTCGGTATCCTTTTCTTGATTTATTTGTTCAAGCAGTGGAAGAAGCAAATGGATCATGTAAATAAGTTGTTCACTTTTGTCAAACTTTTCTTCACCGGTATAAACAACAAGATCCTAAAACAAAACATAAGTAAACGGATTCAGTACATGAAATTATCAAAACGCTGATGTGGCATACGCGGGTCCCATCCACCATCCGTACCTTAGTTCCCCTTAAACAAACTCTACATGTGCAAGTTCCACTGCAAACGGGACATTCTTTCTTAACTTCTGCCTTGTCAAGAGACCTAATTCCATTCAAATAACCAAATTAAAAAAAAATCAAAATCCTGATATATTATTTGACAAAAAAAAGTATAATGTAATAATATATGTATATGAAACAAACCTCTCACGGATACAATCTTCACAAAAGAAGTGTTTCTTACAAGTCAAACATTTGATAAGAACTCGATAACTACACATCCGACACCAATGGCACTTCTTAGTTGAGGCTTTTACATTAGCTTTTATACTTGGTAAAACCTACATTACAATAATTCAAAAGAAACTAATAAGAAAATCACATCCAAGATAGCAAAAATTAACAATAATAAACATTTAAACAATTATATACATCCTACATTGTAACAATTTATAAAACAAATTATGAATTGGTGTTATAAACAGCTTATGGACTACATTTTAATAATAATAATTCAAAAGAAACTAGTAAGAAATCAAGTCCAAGATAACAAAGATTAACAAAAATAAACATTGAAATAAATAAGAATAATTCAAAAGAAACTAGCAAAAAAGCATCCTACATTGTAGTAATTCATAAACACACACACATATATATACACACATTGTAACAATTCATAAATACATACAAACAAATATTATATATACACACACACATATACATATATATAACCATTTGACTTGAAGCATCCTACATTGTAACAATTCATAAAATATATACACATACACACACACACAATTATAACAATGTATATTGAAGTATGAAACACAACCTGCATTGTGGCAATAGGGACCCTATCGATATTCTTCGACCTAAAAAACCTCGTAGGCGCCGAACTAGACGCCACCGGCACCCCAACTTTAACCTTACTAACCGCCACAGGCGTCGAAACAGACACCGACTGCTGAGAAATTTCCAATCTCCCATACTTCAACTCCTTAACAATATCCTCTTTCGCCGCCTGCTTCCCTTTATTCTTCTTCTCAATCTGCCGGTTCAAACACCCCCGAATCAAATCCAACTGCAAGTCACCCTTCTTCAAATTCATCTTCTTTATCGCGTCATCAAGATCCTCCGATATATCCACCGACGTCTTCGTTTTCGCCCTTTTCGCCTTTTTCGCCTTTTTTACGTTCCGTTTTTGACGTTTTCTCGAATTCCCATCTCCCATAATTTGATTCCCAGTTGGGTTTTCAATATTTTCTTCATTTTCAACATTTTCTTGATTTTCTTGTTTTTCGGGTTTTCGGGTTTTCGATCGTTCGAGTTTAAGATTCTCGGGCACGGGTTCTTTGTGTTGCCGGAGACGGCCTTGCAGGAAATGAGCTTCACACAAAGTTCTACCTTCAACCACCGAACGGCGGCACCGCCATTGCCGGCCGTCGTTGCGTTTGCAGCGTTGTTCGTCGGGTAAATCGGGACCGTTTCCCGCCATTTTAAATGGGTTTTGGTGAAATTGGAATGGATTTAAGAGGACCCACGAAGAAAGATTGAAGCTTTATCGGTTGGTTATGGAGAATTTGAAGGTGGATGAAATTAGGGTTTTGGATGAATGAATGGAACATAAAAGAGGAACGAAGAAACAGGGTGGTAGTTGGTGGTGGTGGTGATTCTGTAGTTAAATTAAACTTTTAACTAGAAACTATAAAGTATAATAAAGTATTAGACGCCCGTACCGATTGAATTCGTGTCGGTTCATTGTTATAACACGCGGGTTTGTTTCTTTTTTGTTTTTTTGTTTATTATAAGTATGTTAATTTGTTGTATTTTAATGGTGACGAGTTTATTTCCGGTTTAGTTCTAGAGCAATAACTCGCTACCGACTGAATTTAAGTTAGCTTGTACCCGTATTGCATGGATTTTAAATATGATTTTTCTATCATAAGTGATATGAGTGTCAACATTATTTTGTTCAATTATTTTCTTGGGTTTATTGTTGTTAGCGTTAAGAACCGGTACTGATTGAATTTGCGTTGTATAGTTGCAGCGTGACGGGTTTTGTTTCCTAGTTTTTGTATTATACGGTAAAAATGAAAGTAATGTTTGGCTTGTTTTGAGTGAATAAGATAAATATGGCAAAAATAAAAGTAAAAGCGATGACAAATTATTAATGTTTGGCTTGTTTTGTTGTAAGGTTGGTTTTTGAGATTGAACCAAATGTCTTTTAAGACCTTGAGTAATTGCTTCAATGTCTTTAAAGGGACATTTTGACTTAGGCGTGTGTTTTACAACTGAAATGTTAGAAGTTGGAATTATGATGATTGTAGGTTGAAATGATTGGTTAAATTTATAAGTTGGTTTGGTTGCAGGTAGTTTGATTTTATAAGCGTAATGGCATGTTGATTCTACTATATTTATGTGAGTGATTTGTATCATGACATTTGTTTTTAGAGAATACTAATTTGGTTTAAAAAAATATAATGTGAAAAATTATAGATTTATAATAGTCAAATGTTGGTTGTGTGTTTATTTTAGTAGTAACTTATATTTATGCATCCTGAATTGTACAATGTGCTCTATAGTTTGTGCATGTGTATTTTGATTTCATTATGCGTGTAGAGTGTAGAGAGAGAAAAAGAAATTTACAAATTCATTTCTTATTCGAATATTTTTTAGATGATATCAACAGTAATGGTTGACGGAATCTTCGACATCATCATGGACCTTGATTTCTACCCACCGATGATCGTTGATATTGTCTATTTATGGGTTAATTCATTCAATTTTCCTAGACTTGTCAAAATATACGAGTCAAATGGGTAGTTTACAACACCGATTAATTGGCTGATAACGCTTTTTAACCAAATCTTTCATAAATAGTATTGTTGTTTTTCCTTCACCATCGAGATTGTTAAAAATCTATAAATGTCTTTTGAGGAATATTACCATGAACCAAAATGGTGTTTTCTAGTATTTTCATGTAAAAATCTAGAGAAATCAATGATGTATTGACATATGACAAGAGTATGGTTCCAGCACATTATCGATATTCTAATTAAACAACACTTTATTGATTAATTGCTCAGGGAGCTTAACATCGACAGGAACCTGTAAAGATACAAATAGGTAACGTGTTAACAGAATTCGATATTGGATCTTTTTTTATGCTTGCTAAAGTAAGGTACGTATTACATGACATTCTTTAATTTGATTCATTGGTTGTACAATGATCATCTTTTTTTCTATTCTATATGTAAGTTTTTTTTTAATTAACAATCTTTTCTCATTATATAGAAACATAGATATTACATCAACATAGCAGGTAGGCGGACAACAAGCTGCGCCGCCACCCCTTTCTGAATTGCAAACCCTAACCTGCTAAAGACATACCCCTGCCCCTTTGGAGTCGACACATTGCCATGCACAACCCGTTGGACCCTGATTAGGAAACGGATAGCTTCCGGTGCCAAGGAGCCGAAGGTATCAAAAGCAAGAGGGACAAAAACATGTTGGTTTTCATCGCAGGCTTTAGCATGTTTCTCCACCTTCTTCGTTTCAGCCATTTTCATTGTTTGCCCAGCTACAAACCTATTATCCCTCAAACCAGCTAAAGGAGATACCCCTGTGAGGTCAACAACACAAGCGTGTTTTCCCCCGGCCCAACCAAAGACGAGCAAATCTGCCGGACGAGCAAATATGTAAGTGTAAATTACAATTTCAAACCTAATTTATATATGTAAATTACAATTTATGAGCTAATGGGGATGAGTGCTGTGACATTCTTTAATTTGATTAATTGTTTGTACGATAATTATCTGCTGGATTCTATTACAATTTAAGAGCTAATTTCTATATGTAAATTACAATTTAATAGCTAATGGGGATGAGTGATGTGACATTCTTTAAAGTTGATCCATTGGTTATACAAGAATTATCTTTTATATACTATCTGTAAATTACAATTTAAGAGCTAATGGGGATGAGTGACATGACATGACGTGACGTGAACTATGTAACACCTAAAAAGCAGGCGTGTTACTTTTGTAGGATTTACACGTCGCATATACATAGAAAGACTTTAAAACTATTTCATCAATAGTTACACAACAAAAGACTTTAAAACATTCAAAGTGTTCACATTAAAAATAAAATTCTTTGAAACCAACTCTCATGTTTCCTACCCTATGATATTCATGTCCTTGTTAGATAGCACGAGACGTCACATTATTGGTTACCGTCCACTAACTCACCCTAAAACATAAATATCAAGCCGACTAGTTCTCAGTAACACGTATAACAGTTATCAATCAACACAAAACTAAACAACTACTAAACACTAAAACTTATCACTATTTTGCCTCAAATTATTTACCATTCATTTATCAAAAACTTCCATTTAGTTTAAACTTTATTCGTTAATGGAACTTTTCATTTATAAATCTATTTTCAGTTACTATTTTCATCTATCAGGTCACCTGGCATGTTCCATAGAAATACGATCACATGATTTTTATCCTAATCAATTCTAATTATAATTTTCATACATATTTTACCTTAAATATTATGCGTATAATTTTACTTTCAAGAAAAACTCATATTAATAATTGTTAATGGTTAACATACTATTTCACATAGACTAAAGATCCAAGCCCAAGAATCCAAGATACCACTATTGCACTAGACGTTCCCAAAAATTCAAGAACATTAACCATTACTCAAAGCAAGATTAAACTAGAAACTATACCAATTCATTCGGCTCCAACACGTAGGATTTTGTCTGAACTTTGTAATTTACAAACCTCAGTTTTTTATGGCTCTAAAACCAACGGGGAAGCCAAGAGTCAAGCTTTGGACGTGAAGCACCTATAGACTCACACGTCTTACGCCTAGCATCTTAGCCACTTCGTAAGGATAAAAATGGACTTGTCGTGCCACAAGTCTCGTAAATCCACCATCGATCTTAAATCATGCCTAGGACAGACTGCCAGCACCATGAGAGCCTGCCACCATGGCGAAGGGAGACGATGTTCATTTGAACCAGCAATAACCATGCATGTAACTATGTAACAACAAAACATAATAATTAAGCTACAACAAGAAGAATTGATCAAGATTTAATTTTTCTGGCTAAACATTATCTTTCGTAGAATACCCACAAGGAGTTTGCAAGAATTCTCATGTGGGTCACGGTAGACATATATACATACATACATACATACATAGAAAAAGAAGAGTGTTAATATTCTATTAAATTATCTTCATAATAGTATAAAAAATTATTATAATTCTGAAAACATAATTTGCTAGATGGTATCAAACATAAAGATATAAAACAGATAGTCACATCCACAAGAAGAAAATGTTCGAAGTGTCTGATTGCAATTTATTATCTTACCATAATATCATGACACGTTGAATAAAAAGAAAGAGAGTTTAAGGGGGGGGGGGGGTATTTTTGTATTTTATAAACCTAACATTATTGAGGGGCATCACAATTATAATTTTCTTATAGCCAAAACCAATAATATATTTTGTGTGGTGGCTTAATAAAGCTCCAACCAAGCTGGATTTCAACTCTCAATAGTTAAATGAGACGAACTCATGCTTAAATAAGCTCAAGTTCGACTCGCTTACACCCTTAGCCACCACCATCTTCTTGCAATATTCTGTAACCCGTTATTTTCTTTACAAAATGATTGCCCCAAATCAATTATATACATAACCAAAACATTAGCGTGTTTCATGCATAAAAACATAAATTATATCATGGTTTCTACACAATACTTTTCGATGTGTTTTATTGTCTTGCTCGTATTCTTTTCCCTCTCTCTCATACATTTACCCTATTTCTCGCCAAAAACTCAATATGAGGTGAATAAGACTACAAAAATAGGCGTGACATGAGGGGGGCGAACAATGGTGAGGTTTAGCGGTGGTCATCAAAGTCTTATGTAGTTTGTCCCATGGTTATGAACAACAAATAAGAAATATAACAACGGGCGATGGCATGTATATTATTTTTATTTTATATAAAAAGAGGTAACTAATAATTTACATTATTTCAACATTGATCGTTTAGTATTATAAGCTAAAACCACAAAAAAAAATATCAATTAACTTACATTGAAAGCATAAGCTTTTAGTTTTTGTTTTATGGCTTTTCATAGTAACAACCTCTCTATTTATTTAGATAGATAGACAAAAGTTTACTTATACTAGGTATTTAACTATTTATTAAACTACAAATTAAAAAATATATATTTTAGATGTATATGCCAAATAATATTGAATGATTTTACTTTTATGAATTATTTGTGGGTGGACCATCCAAATTATTGTATACCCTTTGTACAGACCACGTCATCACTTGTTTTAAACAGTGCCTTTGCTTACCGGGCAGGAAAGCTTGAAGTGACATAAATGAACATCCTAGTCACACTTTATTGTTTTCTCTTTTATCTTTTATGTTTTTAACAATGATTTACAATCAATTATTTGATAATTGTCTGGCTTTATTAGTCATTAGTTTATTAATTTGTTTATTTTATTAATCATCATGATGTCGATGCTTTTGCTAAATTTGTGCCGCCCCTTACTAAAATAATTAATAGTCGTAATCATATAATCACTTATAGCTTTAAACAAAAAAAAAAGTTTTTCTTCAACTATCAACGTTAAATCTTTTATTATCTTTAAATAATATTACTGACACACTATCCGAATACAAATGATGTGTTATATTGGCCGCATGTTCCATATATGCCGTACGATATGGTAAAATGATCATACGAGCCATTTTGAGGGAGAAATCATAGGATTGTGTGATGTGTTTGACTAGTAAAGAAATAACTGATGTGACAAATGATAAAGTTATGATAGATTATGGTGGTGCAAACTTGATTTGGTATCATGCCTCGTATGTTGAGATTGTAGAAGTCAAACATCAATTGGCGCGAATGACTTTGATTGAACTATTAGCGAATATGATTTTATTCTTTTTGATGGAAAGAATCAACACCAAAGCAAGCGGAAAGACATAAGATATCTCGACTTCTCATGTGATCTATGACACATAGTCTCCAACAGAGAGAATTTGGTTAAACTATTGCATGTGTATAACAACCCCTACTAGAGAAGACATGGCGGATGCATTACCAAAACATACACAACGATGAATTCATGATTAGAACCCAATTGTGCTAAGAGAACTTGCCCTACTTGTCACATTTACATACATACATACATGCTTCAAGCATAATATTTTTGAAAACCACACTTTAATCTCGCAACTAAGTACATATTCTCGTGTCTTATAAAGTGCACCTAACCAATTATGATTTAAGTGTAGCACAATCAACAAATCAATTAAGTTTAGCATAATCAACAAATACACTATTTTTATGTATAATATGTATGCCGTAGTACTAGTTTGTCAACGAAACAATAATTTTTTGGGTTTGGTAATCAAATGTTGAACATTACCTAAGTGATCAAATAAATATTCAAGTAATTTTAAAAACAATTTGTTAATTGGTTATATTAATATTGAATTAATCAATAAATCAAACATTTAAATGATTAATCAATTCTAATAAGTAATTTTAAAAACTCGCATCTATCAACATCATAACTTTAATACTGTGATAGAGCTTGCAGTAGCGAATCCAACACACAAACACGAGAAAACACACAAAACAAGTATAAAACCACTTCATTTGTGTAATTGTACTGTCTTATCTTAACTAACTTAACAACTTTACTATATGAATTTACTACAATCGCCCCTTGAGCCCTCAATCTTTCCACTTGTAATCTCTAGTAAAAGGATTAGAATTATGACAATGATAACAATCACGATAAAGTTCTCACTCTTTACACTTGTAATATTTGGTGAAAGAATATGAAAGTCATTTTATTTAATGATAACAATAAAAATAACAAGCTAGAAACTCGAGATATGAGAGAATTATTCATTTTAGTATGTTATTTACATATCAAGATTATACTTTAATAGAAACTTATAACTAGTACAACTAACAACTTTATAATTACTCAATTACTTAAATGACAATAATCAGTTCCATATTATCAATGCATTTATTGCTATAACGAAAATGAAGTTATATCTTCTTTGAAGAAAAATGATAATTATTTCTGTTCAAAAATATAATAAATAATAATAATAATAATAATAATAATAATAATAATATTTTCTTATTATAAAATTTGTTAGGTAGAAGTGACAAGTGAAATGGAGTGGATTTATTCATTATGATGTGCAGGCCTGTTTGGATATGGTGGAAGAAAAAAACGACAAAATCAAGCCGTTGATCTACGACCACATTATTTATGGTGGGGCCCATAGGAAGTGTTTGGACGGTGCCAACTAGTGAATGGTTGTCAAAGGAGTTGACGACATCATCCTAAAAGAGTGAATAATAATATTGTAACGATAATAATAATGGTAAATTGATTTTAATCATATAAAAGATAAGTCCCACTAATAAATAATAATTCATATTATAAATTTCACTTTCATTTTAACGGAAAAAGTAACTCTCTCTACCGGTCTTTATTTATGTTGAAAGCAATTTACAACAATAGCGGCATACTAAGTTACTTTTCGTTAGAGTGAGAAAACCTTGTCATCGAAAGTAAAAGCTAGAAATATCATTAACCATATTTAAGGGTGTGTAAGTTTGGTTTGCGTCGGTTTTGAGCTAAAACCAAACCAATTTTTTTTTAGTTTTGAAAACCGCTTGTTTTTGATTTTTTGATTTTATTTCGGTAAGGTATTTGAGTTTTGCCATTTAAGCTTGAAATCTTTGGGCCGAAAAAAATCGATGACCCGTATATTGAGTTTAGACCTAAATGATTTACTAAATAACTAATTGATTGTGTGTTAAAATACTTGAATTACACATTTATTAAATTCTTGTAAATTACTTACAATATAATAATTGAAAATCTAGAAAATCAATTCGATTACGTTTTTCCAGTTTATCACATTCAAAACCAAAACCCAACGGTGTATTTGTTTTCTACAAAAACATAAAACTAACTCGCTGGTTCTTATTTCAACCCGATTTTTCAATCTCATGCACACCCGTAAAATTATTATCGACCAATAATGTATAGTTTTATTATTATAACACAATTTCGCTAATAATAACATTTTGTTAATAAATATATCACCAATAAAAAAACAAAAAAAACAAAAACTTTCAACAAAATAAATAATACTCATTAAACAACATAGGCCCACACCACACCTAAGGCACTAACATTTTATCTTATATAAACCCAAAGAATCAAACCACCACAACTCTGCGTTTGGTCACAGCAATGGCCACCACCACCACCACCCATTACACGCCGGAGCAACTATCCGACTCGGTGGTCTCATCACCGCGATCGGATAATCTATCCGTCGATGAACCGCGTGCCCGGTTCATGTGTAGTTTTGGTGGAAAAATATTACCACGTCCACATGACAACCAACTCCGGTATGTTGGTGGCGACACCCGAATTGTCACCGTACTCCGCCACAACACCACCTATGCCTCCCTACTCAATAAATTGTCCAAACTTTCTGGTAATATGTTTTCTAGTATGATAATAATAATATTTAAGCTTTATTTATTATTATTTGTACTTGATCAATTAAAATTTGGATGTGTATGGGTCAGTTTGGGTCGCTTTTGAGCTAAAACTAAACCAAAAACCCAAAACCAAAACCTCGGTTTTTAAATTATTGAAAACGAGTTTGGTTTTGGTTTATTGGTTTGAGTTCTATTCGATTTTTTCGGTTTTTACATTTGAGCCTTAAAATATTTTGGGCCCAAGTAAGAAATTTGGCCCATGTTACCTAATTCATTTTGTTTTAATAACTAATCAATTATTAACTTACATGTTTATCAATTTTTTGGAATTACTTCAAATAAAAATTTTAAAAAGTGAAAATCCATAAATTTAGTTAGAATTTTTTCAGGTTTCTCATTTTTTTTTCTTAATGTGAGTTTGGAAATTTTGGGTCAAAATAAAAAGTTTAGCTCAAAACAATAAATTTAGCTCAAATTAATAAATTTGTACCTAAATTATTTTGTTAATTTAATAGCTAATTAATTATTATTATTATTACTACTTAAACTAACAAAAAAAATTGAGTTTGAAAATTCTGGGCCAAAATAAAAAATTTAGCTCAAAATAATGAATTTGTACCTAAATTATTTTGTTATTTTAATAACTAATTAATTATTATTGTTACTAACTAACCCAAAAAAGTCAAAATCTATAAACTCGGTTGGGTTTTACAAAAACTTAAATTAAAATCAAACTGTCGGTTTTATTTCAGTTGGGTTTTATTAGTTTCAGATCAGTTTTTTTTAGTTTTATACACACGGGTTAAAACTACGAATTATCATTATTTGATAGGTACAACCGATATAAGTGTAAAGTACCAACTACCAAACGAAGACTTGGACGCCTTAATCACGGTCACAAGTGACGAAGACGTGGAAAACATGATGGACGAGTACGATCGGCTGGCTCAAAATAACAAAACGGCTCGGCTTCGAATCTTCCTATTTCCAACTGACATGTCACTCTCTCGAGCTAGCAGCATCAGCTCGCTGCTTGACGGCTCCGTTAAGCGCGAACACTGGTTCCTGGACGCGCTTAACGGAGGCGCCAGTCTTGACCGTGGCCGGTCAGAAGTCTCGTCAATTGTGTCAGAAGTACCCGATTATTTATTCGGGTTGGACCACCCGGATGACCCGAAACCCAAAACAAGACATTTGGTTAATGATAATGTTTCCGACCCGGGTTCGCCTGCTCCACGGATATCGTCTCCGTATTGCTCTACTTCTTCGTCGTTGGGGCCCACGGTAGCGCCCCCGATCCCGAACCTTCGACCCGTCAAAACTCGACTCGATAACTCGGGTCCGGTTGTTAGCGAACCGAAAGAAATGGTTAATGAACAATTTCCCGAGGCTAATGACCCGAAGTATCCAGGTCAACCGGGTCAACCCGTGTATATTATTCGGCAAACTTCATCACCGGCCCCAGTGCAAGAGATGCCGGTTTATTATATGCACCCGCCGGGTTCAATGCCTCAAGAGAATAATATCCCGGTTCAAGCGGTACAAATGAGGAGTCAATATGGTCAACAGTTTATGGCGCCTCAGGGCCAAATGATGCACCCGCAAGTATCGAATATGGGCCAAGTGTACTCCGGGATGAGGCCCGCCACTTCGGGTGGGGAGGTGTATGATATGGCGGGTAGAAGTGGTGGTGGGCCGGTCCAGCCCGTTTATTATGGTGGGCCGAGATATGTTGGAGTTCCAGGTTATCCGGGTATGGTTTTGCCGGGTGCCGAAGAAATGAAGCAGCAACCCGTACCGGATGGGAAAATGGGCCGGGCTCCGCAATGATGTTGAATAAATGGGCATCTCTTAATGGGCTAAAAAGGTCAATGTATGATATGTTTATGGTATTATTATTATTGTTAATTTTTTTTCCTAGGTAAAAACCATGGAGATGTTTGCTTCATACAAGTTATATATATTTGATTGTGACTTGTAAAATAGTTATTTGTATGAGGCCTATGTTGAAGATTTATTAATTCAAGGGCAACTTTATTGTATAGTTGTCTTTTTTTTTTTAAATTATGCCATCTAAAGTTTCTTGAGAAATTTGGGAACCTAGATTAGTTTGGGTACATTATATTGTTAATCTTAAAATCACATAAACTCAATGCTGTACATATATCATACGTCGATAATATAATTCAAACAATTCTCGTTACTCACTATCGCTTGACAGTCATGGACATAGTGACTGCATTTGTAGAACACATGTTTAGAAATTCATGTCCGCTGGACAACCTTTGCAAAGTAAACAATGGCTCTTTCGGCTCTGGGAGATCAGTTTCACTGCATAACATAGAAACCGCTTCTGTCATTGTTGGCCTATCTTTAGGCAGGTCCTGGACACAAAGAAGCGCCACGTGTACGCATCTCAAACCCTCTGATACGGAAGCTGACTCTCCAAATACTTGATCCATCAGTTCTATTCCTCTTCCTTCTTTCCATGACTCCCATGCCTGTAATATGTGTTTTTATTCAAATTAATAGGTCAGTTCAGTTATGGAAGATTGCTTAACCATAATCATAACCGGATGGTCGGTTTTGGTTAATTTTCCAACATATTTTTTCCTTTTTCTAGTTGAAATTAGTTTGGTTATGGTGTTCCAAGCTCAATTATGAAGTTTCAAAGCTGAAATATGACGGTTCCAAGCTAATAGCTATGTTAAAGATAGTAGCAACATAAATTTAAATGCTCAAAGTTGGATAAAGAGGTATAAAAGATTGAAATAGAGGTATAAAATTTGGAAAAAGATAATCATACAAGGTTCGGTTTAGTCGATTAACGGAGACACATTAAGCATAACCATAACCGAATTGCCGGCTAATCATATTCAGTTAACCATAACCGTCGGTTTTGATTAATTTTGGTTTTTGCTCACCCCTAGCTTTGTGGCATTGTTTTTTGAATGGAATGTTATACTTACATGTGCAAGTGGATATATTTGCTCCTGATGTATAAATTATGTATTTCTTTTGCCACTCATAATCTCCAACAGCATTACTCCGTAACTAAACACATCTGACTTCTCTGAAATTACTCCTCCCATGGCGTACTCGGGTGACATATATCCACTTCATTTCATCATAAAAGAAGTTATAGTTAGCTTTTGCCTATGAATAATAACACAGTGAAAATGTATAATAAATTCTCACTATGTCCCAACAATTCGGCGAGTATTTGCTTGTTCTTGTGTGATTTGAAAACTTCGTGCCAATCCAAAGTCTGATATCTTGGGATTCATTTTGTCATCGAGAAGAATATTGCTGCACTTTAAATCTCTGTGTATGATCCTTAAACAAGAATCACGATGGAGATAAATAAGCCCGCGACCAATCCCTTGAATAATGTTGAAACGTGTTGGCCAATCAAGTTGCTTCCGTTTCTTTGGATCTAGGCATCAAGATACCAAGTTATCAACAGCCTAGAAACAAGTAGTATATATATGAAATTTGACAAAAAAAAAGTCACGTCAGACCGACCAAAGAGAAAAGTGTCCAAGCTTTTGTTTGTCATGTACTCGTAAATCAATAATCTTTCTTCCCCTTCAATGCAACAACCTAAAAGTTTAACAAGATTCCTGTGTTGGAGCTTGGAAATCAACACGATTTCGTTTTTAAACTCTTCAGTTCCTTGCCCACAACCTCAACCTCTTCACTGCTATTTGTTGCCCATCATCTAGCTTGCCCTGTATTAAATTAATGTGTTTATTAGTTAGCGTTTGCTCTATTTTGATTGCTTGAAAAATTGATAACATAATTAAGTACCTTATAAACCGCCCCGAATCCTCCCTCACCGAGTTTGTTTCTGTAGCTGAAGTTGTCAGTGGCAACTAATATTTGTTTGAACGGAAATATTGGCAATTCAAAGGACTCCTGTCTAAGAGCATCTTCTTGTGGTGTGTCGCTCGAAACGAATTCATCCTCTAAATGGATGTTTGTTTTCCTTCCTAGACAGATGAATTTTGACACAAATAAGAAAATGTTAGCCATAAGGTATGCTTCGATACATATCTGGATTTCGTATTAATATAAATATATAGTCTTTTTTTGTAATATAAGAAACGTAAATGATTATAAGATACTAGTTTGAGGCCCGTGTACTACACGAGTAGTTCTTGAAAATACAATATTTAATAAATAATCAGACATAGAGTTCACTTAAACAGATTTCCACCACAACCACCGTTGCTACACCTTCGCCTAAAGAACAACCTGCCGTCACACATCAGTAACCAGCATCATCTCCTCGTCATATTATCGTCATCTCCTCACCACCACCCCTACTGCTATTTCAATTTTGCCTTTAATCCTCGGTTTTGGGTCTGCCCGCCAGGTGTTCGATAAAATGTCTCAATGAGTTAATCGGTTTTTTTGGGTTTACGGAGGGGAGAGCAACTGGCGGTTGCTCACCTTTCTCCTCTTAGTTCGGGTTTTTACTCCCAAAACTCAGCTCGAGTTTGTTTGTTGGCCTTTTTGTCGTGAGGGGTTATGACAAGGCTCGGATTGTCAAATGAGCCCCATCGGGGGAGGTGGGCACGGGAGGTGGACATGGTTGTCGGTTCGACATCATTTCTCGTGGTGGATTAATTGATGAGGGTGCTATGTCTAAGACCCTAGAAAATAGTGTGGGTTCGGTGGGTTTTGGCCATGTCCTTTTAGGGGGTTCCATTGTTGCCCGGATGGACGGGTGGGGTCAAGGGGGATCTCTCGGTTAATGGCGCATATCAAACGACTTCATTTGTCGTCGGATGAGCGGAAAGGGACCCTACGGGACGCCATTTCCACGGATTGTGATTTATTTATTTCGGTTGGGGAGGCTTTTAAGGCCTTGGACCAGTGGCTATGTGGGATGTGTATGCGTCCAAATGCTCTTAAACGGACGTGTCATCATGCTGATGGAGTCACCAAGTACAACGAGGGTGTGGGAGCTGTGGAGGAGTTTATTGTGGGGATTGATAAACCACATGTTATGAGGGATGTTGCTCCCTTGGGAGGGATAGTGGTGGATGAGGTTCTCCTTGACCGCGTCTTCTTTTTTCCTATCACAACTGTTAAGAGCATCCCTCATAGTTGTCGTATGGCATTTGCTCAAGCGTTAACTGCGGATCTGGGTAAGGTGGTTGCTATGCCAGACTCTGTTGAGGCATGGGTGAAACTTTTCTTGTTACCGCGGTGCACGCTGCGTGTTTTCAGACCTTCGAAACGTCAGGAGCACAGGTCCGGTAATAGAAAGTCTTTGCAATGTCAGAGTATTCAACAAGCACTAGCAAGTTGGGGTGCTAAGGATGGTTTTGATGCACTTATTTTATCCCTTTTTGCCACACCTATAGGGGTGAACTCGAGTCATGGGGAGCCTCTCGCTAAGCACGATGATATTGCGGTATGCGCCAATGTTAAACAATGTTTACGAAAAGTGGCGAACGGGCATTTTACTGCCGCCATTAAAGTATTATGCTCTTCAGGGGTTGCACCTTTCGGCAATGACACTTTGAAAGCGTTAGTGGCTAAGCATCCCAATTTGCCCCCGCCGGTTATGTCCGCTTCATTGCTTTCTGAGCCTCCTCTTGTTGTTGATGAGGATTGTGTGCTTAGATGCATTAAATCCTTCCCTAAAGGGACGTCATGCGGACGAGATGGATTGAGGGCACAACATATTTTGGATGCATTTTGTGGGGAGGGGTCGCCGATCGCTGTTGGGTTACTAAAGGCTACTACTGCGATGGTTAATTTATGTTTGGGGGGAGATGCCCAAGGGTTTTGGCAGAGTTCATTGTGTCGGCTCCTCTCACACCGTTGCTCAAACCAGACAATGGGATTAGACCCATTGCCGTAGGTGCCATTTGGAGAAGATTGATATCTAAGGTGGCTATGAGGGGTGTTGGGAAAGACATTACTAAATACCTGTGCGACTTTCAGTTTGGGGTGGGAGTCCCTAGTGGTGCAGAGGCCGTTCTTCATAGCGCGAACAGGTTTTTAAGTAAGTTCCATTCTGATGGGTCATTGGCTATGCTTACTATTGATTTTTGTAATGCCTTCAACTTGGTGGATAGGACAGCCCTTCTGAATGAGGTTCGGGCCCGATATCCATCTATTTCCTTATGGGTGAACTTTTTATATGGGCAACCGGCCAGGCTATATGTGGGGGATGACCACATTTGGTCCACCACTGGAGTTCAGCAAGGGGACCCTTTGGGACCTCTTCTTTTCGCCTTAGTTCTGCACCCACTTATTCATCTAGTCCAGAGTTCCTGTAAGCTTCTCTTTCATGCTTGGTACCTAGATGATGGTACAATTATTGGGGACTCTAAAGAGGTTGCCAAAGCTTTAGATATTATCAGGTCGGAGGGTCCCCGCCTGGGCCTTGAACTTAATATTAAGATACCCGAAGTATTTTGGCCGTCGTGCAATGGGGTTAAGGTGCAGGAGGGGGTGTTTCCCTGTGAGATTGGAAGACCGGTGCTAGGTGTGAAACTCCTCGGGGGAGCCGTTAGCCGGGATGTCGGGTTCATCAGTGAACTTGCTATGAAAGGGGCTTCGCGAGCTGTGGAGTTGATGAGCTATCTCCCGTATTTGCGGGACCCTCAATGCGAGCTCCTTTTACTCAGCTCATGTATGGGAGTTTGAAAGTTGTTGTTTGGTCTCAGAACATGCCAACCTTTGTATGTAGGGGAAGCAGTTTCTGTGTTTGACAATGGCCTTTGGGGGGCGATTGAGGACATCGTGGTTTGTGGTGGTCCCTTCTTTGGAGATTTTCAATGGAGGTTGGCATCATTTCCGACTCGTTTTGGAGGTTTGGGTTTATGTTCTGCTTCAGACCTTTCTACTTATGCATTTGTGGCCTCGAGGGCGCAATCTTGGGAATTACAAGACCACATTCTTCGAGGTTGTGGTATTGATGGGTTTGACTCCGATTATGGGAGTGCGATAGATCGGTTGCACATTTCACTTCCCGATTTTGACATTAGCGGTTTCTCTAATAAAGACACCGCCCCCCTAAAGCCCAACATGCTTTGGCGAGTGCCCTTTATAGTGGAATCATCAAGAGTTTGAAAATGAAGTTTGATTTATCCCCTCGTCAGAAAGCGGTGTTTGAGTGTCTTCGGGCTCCTCGGGCTCAAGATTTCTTAAGTGTTCTCCCTATTGAAGGATTGGGCCAACATATGTCGGCTTTGGAGTATCGGGCCATCCTGAAGTATCGGTTAATGATCCCTTTGTTTCCGGTAGATGAGCCGTGCCCGGTTTGCCGTAAGGTTTGTTTGGATTCTTTTGGCGAGCATGCGGTTCACTGCAAAGAGTTGCCTGGGTTTAAGTGCATGCATGATTTGGTGAGGGATGTTCTATGCGATGTTCTCAAACGAGTCGGAATTTCGGCTAAAAAGGAAGCCCCAGTAAACTTTCTTACGGATCCTCAAGAAGGAAGATCTACATTACGACCGGCCGATATACTTGTTTTTGGGTGGGTAGGGGGAAACACGCTTGTGTCGACCTCACAGGAGTGTCCCCTCTTGTTGGGATTAGGGACACTGGATTTGTAGCAGGCCAGGCAACATTGAAGGCGGCATCGGGCAAGGTTGCTAAACACGAGAGAGCTTGTTTGGAGAATCAACACGTGTTTATCCCCTTCGCCTTTGACACTTTTGGTTTCTTAGCTCCCGATGCCGTGGACCTTTTGAATAGGGTTCAGAAAGTTGTGTATAGTAACGTATCAGCCCATAAGAATCAAAACTTTGTTTTTAGTCGAATTGGGTTTGCTATCCAAAAGGGGGTTGCGGCGCAGCTTGTTGCCCGCTTACTTGCCACTTCATTGTAAATCGTTTGGATGTTTCTATGAAATATAAAAGGTTCTAATAGTCTTTAAAACAATTTTAAAGTAAAGGATAATTATAAATATCAAATGTTTGAAAAAAATAGGAAGTAAATATTAAATTAACAAATTTTGAAACATAAACTTGTAGCTTTTTATTAGAGAGTATAGATATAGATATGTTCTTACCTTTCTTATATGATCTCCATATGTATAAGCAAAACACGAAGCCACATATAAGGAGTACACCACCTATGCTTGCGAGACTGACGACTATTGTGGTTCTATTTGTTTCTTTGCCTAAATTTGTGTTAAAATCTTGCAAACAAATAAAACATGTTAGAAGCACGAAGAACTAGAAATTAGAGCTAAGGGGAATATGCAAATACCTGAATCCGCATAAGAAACACGCAAGAAAAGATTCTCCCCACCATGCGAAAACTACTCAATATCCATGAGCTCTCCTGTCCAAATCATACAATTTATTCCTCGGACATGCGCGTATGCCTTACAAGAACAGTTACCTAAGCACCATTGCTGGCATGTATCATTATCCATGAACGGAAAATATTTATGATGATCCGGCAGCTTGATCCCTCTTAGCATCGAAAATGTATCTGAACTAGTTTCATTCTTCTCACATAAAAGTTCACTTCTCCTCATGCAACCCCTTGTCCAATTACCTTTACCCCATTCGTCATCCGACTGCGGCACAAACCCTCGCAAACACTCACATATACCACGCTTTGTGTTATCACAAATTGCAAAAGCACCACACACTCCATAAACATCACATGGATAATTAGCTGGCGCTTTCCAACTAAAATTCCACGAGTTAAAATCATCATCCAAGTATTGCACCTGAAGCACACCGTCAGGTTTTAAATATAGCCAGTTGATATCAGACGGGTATAATTTGTTAAGAGTAAGATATGCTCCTTCTTGCGAGTTCCCTGGCATGAGGCTTATTAATTCCGAGTACCCAGCTTGCTGGTCCGGTATACCTATGAACTTCCCTCCATCCCAGGGCCCACCTCTCCAGATCGGCTTATAATCATCCCATATAAAAACTTGCGGTGGCTGATCTGCCGAAAGTCCAACCATATAATTTCCAGGCGTCGGATCATCGTCACTTTTCCATGACGACAACAAATGCTTACCTATTATATCATTCACCTTTGTTCCCAGCTTCATGCCTTGTAACAAACTATTACCAGGATAATCAAAACTCTCCCACAAAATGGTTCCCGAGAACCTATCGTTAATACAAAAATCTCCCATATCTGTAAGCAGTGCAATCGTTTCATTGAACTGTCCCCGTAGGCCCGTTGACCAGACAGTTTTTTGATCACCGTCAAGGATTCTCAGGTTTCCATCATCGGCAATAACTAGGCTAGACCTGCTGTCAGCAACCGAGAGTGGGTTTTCTTTGTTCGCAACCCATATGATTTTCTTTGCAGTAATGTTTTTGAACCATATCCCAAGATATCGGTTAGTGGAATTACCTGGAATAAAGAAGCCTAGCTCATAAAATTGATTGGGAGAGACAAGAGTTTGCATTATAGAGATGGGACTATCTTTACTCAATATATCAGTTGACGTGCAGCGTGGTAATGATATAATCAAAATATACAAGCATGTCTTGCAAAGTTGGTTTACAACATTAGCTCTTTTGATGCCCATTACCAATCTTTAGAACTTAGTTTCACAGTGAATGAATTAAGTTAAGGTAATTTCATATTGTGTTACACGGTTGACTTTTCTGATCAAAGTCATCATCTTTTGTTTTAAAAAACCCCCACCTGATAGCTATAGTTTCTCTTCTTGAATGTCAGCCACTAAATAATAATGAGATATTGCCTGTGCTAAGGGTTAGTAGTAGTTAGTTATAGATCCAGTCAAAACCATATAATTTTATTTAATGTCAGCCACACACACATAATTTTATTCTAGTTTTAAACAAATAGACAGGTCAACCTGTTTAACTAAACATGTAAACCGAATTACCAATTAGTGAGTAAAGAGGGTAATTTGGAATTATATTAAAGATATTCTTCAGTTTGATCTTTTGAGATATATACATATAATACATGTACAAAAATAATTAAGTAGTCTTGCTCAAATTGCCAGTTGTTATGCTCTCATGAAATCATGATCAAAGTCGTCTGTTCAATCAGTATGGATAACGTTTACCATGTGTCGGTTATAAGCTTCCTGTCAATGCACAATGGTACACATCAGAAAATGAGCACTCTGCTTGCATAAAATATAAACTAGAGTCATGATAAAACATAATTATTAATAATAGTAACTCACAGTGACTTTGATTATGATTATTTTAAGTGGTTTTGACTGGATCTATAACTAACTACAACTAACCCTTAATACTAAGCAATATCCCATTTTCATATTATGGTCGATATTAAAGAAGAGAAACCATAGCTATCAGGCGGGCTTTTTAAATCAAGAGATGATGACTTTGATCGGAAAAGTCAAGCACATATCACAATATGAAAAGGAACACACGTAATTTTCCAAATTATCCCAATTAAATCATTCACTGTGATTCCAAGTTCTAAAAATTGGTAATGGGCCGCCTTTACATCACATGCTTGTATATTTTGATTATAGCATTACCAAACTGCACGGCAACTGATATATTGAGTAAAGATAGTCCTATATCTATAACACAAACTCTTGTCTCTTCGAATCAAGTTTATGAGCTAGGCTTCTTTATTCCAGGTAATTCCACTAACCGATATCTTGGGATATGGTTCAAAAACATTACTGCAAAGAAAATTATATGGGTTGCAAACAGAGAAAATCCACTCTCGGTTTCTGACGACGGGTCTAGTCTAACTATTTCTGATGATGGGAACCTGAGAATCCTAGATGGTCAAGACAAAACCGTCTGGTCAACGGGCCTACGGGGCCATTTCAATGAAACGATCGCACAGCTTACAGACATGGGAGATTTCTGTATTAATGATACCTTGTCGGGATCGATTTTGTGGGAGAGTTTTGATTATCCTGGTAACGTTCTGTTACCAGGCATGAAGCTGGGAACAAAGGTGAATATAAAAGGTAAACATTTACTGTCGTCATGGAAAAACGACGATGATCCGACACCTGGGAATTTTATGGTTGGACTTTCGGCGGAGCAGCCACCACAAGTTTTCATATGGGATGATTCTAAGCCAAAGTGGAGAGGTGGGCCCTGGGATGGAGGGAAGTTCGTAGGTATACCCGAGCAGTATCCTGGGTACTCAAATCAAATAGCTCTCATGCCAAGGAACTCACAAGAAGGAGCATATCTCAGTATTCACCAGTTATACTCATCCGACATCCAATGGCTATATTTACAACCTAACGGTGTGTTTCAATTGAAATACTGGGATGATAATATTAACACATGGGATATTAATTGGGAAGCGCCAGCTAAACTGTGTGATGTTTATGGAGTTTGTGGTGCTTTTGCAATTTGTAATAATACAAAGCGTGGTATGTGTGAGTGTTTGAAAGGGTTTGTACCGCATTCGAATGACGAATGGAGCAAAGGTAATTGGACAAGGGGTTGTGTGAGGAGAAGTGAACTTTTGTGTGAAAAGAATGAAACTAGTTTAGCTTTTGGTAAGACTAAACCCGACACATTTTGGGAGATAAGAGGAATCAAGTTGCCAGATTATTATATATATTTTCCAAACATGGGTAATGATACATGCCAGCAATGGTGTTTGGGTAACTGCTCATGTAAGGCCTACGCGTATGTGCCAGGAATTTATTGTATGGCTTGGACAGATGAGCTCATGGATATTGAGAAGTTCCAACAAGGCGGGGAGAATCTTTTCTTGCGCCTTTCTTATGCGGATTCAGGTATATGCAGATTCTCCAAATGCCTAAGCTCTAATTCTAGTTCTTAACAATACTGACAGATTTTTATTTGATTGCAAGATCCTAACACGAATTTAGGCGAAAAAACAAATACAACCAAAGTAATCATCAGTCTCACAACAATAGGTGGTGTACTCCTTTTATGTGGCTTCGCGTTTTGCACATACAGATGGACAACATATAAGAAAGGTATGAACATATATCGTATAATCATTTACGTACGCTTATTTAATGGAAGAAACTAAGACTGCTCACATGATGTGATGACATATATTTATATAAATACAAAATCCAGACATGTATCAAAGCATATCTTATTCTAGCATACTTTCCTACATTACCAATTTTTAGCATCTAGACCTCGCAATTCCAGCCCACGCCTTTAAAACCAACCCGTGTTTGATGAGCTAACTTTAGATCTCAATTGTTCTTACATGCTAACATGTAGGAGTTATCTATGTGTCTAAATTTATCTGTCTAGGAAGGAAAACCAACTTAGATCACTTCAATTCAGAGGATGGACTTTCGAGGGACACACTACAAGAAGATGCTCTTAGACAGGAGTCCTTTGAATTACCTATATTTCAGTTCAAACAAATATTAGTTGTCACTGACAACTTCAGCTACAAAAACAAACTTGGCGAGGGAGGATTTGGGGCGGTTTATAAGGTACTTAATCACTTGTATGAAAATATATTATCCAAACAATCAAAGTATGGCAAACACTAACTACTTAACAAATTAATTTAACACAGGGCATGCTAGATGACGGGCAACAAATAGCAGTGAAGAGGCTGAGGCTGTTAGGTAACTTTGGGCAAGGAACTGAAGAGTTTAAGAACGAAATCGTGTTAATTTCCAAGCTCCAACACAGGAATCTTGTTAAACTTTTAGGTTGTTGCATGGAAGGGGAAGAGAGATTACTGATTTACGAGTACATGACAAACAAAAGCTTGGACACTTTTCTCTTTGGTCGGTCTGAGTTGAACTCTTTGTCTTGTCCTTTGTCAAATGTCATATTTGAATATATGTTATTGATAATTACTGTTTATAGGTTATTGATAATTAAGTTTCTTGATGCCTAGATCCAAAGAAACGGAAGCAACTTGATTGGCCAACACGTTTCAACATTATTCAAGGGATAGGTCGTGGGCTTATTTATCTCCATCGTGATTCTTGCTTAAGGATCATACACAGAGATTTGAAGTGTAGCAATATTCTTCTAGATGAGAAAATGAATCCCAAGATATCAGACTTTGGATTGGCACGAAGTTTTCAAATCACACAAGAACATGCAAATACTAGCCGAATTGTTGGAACATAGTAAGAAATTATTACACATTTTCTTGTATATGATGGCAGACTTTTAATTTTTTTTAGGAAAAAGCTAAATATAACCTTATGATTATGACACCAAGTGGATATATGTCTCCTGAATACGCCATGGGAGGAGTAATTTCAGAGAAGTCGGATGTGTTTAGTTATGGAGTAATGCTGTTAGAGATTATAAGTGGCAAAAGGAATACAGAATTTATACATCAGGAACAAATATATCCCCTTGCACATGTAAGTAACTAAGTATAACACTCCACATAACTTCAGTCTATTTAGATGCGAGTTTATAATTGATTAATTTGTATAAAAACACATATTTCAGGCATGGGAGTCATGGAAAGAAGGGAGAGGAATAGAACTGATGGATCCAGTATTGGAAGGGTCAGGTTGTGTATCCGAGGGTTTGAGATGCATACAAGTGGCACTTCTTTGTGCCCAGGACCTGCCTAAAGATAGGCCAACAATGACAGAAGCAATTTCTATGCTAAGCAGCGAAACTGAACTCCCAAAGCCAAAAGAGCCATTATTTACTTTGCAAAGGCTGTCCAGTGGGCAAGAATTTCAAAACATGTGTTCTTCAAATGCAATCACTATATCCATGATTGAAGGGCGATAGTGAGTAGAGAGAATATTATGGAAATATATTGAAACGTTCTTCAATTTGATATGTTGAGTTACAGACGTATGATATATGTAGTTACGTACAAAATATAATAACTTCACTACAAGAATGTGTTAGTTTATTAGAATAGCTTTCCGAAGCAACTATGACTACAAATCTATGTGTTCAACGCCAGATTGGCCCTAAAATGTATGATTTGTAAACATGTGACGTGGCTCAAGCGATCATATGATATATATAATTATCAGGTTGACATTAAAGAAGAGAAACTATATATAATTATCAGGTCGCTGATTTCTTTAAAACGAGCATATGATATCATTGTTGTTGTCATAAGACAGACTTTGATCAGAAAACTCCAATTTTTATGTCACAACATGAAAAGCGCAAGAGAACAGACTTGATTTCCAGATTATCCTAACTTGATGCATTCACTATGATTCCAAGTTCAACAACACTTCAATATTAGGACTGACTTTAATATTTAATTTCTAACAGATGTTTAGAACTCTAAACAAGACATAAACTACAAGCCACCAAATTTTTTTTTTGAGGTGTAATCCGTTTAATAAGCATGATGTGTTTAGGTTCACCAGTTTAACCAGTTTCGTTAAATGACCGTGTTTGGGTTGACATATTTAACTAATATAATTAAACAGGTATATATATATGTGTGTATGTGTGTACATGTGTGTTACAATAACATAAAGGTCATGTTTGGGTTCCTCAATGACCGTTTAACTTGTTTAGATGATTGGGCATGTTTGGAGTACAATATTTATGTGTGTCGGGGTTAGTTGGTGTCTTTTCACTAAAACAAATATACGTGTCATGTTTGGGTTCCTCAATTAAATTAAACCTACAAACCCGAAAGAATTGCGACCCGTTCCATGTAGTGAAGGAATTCAACCAAAGAAAATTGATCTCTTAGGGTCCACCACCAAACCAGAGTTGTGGTCAAACTTAATTTTCATAATAATGACTCAAAATACTTGATTTGATCATGATTATTTATGTGGGTTTGACTGAAAATATAACTAATTACTACTAATCCTTAGCATAAGCCACATCCATTTATATATTGTGGTTAGCATTAAAGAAGAGAAAGTATACCTATCAGGTTGGTTTTTTTAAACAAAAGATGATATCACTGCTTGTGTAAGTAAGCATACTTTAATTATCAAGTCAAGTGCATATCACAATATGAAAGGCAATAGACTTCAATTTCAAAACTATCCTAACTCAATCCATTATTCAATATTCACTGTGATTCCACAATCTAAATATTGGTAATGGGTATTGGAAGAGCTACTTTTGTAAACTGCCTTTGCATGACATGCTTGTTTATATCATTAGCACACTGCACGGCAACTGATATATTGAGTAAAGATAGCCCCGTCTCTATGTCACAAACACTTGTGTCTTCCAATCAAGTTTATGAGCTAGGCTTCTTTAATCCAGGTAATTCAACAAACCGATATCTTGGGATATGGTTTAAAAACACGGCAAAGAAAATTTTATGTGTTGCAAACAGAGAGAGCCCGCTCTCCGTTTCTGACAACGGGTCTAGTCTAACTATTGGCAATGATGGGAACCTGAGAATCCTAGATGGTCAACAAAAAATTGTCTGGTCAACAAACTTAAGAGGCCAGTTCAATGGAACGATTGCACAACTCACAGATATGGGAGATTTATGTATTAATGACACTGTCTCAGGATCGATTTTGTGGGAGAGTTTTGATTATCCTGGTACCAGTCTGTTACCAGGGATGAAGTTGGGAACAAAGGGGGATATGCAAGGTAAACATCTAATGTCGTCATGGAAAAGTGATGACGATCCAACACCTGGAAATTTTGTAGGTGGACTTTCAGCAGAGCAGCCACCACAACTTTTCATATGGGATGAATATAAGCCAAAATGGAGAGGTGGGCCCTGGGATGGAGGGAAGTTCATAGGTATACCGGACCAGCAAGCCGGGTACTCAAATTTAGTAAGTCTCGTGCCAGGAAACTCACAAGAAGGAACATATCTCATTATTAACCTTTTAAACTCGTCTGATATCAACTGGCTCTATTTAAAACCTGATGGCGTGTTTCAGTCGAAATATTGGGATGTTGGTAATAACATGTGGGATACTAATTTTGAAGCGCCAACTAGTCCATGTGATGTTTATGGAGTTTGTGGTGCTTTTGCAATTTGTACAGACACAAAGTTTCCTGTTTGTGCATGTCTGAAAGGGTTTGTACCGCGGTCGAATGACGAATGGAGTAAAAGTAATTGGACAAGGGGCTGCGTGAGGAGAAGTGAACTTTTGTGTGAGAAGAATAAAACCAGTTTAGCTTCTAGTAAGAGTAAACCCGATAAGTTTTGGGTGCTAAGAGGGATCAAACTGCCAGATCATTATCAATATTTTCAATACATGGATACTGATGAATGCCGGCAATGGTGCTTGGGTAACTGCTCATGTAAGGCATATGCGTATGTGCTAGGAATTAACTGTATGGTTTGGACAGAAGAGCTCATTGATATTCAACAGTTCTCATATGGCGGGGAGAATCTTTTTCTGCGGCTTTCATATGCAGATTCAGGTAAATACAATTTCCTCTATCTATTTGTTCAAGTTTCCTCAAGGTTTTATTCTACTATAAGATCCTAACACAATCTTATAGGCGAAGAAACAAATGCCTCCACAGCAATGATCAATCTCATAGCCATAGGTGGTGTATTCCTTTTATGTGGCTTCGTGTTTTGCTTATACAGGTGCACAAAATATATAAAAGGTAAGAGCATGTATCATATAATCATTTACATACGCTTGTTTAATGCTAGGTACAAAGAAAGAGTGCTCACATGGCTGGATATGTACTAAACATATCGTATTCTAACATTCCTTCCTATTTTACTAATGCATACTATCCTAATAGTCTATATCACGTCCAAAAGAAACACTTGTCTCAACAAATTTATTATATATTTTGATTAGCTAACTTTAGATTCATATATGTCTACAATTCTTTCTCTAGGAAGAAAAACCAAATTACATCACTTCAATTCGAAGAACGAAATTGTTTTGAGGGACATACTACAAGAAGATGCCCTTAGACAGGAGTCCTTTGAAATGCCTATATTCGAGTTCAAACAAATATTAGCTGTCACTGACAACTTCAGCTACGGAAACAAACTTGGTGAGGGAGGATTTGGAGCGGTTTATAAGGTACTTAACCACTTGTATTCATGAACTTGTGTTGTATTTTTTCAAGGAATCTAAACAGAGTAATCAACACATTGACTTAATAAAGGGAATGCTACATGATGGACAACAAGTAGCAGTGAAGAGGCTGTCAGATAACTCTAACTCTGGTCAAGGAACTGGAGAGTTTAAGAACGAGATCATGTTGATTTCCAAACTCCAACACAGGAATCTTGTCAAACTTTTAGGTTGTTGCATTGAAGGGAAAGAGAGATTATTGATTTATGAGTACATGTCGAACAAAAGCTTGGACACTTTTCTTTTTGGTTGGTTTGACTTGACCTCTTTGTCATATTTTATATTACTGTTCTTTCCTAGACTATTAATCACTTGGTTTCTTGATTCCTAGATACAAAGAAACGCCAACAACTTGATTGGGCAACTAGTTTCAACATTATTCAGGGAATTGGCCGAGGACTTGTTTATCTCCATCGCGATTCTTGTTTAAGGATCATACACAGAGATTTAAAGTGTAGCAATATTCTTCTAGATGAGAAAATGAATCCCAAGATATCAGACTTTGGATTGGCTCGAAGTTTCCAAATCACACAAGAGCTAGCGAATACTCGCCGAATTGTTGGAACATAGTAAGAATTTATATATTTATGTGAATATGATGGCAAACGTTATTATTCTTTGGCAAAAGCTAACTACAACCTTTTATGATGAAATGAAGCGGATATATGTCTCCTGAATACGCGATGGGAGGAGTAATATCAGAGAAATCAGATGTATTTAGTTATGGAGTAATGCTGTTAGAGATTATCAGTGGCAAAAGGAATACCGAATTTTTACATCAAGAACAAATATATCCTCTCGGACACGTAAGTAGACCACTCCACTCAATAGACCATGCCGCAAAAATTTATCCCACTTAAAATCTTAGATGCAAGTACCTTTGAATTAAAACCTATATTTCAGGCATGGAAGTCATGGAAAGAAGGAAGAGGAGTAGAATTGATGGATCAAGCATTGGGAGGGTCAGCTTCTCTATCAGAGGGTTTGAGATGCATACATTTGGCACTACTTTGTGTCCAGGACCTGCCTAAAGATAGGCCACCAATGACAGAAGCAGTTTCTATGCTATGCAGTAAAACTGAACTCCCCGAGCCAAAAGAGCCATTATTTACCTTCCAAAGGCTCTCCAGTCCAAGCAGTGAACAAAAGTTTCTAAATAATGGTTCTAGAAATACAATCTCTATATCCATGATTGAAGGGCGATAGTGAGTAGAGAGGGGTAAATTGGAATTATATTAATTCTTCAATATGAACTTTTGAGTTATAGACGTGGGAGGTTTTTGTTTGCTAGAATGGGTTTCTAAAGCAACTATGACAAAAAGCTATGTAGCCGAACCCAAATTTGCCCAAGAAAATGATACGTTCATGTGTGATTTGTAAACAGGTGACCTCGCTCAAGCAAAAATAAATACTCTATGTTGTGAATCTTATGGTCTTTTTAGAAGTTTCTTCCCAACACTTCAAGAACACACACACACACACATATATATATAGTAACAGCCCATCTTGACATACATCTAGACAGGATGTTCCTTGAATTGATTTCCAGTTGACAGGTATTAAAGGAAGCATATGAGAGAAATTTCATACCTTATTTATAGGCAGCATAAGTGCAATTTGTATGCGCATATGCTTTACTTGATAAGTACCATCTTCAGCAATGTGTCATTAGTTATGCCCTCATGGAAATGTGATCAAACTTTGTGTGTGCTCAACAAGCATGGAAGATAGCCTTTACCATGTGTCGAATATAAGCTTCCTGTGCAATGATATATACATTTTAGAAGGGAGCAACCTACTTACATAAGTGTAAAATCTGCATGAATGCTAGATTATGTGCTTTGCACTTTATAGTATCTTAAAGTGTAACTAGAGATTTGTAACAAAAGTTGAAAATTAGTAGCAGGGGAGACATGACAAGAATAATTTTGACTAAGAAGCCACCTGATTCGTTACTATGCATTGACGCATAGGCACATTCGTTAACATGCATTAAACAAATAGATACATTTGTTAACATTGTTAAACGAATAGGCACATACGTTAACATTGTGCACATCCGTTTGATAAACAACGACCTCATTCGTTAGAAAAACCAACGAATGAGCTACACCATAACGAATGTGGATTATTCGTTATCAACAGTAAACAAATGAGAACTGAGATGAATAATAAAGAGTCACACATGCAGTTTGAATTCTTAATTTGTTTAAAACTCAATCATATACCTCAAAAATAGGTTCAATGGAATCAATACAACATCGAAAACAAAACCTAAACATCTTATTTGATTTTAAAACCAGTTTTAATGTCCAATTAAATCATTATAGGTCCGTTAAGGGATTTAACGTCAAATGCATTCAAAACAGAAAAAAATCATAATTTAAATTTATCATCCTACTCGTCTATACCTTATAACTGAGTTTCGATGATCAAACAATAACAATAACAATAACACAGTTATGATTTTTGAAAAATTTTGGCAAAGGTTTGTTGCTTTGAGAGGGTTTTATAGTAATAACGTGTCATGTAAGAAGCCATTGTTACATTGTATTTATACCCTAAACTACACCACCTGATTCTATTGTTTTAAGTCCTGTGAGAAGCCATTGTTTTATGGTTGAATAAAATAGAAGGGCTGTTTTTTCATTAGTTCAGAGATGCCAGCAAAAGTAGAAATATAAAATAATAAAGCTACTTAGTTAGAAGTTAGTTAATATAGTTGGCTACCATGTATGCACTTAATAGATATTCAATTTTAAATCGAATATCTAATGCACGTTGTGAAAGACGCCATAAAGCAATGCCAAGCGTGTTTTCCCCCTACGAGCCGGATCAAGTATGAGTTGTCTCTTAATTCCAAAAAAGCAACGCCAAGCTTGTTTTCCCCCTACGAGCCGGAATTTCGGCTAAAAAAGAAGCCCCTGTAAACTTTCTCACGGATCCTCAAGAAGGAAGATCTACATTACGACCGGCCGATATTCTTGTTTTTGGGTGGGTATGGGGAAAACACGCTTGTGTCGACCTCACAGGAGTGTCCCCTCTTGTTGGGATTAGGGACAATGGGTTTGTAGCAGGCAATGCAGCATTGAAGGCGACATCGGGCAAGGTTGCGAAACACGAGAGAGCTTGTTTGGAGAATCAACAGGTGTTTATCCCCTTTGCCTTTGACATTTTTGGTTTCTTAGCTCCGGATGCCGTGGACCTTTTGAATAGGGTTCAGAAAGTTGTGCATAGTAACGTATCGGCCCATAAGAATCGAAACTTTGTTTTTAGTAGGATTGAGTTTGTTATCCAAAAGGGGGTTGCGGCGCAGCATGTTGCCCGCTAACCTGCCACTTCATTGTAAATTGTTCGGATGTTTCTATGATAAAATTTTAAATAACTTTCAAGGAAATTGTGCTAATTTTTGGTCAAGGAAACCACTATAAGAAACCAACTAGGTTGTAATCAATATATTCTATTCCCAAAGAAACGCGAACATACTTTTATTTTCATCATGTTGACTTTATGTGGTTTTGACTTGATCAAATCAAAGACTAATTGTACTACCAAACCTAAGCAGGGTCAAAATAGCTTTTCTTATTTTGTAGTTGACATTGTAGTAGAGAAACTATAGGTATCACCATGCTAATCTTTACATTAAAAAAAGTAAACATTGATATATACATTTCGTTTCTTTTTCATCTTTAGTTTTCTGTGTTTATTTTAAATAATGGATTTATTAATTTTTATTATTTAAAAAGTCCCGTATAATACACGGATACAAAAACTAGTATTATTATAATCAATGTATTTAATAATAAAGGTTGAAGAGGATAGAGTCATAGAGATGACGAAAAAACCAAGAAATTGGCCCGAATAAGAAATTGGTATTTTACCAAACATTTTGTCTTGAGATATTCTGGTTTATAATATTTAATGCAGAAATTAATTCAATTTCTTAATGTTTATTTATAAGATTTTCCAAGGTATAAAAGGTGATAGGACGCACGTCTCATCTGTGTATAATCAAAGTTGATTGACATGTTCTATTTCAATAATAAGACATCACATATATTAGGTGTCCTCACCACTCATTTAAAACTAAGCTAAACTTAGATATAAGAATAGACACATCTTGAAACTTCCAGTGATGTCTTTAAATTTAAAGAAACTAATATTTTTAAAAATTCTAAAAGTAATTTTATACTGCTTTGTAAATAAATATGTTATAAGGTGAAATTTATGTCACACTATTATAATTACAAATTAGTACGGGGTATGTGAATTAACTCGATATGTATAACTAGTTCTCTTTCAGCTATTAAGACGAATAATTTTTTTTTCTTTAGCAACGCTTGTAAACAAACTCCAACACGTAAGTAGGCCTTATCTATACTTATTTTAACGTTCGATATATGACTTACTCATAGACACCATTAAACAAAGAATGTTATTAATAATTTAATATATCATATCAAACTGTAATGGAATGCTAAAGGAATACATTTACTACTTTCAGAGTTTAAGCAAAAAGTCATTAAACTTATTCAATATTGGTATTATTATCAAAATAAAATTATGGAAATTTGAGAGTAGTAAAAGTATTAGGAGAGAGAATAGAAATTATTCTTTTTTTTAGGTGCTGTTTGTTTTTGCAGACATAAAATGTCTGCAAGCTGATTTCATCTGTTTTCATGTCTGCAACTGAAGATGTGGTCTGAAGATCTGCAAGCTGAAAATATAAGACTGTTTGTTTTTATAAGCTGATACTGTCTGCATAACTGTCAAACTTATCTCACAAGATAGAAGTCATTTATTCAAGTTACATAGAAAATATAATAATAAAATTGTGGCGGCGGACGGTGGGTAGTGGCGATGGATGGTGGTGGTGGACAGTGGGTGGTGGTAATGGACGGTTTTGGTGGGTGGTGGACGGTGGTAGTTGACGGTGATGACGTCCGACAGTGGGTGGTGGTGGTGATGAACGGTTGTGGTGGGTGGTGGACGGTGGTGATTGGTGGTGGCTGTGATGGATGGTGGTGGTGGTGGTGGTGGCGGACGATGGGTAGTGGTGGTGGATGCTGGTAGTGGCGGCGGACGGTGGGTAGTGACGGTGGATGGTGGTGGACGGTGGCAGTGGGGGATGGTGGTGGTGGCGTACGGTGGGTGGTGGTGGCGGACGGTGGTGGGAGGAGTGGATGAGAGGGTGGCTTCAAAGGGATAAGAGTATGATTTTTTTGCGAAGATGTTTTAAGCAAGATTTCTTTGCTTTTCTTTTAAGATGAAAGAAGATAACTTAAGATCTGTTTTAAGAAAAAAAACAAACAGTCTTCAAGGGTAATGTCTGCGCGCGTGCAGACATTAGCTCCCTTGAAGATGTTTGAAGAAAAAACAAACACCCCCTTAATCTGTTTCTGGCATTTATATACTTTTTCCCTATAAATTAAATTTAAGAATTACTGTTATCAACTATTTTGGTTAAATATTTACTATCATTTAATATTTTAACTTTATCTTGCAATATATATTATAATTTAATTGAGTTATTTAACTCAACCTTGTAAATTGCAATATATACCACAATTTAAATATATTATATAAGACTTTATAATATATATATATATATATATATATATATATAGAAAAATACCATAGTCACTCTTATGACTTATAATACGCATATATTTAGTTTCTTTTTAAACTTCGTCACACGATACTTGCCTACGTTGTCCATCTCACAAGCAAAATGTAAGCTCTTTTCTCTTATAATACGCTTTACATCCTTTCTCCTCTACATTAACGTCGCGTACCAATAAAACGGAACAAAAATAGCTCTAATAAAATTATACAATTTATCATAAAATGTACGAGATATAAAAGTTGATTTTTCCCACTTGATTGTTGAATAATGATTACCAATAAAGAAAACTTTTAAAAGTTAATCCTTGAACTTATTACTTTAATCAAATGTTTACCCACGGTCAGTTCCAAACCCATTTGAAAGACCATAACGTCTTTCACACGTAATTCTTAGTTTTATGTTGTTTTCTCACATAAGGCTGAGGGGTGTGGGGCTTCAACGGGGGCGCTAGAGCCCCTCCGCTCGCGCCCCCAGGCGCTAACACCACACCACCGGGGCGCTAACGGGGGCGTTAACGCGAAAAACAATGCAGAAGTGAGCTGGTTAGCGGGAGAAGAGAGAGAGGAGCACACCTTTTGAGGTATTTTGGACCGTTGGGAGCCGGAAAAAAAAAATATATTTTCTATATAGGTTTACGGAAAAGAGCCGTTGAGCTCATATTAAATTAAAAAAAAAATATTTTCTTAAACTATAAATATATACCTTTATAAAATATACTTCATTTCACAATTATACACCTTTCCTCCTAAAATCCTCTCAAAACTAACAAATATATATATATATATATATATATATATATATTATTGTTTGTTTAATTTTTAGTATGTTTTTTTTTTGTAATTTGAATTTTAGATATTAATGTGTTTTTTTATTAATGTGTGTTTTTTTAATAATTTATGAGTTTTTTTAATAATACGTTGTTTGAATATATTTATAAAAAAATAAAAATAAAAATTTTCGCTGGAGCCCCTGCTGGAGCCCCTCCACACCAGGGGCCAGGGCTCCAACGGGGGCTTCAACAACCCCCTTATCCAGTTTCTCTCTCTGTCACACATCATAATATTATTGGTTGGAGCCCCCATTAAAGCCCCCCCACACCCCTCAGCCTAATACCTTTGAAAACATATGAATTTTCAAACTTAACAATATTCTTTTATTATCAGAAACAAAATCAAAACCTACCCAAACAAAGAACCAAGAAAAAAGTCAAATTAACACTATATTATTATTATTATTATTACACCTTTAAAAAATTTCAATCAAAATCACATCACATGGGCAAAATCCAAAAACCCCACTTCATCATATACAAAACAACTCATCAAACAAAAATTGTTCATACCTCTTAATTCATAATTCTCTCAAGAATATGAAAACCATCATATTATTATTATCATCATCATCTATCTTCTACTTCTTCTTCTTCTTCTTCTTATTATTCCCATGTTTCATTCTAGCCATTGATACCATAACATCTACAACACCTCTCACATTCAATCAAACACTAGTATCCAACGGTCAAGTTTTCGAGTTAGGCTTCTTCGACCCGGGAAACAATAACCGCTATATCGGCATTTGGTACAAGCATATCGAGGAGCGAACATACGTCTGGGTAGCTAACCGAGACGCCCCTGTTAATTCCCCGTTGGGGAAATTAACAATTGGTGACGACGGAAATATTATTATTTTAAATGAAGTTGACACCCCTGTCTGGTCGTCAAACCAGAACCATAACCAATCTGGTTTGACAGCCAGGACAGTCGGCCAGCTTTTGGATTCTGGAAACTTCGTTCTCCGTGCAGAGAATGATGAGAATCCAGATAATTATATTTGGCAGAGTTTTGAGAACCCCACGGATACTTTATTACCCGGGATGAAACTCGGGTGGACCCGGGAAACCGGAGTGAACCGGTTTTTAAATTCGTGGAAAACGAATACCGATCCCAGTTCGGGTGAGTATTTATTTAAAATGGATATTGATGGTTTTCCGGAGATTTTTTTATTAAACGGGTTGAAACCCGTGTACCGGAGCGGCCCATGGAACGGGTTACGGTTTAGCGGGGTGCCCGAGATGAAAAGCGCGAGTTTAATCGAGTTCGAGTTTCAAAACAACTCGGACGAGGTTTTGTACTCGTTCGACGTATTAAATAATTCGGTTTATTCGCGGTTAATAATGAGTTACACGGGGAAGCTTGAAAGGTTCACGTGGGTACCGTCGTCACACACGTGGAGCGAATACTGGTCCGCTCCACGTGACCAATGTGACGACTATAAAAAATGTGGGCCGTTTGGCGTTTGTGATGCAAACGCCTCACCGGTCTGCAAATGTTTGAAGGGGTTTAGGCCAAAAAATAAACAGGCCTGGGATTTACGAGACGGGTCGGACGGGTGTGTTCGGGTGTCCGAATTGGATTGCGGGTCGGACGGGTTTTTGTTATTGAAGAACATTAAGTTACCCGAGAGCTCGAAAGCATTTGCCGATAAGTCGATGATGCATTTGAGTCAATGTCGTGAGATTTGTAAGAAGAATTGTTCTTGTACTGCTTATGCTCATATGAATATTACTGGATCCGGGTCGGGTTGTGTGATATGGGCTGTGGATCTTATGGATATGAGACGGTATGCTGCTTCTGAAGGTGGACAAGATCTTTACGTTAGAGTTGCAGCTTCCGATTTAGGTACGTTTCTAATAGTCTAATAGACATGCGATATTTAGACGCATTTATACGACATGTATAGACCTATACGGGTCGTATAGATGACAGAGTGTATCAGGAGATTTTGACCGGTAAAGTATTAGCGTTGTATATGTCTATGCAAACTATATAGCTCAATACGAGTCATATGTGTACCAACACAAAATGCACCCATACGAGACATGGGGGCCTAACACCTCGGATAGGGTTATTCACCTCATATAGACATAGGTGACAGGGTAGGCCTGACACCTACGTCTCCTGTGGACCTATACATGTCGTATAGGCGGTAACATACCTGTCTAAAAATTGTGTTCTAAAAATCGGACGAACTTGTCGGTTCAACCGGTTAAATCGGATGTTGCATAGCAAGCCGGTATTTTGAGGCTGGTAGTTTTGGCCGATTCGATAGAACATTGAGCCGACGGTTTTTCCTAATAAACCGGTTTATATTACACAGGCAAACCAATTTTAAGCCCAATAGATTTTTGGTATTTGGCTGCCAATATTTTTTAAAATTACTTTTAAATTAGCGATTGACAGTGAACGAGTAAACATTTGAAGTATATTTCGAAAACCGAATGCTTTTGTATAATTATTTTTATTATGTATTAGCTTTTGAATTATTTTTTATTATAAATTCATACACTTTTAGGTTATTTTTTTAATTGAGTTTGCATATATATATATATATATATATATGAATTATAAAATCACAAGACAAACTATTTAACCTGGTTGAACTTTATCGATACAAACCGATTCAACCGGCTGTCCTATTTTTTAATTCGATAATGTACAAGGATGTACAAGTTGAAAACTGGTTTTTAAAACATTGTCATAAAATGAGGTTGGCGTCTAAACAAAATATCCCTTCTAATATGAAGTTTTGCTAGTACATATGCATTGGCAACTTGTACGGTACAAGTTGCAAATGCAATCATCGTGTAAATAGTTTCCTAATACGAAGTAAACCAACATAATAAATTAGTATGTAACGAGGCGAAAAAGAAATAAAACGACAACTAACACGGAAATGATGTGACATAGGTTGGAAATTATTCCAAATATTCAAATGTTGTACCAAATAATTAGACTTTAAATTGGTTTTTTGTTCTATTTTAAGATGATATAACAATGTTTCAAAGGATATTCAAACATGTGTTCATACTTCAACTGCTCTTTGTTAATTTTACATGTAAAAAACAAAATAGTTGTTTTGACCATGTTATAAAACTATTTATACTTTGTTTAATACAAACACAATTTTAGACTTTTAGTACAGTCATGAAAATCGTATAATATACTTATACGTAGTGTTTGACGTACATACGTATCATATCTGTTTCCAATAATTTTTTTAATTTCAAGGATTCAGGCAAATAGAATAATTGACCCCTCAATTGATTTAAAACAAAATTTTAAATGTGTTTAATACAAAAACAGTTTTAGTATAGTCATGAAAATCGTATAGTATACTTATATGTAGTATTTGACGTACATAAGTATCATGACCATCTCTGAGAATTTCCGAAATTTCAAGGATCCAGGCAAGTAAAAAAAAATGTCCCCCACAAAACATATAGATATATTTTATTAACTTCATTTTTTTTAAAAAAATATTTAAAAACATAACCATGTTATTTATCTATCCGAAATTAAATGTATAAGGGTTTATACAACCATTTACACTTATAAAACTCAACTTAAAATAAAAAAATTATGAATTAAGAGAAATACAATTTAGAAAACTTTATAAATGAAGATAGCAATACGTATCCACATATAAAAAGAAATTGGGTAAAAAAACACGTATCCGACACCAAACGTTAAAACTTTATTAAAGTATGTTCTACTTAGGAATGTACAAACCATGATACACAAAATACAAGTAGAAAGTAAAATAATAATAATAGTTCTTAGACTAATTTTGACCATGTACATTGCATGTGAATTCGTTTTAAGCAACTTTGCCGTTTTGTCCGTGAATGGTTGCGTGATGCTTTTCATAACATAAAACAACATTTTTTTATTACTTCTTTTCATGACTAGACATATATATATATATATATATATATATATATATATATGTCTGGTCCATAATCATAAACTTTCATCTTAATCATTTCTATTACCAACTTTTTTTAACTTTATTTTAGCTAACATGAGTGTGTATGAGTAGGTTTGGACTGTTTTAGGCCCAAATCTATAACCATAACCGATCGGTTATGATGGTTAACCGGTATTCCATTAACTATGAACTTTGGCCTAGCAAAAAATAGCTCAAAACAATATAATTGTATAATTGGTCATTATTTGAGTCAGAAAGCTTGGACTTGAAGTTTCTTTACCATGAAATAAATTGTTATAATACATTTGTGTGTGTATCAGTTTATTATATATTATTAACAAATACATATAATCTGTAAAATTAGTAAAATACATATAACCGATTCAATTCGGTTAAGGCGGGCATGAAAGCCTTGTTAACTATAACCAACCCACCTATTATTGGTATGGTTCAATTATATTGCGCGATTCATTTTATCAGCTAATTCGGTTGTTTGCACACCTCTATTAGCCAGTGTGCAAAGGTTATATGACCAAAGCGTTACTGAAATTGACTGATATAATAGTGATATATTATACTAGAAGTTATATGAGCACCTAAGAAAAAAAAATATGACAAATAGTTTTTAAACATGTTACCTACTTGGTCCAAACAATCCCATTGACCTTTGGGCTCCGTCCTTCAAGCACCTACCCTTCATGAAATTCTTTTAATCATGCTGTTATCATAGATATTTATTAAAACTTTATTATAGGTTAGAACTTAAAGTTTGAAAAAAAAAATGTAGATTGCTTGTTCAACCATATATGAACATATATTAATAAAAAAATTATCAAAACTTAATAGGTTTTAAAAGTTTTAGTGACATAATTAAATTTGGTTACTATTTGATACATGAGATCAATGCTCATATGTTTAGTTTATGTTTTCTTATTTCAGAACAAGCACCGACGACGGGGACTTCTAAAAATGGTTCGAGCAGCAATGTTGCAAAAATTGTAGGCATTGCCGTTGGTGCTTTTACAATTTTAATTATATCACTCGTACTTATTTACCTACGGAGGAAGAAAATGCAACGGTTCAAGAATTCAAGCATACGTAGAAAAGGTAAGTTTGACTTTCAAAAGTCAAACATTTTAGTAAATAATGTAACTATTGACCATTAGTCAAAATAGGCAGTTATCATAATTCATAATTTCACATGTTCTTGATATAGGTTTATATGAAAGAAGTCAAGATTATTTGATGAGCGATCGGATTATTGTGCAAAGCAAGAAAGATTATTCTGGTGAAACGACGTCAGATGAACTCGAATTACCCTTGTTTGACTTTTCAACTTTGACTATAGCCACGAACAATTTCTCTGATGAAAATAAGCTCGGGCAAGGTGGATTCGGTTGTGTTTACAAGGTAAATGTTGTACTATGTTTATAAATATTTGTAACATGATACAAGGTTCAATGGTGACAATGTGACATGTCTTGTTGGTGATGTCAGGGTATTTTAACTGAAGGTGAAATCATAGCTGTTAAAAGGCTTTCAAGAACATCAGGCCAAGGAATTGAAGAACTTAAAAACGAGGTCCGATTGATTGCGAAACTTCAACATAGAAACCTCGTTCGATTACTAGGTTGTTGCATCGAGGTTGAAGAAAAGTTGTTGGTTTACGAATACATGGAACACAAAAGTCTCAATACGTTTCTTTTTAGTAAGTTTTCTATAAGCGTTTTGTTTTTCGTGCCATAACATATGTCGTCAAAATTTTAACATGTTTATTGAAATATTTATAGATAAAGCGAAAAGCGCACAACTTAATTGGCAAAAACGATTTGACATTATTTCTGGGATAGCCCGAGGACTTCTATATCTTCATCAAGATTCAAGACTGAGAATTATTCATCGGGATCTTAAAGCTAGTAATGTTTTGCTAGACGCGGCAATGAACCCAAAAATTTCAGATTTTGGTATGGCAAGGATTTTTGGAGGAGATCAAACTGAAGCGGAAACAAAGAAAGTGGTCGGGACACAGTAAGTGCCGTATCTTTGTACCTTCACTCGCTTAAGTTTTTTTTTCTTATTTCTTTCTAACTTTTTTAAAATCCTTTTCTAGTGGTTATATGTCACCAGAATATGCAATGGATGGTCTTTTCTCAGTAAAATCAGACGTTTTTAGTTTTGGAGTTTTAGTGCTCGAGATAGTTAGTGGTAAAAAGAATAGAGGATTCTACTCCTCAAGTAACCAACTTAACCTCCTTGGACATGTAAGTACCAACATTCACAAATCACATAATTTTTTTGTTATTTGCTTTTATGTCCTTATACTTTCCGCTTCTTGTCATTTCGTAACAAAATAGTATTTCGTTTTTCAGACATGGACCTTATGGACACAAGGCAATGCTTTAGAATTACTTGATGAATCCGTAGGTGACAAAATTTCAACGGATGAGGTGTTGAGATGTATACAAATAGGATTATTGTGTGTTCAAGAACACGCGGAAGATAGACCAAATATTTCAAAAGTCTTGTTAATGTTAAGCAGTGAGGCCATAAACCTGCCACAACCGAAGTACCCTGGATTCTGTCTCGGAAAAAGACATCCCGAAATAGAATCTACAAGTAAACAAGATGAATCCCTTACCGTTAATAAAATAACTGTCACAATACTAGACGGTAGGTAGCAAAAGCCAAGTTAGCCACCATTGAATAGCTTAATACCGAGTGTAATATATCATTTATGTTCCATTTTTTAAATTTATACATATTTTCTTGCATTATTTGTTTTGTTTTGTTTTGTTTTTTTAACTAGAAAAGGGAACTTCATGTCACATTTTTTTACATGATCAGTTGAACCTTTATAGATTATTCTGTTTAGCACATTATTTCAAATGTGTTTACCTTTTGACTTAATATTCTTTTATTTTTTTAAGGTGATATATATATATATATATATATATATATATATATATAAAATGAAGACTTGTTAACATTTAAATTAGTAAAAAAAAATCGGCCCATAATCTTAAAACCAATAAGCTTATCCAACACCACCTTACAATCTTACAATAGTGTTGTAAAAATCGTTAGTCGCTAGTCGGGTGGTGGGTGGGGACTAGCGTTTAATCAAGATTAATCGAGATTAATTGGAATTAATCGGATCAGACTTTAATGTGTAATTTTCAATTTTATACATACACGCACACATTTTTTATGTAATTTTCAGTTTTATACATACATAAGCACATTTTGGTCTGAAATTGGCTTGAATTTCACCGGAAACTGCTGGGTTTGATGGAATCTCGCCGGAAACCGCTGATTATGGTCAGAATCTCGTCAGAACTCGTCAATTTTGGTTGGATTTGACCATCGACCGATTAATTGGCTGCTTAGCATAAAATTAATCAGTGAAATGGGGACTAACGATTAATCGAGAATTATAAAAGACGATGACAAACGCGACATCTTCTCCCCTTATTACTTCTACTAGTTCTTTAACGTATTGTAATCATATCTTTAGAGGATAGAATAGGATAATAGAACATTTCTCGTGCTCCAATGCCTTCGATCAAAGACGAGCATACCCTTTGCTAGAACAAGTCTCAAACATACCTCGCCTTTGTATGCTTTTATAAAGAACCAATGTAGATTTTTCGCAGACGAATCTACACTTTGACTTCGACTAAAGCAAAAATTTGCTTTTAAGCAAAATTACCTCATAAATTCCGCCTCAACTCTTGATCATGTCTACTTGTGCTTAAAGAGTAACAAACTTTGCATATATAAATTTCGATTGAGTGTCACGACTTAAATATTTTGATTTGCAGATAGTTTTTCAAAAATCTTTAAAATGCAACGACATAAAATAAATACATGTTCCATGCAATACTTGAGACATAATTACACCATAAAATTTCAAAATCAAAAGCAATGCAATTTCTAAAATTAAAACTACTTTCTATGTGTAGAAAAGAACAATAATATAAATTAATAATGATTCACCAAAAGGCAAAGGGCCCCTGGCGACCTTGAAACAATATACTTGATTCCCTTTGTTTTGCAAGACCATACTTTGCTCCATCCCTAGCAAGTATCTTATATGCAATCCCTTTGTCCTAAACAAAATAATTACAAAGTGAGTGAGGGTAGACACAACATACATTTTTTTAAATAACAACTTTCTTGTGTGTTAGACTACCACACTCTTCAATTTTGAGAGGTTCATGGCCCCACTTTTGCTAGACTATGTTGTCTTAACCGGGCCCATGCTGGCTTCAGAGTTTGGCCTGGGCATTCTCCGGAAAACCATACCATCGGTTGTCACTTGACATTCTTTGTGTCACCACAAGAGAAGAACTCTCTGGCGTAACACACGCTGAGACAAAAACCCGGATAAGCTTGGGATTCGAACTGATAACCTCGCAAGGACTAGCTCAAATCTTCATTGTTAATATCTACCTAAAGTGACCAAGCATGGATCGAATTTGAGTATCCATTGGAGAACCCAAACCTTCTACCACTGGGCAATTAGTATATTGTAAATTTGAAATAAATATTATTTGTAAGTATAATGTTATTGTAAAGGTAGGTTCAAATCACGTAAGGTGCAAATAAAGGTGGTTTATATTAAGAAAATAAAGCATATGGTTTTAAATCTTGCATTCACTAATGTTGCAAGTAGATTAGAAGCATTGTCTTGATCACCTACATTGTTACAACCCATGTCTACATTAAGAGTGTACGATAAATAAAAATCATTGACTTCACTCGATTCTATTTATATAATTAATGTATATGCTACTCATATACGAGTTCTAGTCTATTATGACTAAGATATCAAGTTATCTACATGCATATATTGTTCTTACCCAAGCGAAATTGTAAATTGATGAATGATGAATATGATTTTTACCAAGCATAAATACATACATTATATATGTTTTCATTTTATTTGCAACACAAATTTATTAAACGATTAAACGGACCCAAATCATGATTACATTTTAATACATTGAAAACAAATTAATTACAAATCAACAAACCAGAATAATCTGTTCTTAGCCTAGAATGAATAACTCATCTGGTACATGTCCAATGTTATATGTCTTTCTTTTAATGATCAACAAAGCCCGATCACCTAGGTACATCCATTGACAAGAGGTCATCTGTGTCTGCAATCACATACAACACTCGTGACCCAAACCAACACCAATTCAGGGGAAACCCACCGCCTGAAGACTTGTTATGGTTAAACTCACAACTCGCGCACGACACTTTTTTCATGGACGAGACTTAAATCGACGAATTTCCATAAAGAAAAGCAGTACCGATAGAGTACTACCTCTCTAATATGATTAAACTGTCAAAAACAATACATTTTTGTAATTTAAAGTATTAAATTTGATATAAATAAATACATTTCTAGAAGTAAGACGACATAATCTGACTAAAGTAGAACAAGGCTCTTCAAATTTGAAAATTGCAACGAAATATCATAAAAAAAAATCTCGTCATTTAAAAAAATAAAAAAATAACTAAAAATATAGATTATAGAATATATCCGTTTTATCTAGTGGTCTTGGATGCTCCGGAATGGGCCCACATGATACCTACTAAAGTCGTATTCTTCCGTGACTCCTTTTTAAGTTTTAACTGATTCAACTAAACTAAAGTTAAATCAATTGTATGAAACATCCCATCATGATATGAGTTTACCATATTTAGTCCCAACATCTATTTTTAGTATGATGCAAATGTAAAATTTAAGATTACTTCTAACAAATATAACTAAAGTGGATATATGATTTGAGGTTTTATTACATGTTGTATTGGTTTCTAAATATGTTGTAGTTGTTGTTCACATATTATTACCGTTACCTATAGCATCTGTGAATGAAGAATTGTAAAACTTTTTAAGATAACGATAAGTAAATGAACAATCAGTGTTTATTATCGAATTATGAGATGACAGGATAATCTCATAGTCTCATACCTCTTAAGTAAAAAGCTCTTACTCATTACTACTTACCCTAATTTATAGTGTCGGGGAAAAATAATATTTTTGTGGGGACCTTTCTCAACGGACTGATAGTGACCTCTCTTCTTTTATTGGTGAACATTTTCTCTGATTCTCTTTTTCCCTGCCATGTCAGTCAGGTGGTCCTGCCTTGTAATGGTTTGCTTTTGAAAGGCTCCTTGGTGGAATTCTATAAGAGGCGACCCATGATGAACTTTCATGCGTCTTCAGTTAACAATAACATCTTTAATATACAATATTCTACTTTATGTATCGTTTATATGGATTATAAATGGATGCGATGCTTATGTTCTTTGATTTTACATGTCTGGAAACTATGGTCGCAAATAAGCCATGTGAGTCTCAAGTTTGACGGGAGACAATGTTAAATTCAAGTAAAATTTGATTTGATAAGCCGAAAATATTCTTGACACAAACTTGACCTTGATATGAAACGAAGTAAACTTTAGTTCAAACACTTGAATCAGTCAAAACAATTTATTAGTCTACATGCTATAATCATTGAGGTAACATAACTAAGATTAAATTAAGAACTTAGACAATTCAAAATAGTTATAACTTATAAGAATATTATGTTTGATAGGCATGTTCATGTTCAATTATATATTACCCAAATACACATACACATACACATGACATTAAAACACCAATGAAGTCTCAATCAAATTAGTTAAGTATATGTTTCTAAGTTCTAACTAATATTTGTAAGTTTAGTGCAAACGGTTAAACTAAAGGACTATTTTAGCTCACATGTGATTTCAAGGGTGGTTTAGTGAAACATCAAAAGGCTTTATAACTTTATTTTAATAAACGCATGCATGACTTTGAAAAAGTAAAAAAACAGTCCCTCAGTTTCCGGCAAAGCAACCGACACTATACCTAACAAAACATGGTTAAAGTTAACCCACGTGAAAAATGCCATGATCATACTTTCTGATTTTCGGGTCGGGTTAACCCACATGATAGTGTCTTAATTTTATCAAGATATATTTTGGGCAAATATTATATTAAAAAAAACGTTACTTTGTTTTTTTCTCGCAAATTCCGTTAACTTTTTATAATTTTATAAAAAAACCAGTGTACTTTTTATTTTTATTGTTAAAGTTTATTAACAATATTTTGCAACTAAAAAACAAGATAATTTATGTTTTTATTAAAAAAACATATAAATTGTTTATGAGAAAAACAATATGTATGTTGGCTTTTATGTGCGAAACGTTATTTGGAACTACACTTGGATAATGATATTAATTTGTATAAATGTTTTAGGCATTTTAACAACCCTTCTTATCCATATTTTTTCCTCACATCCTTATAAATGTCTAAGAAATAAATTAATCATTATACTTATTTAAGAAATCAAAAATTTTAGAAGGTTATTGAAAAATCGTTAACTATAAAAGTTCTCCCCTACCTTTAAATAGAAGAAGTTCCAAATATTCATATGTACCAAATATAAAGAAATTAAGTTCTAAAGTTTATACCATAAATAACCTATTGGCTATTACACATAAATCACAAAAACTAACGTATCTGCTTTTAAGATATTCTTTAATCTTTAACAAGTTTTCTTATTTTTAGTTTTGTTTAAAACACATATATCTTTTATTGTAATATAAAGTTTCATTTAACAACTCTTTTATGACTATGAGATAACTCATTATCCGTTATGACAAATTAAAGTTAATATTTGGATTATCACCTAATTTGCACTCATAAGTCATAGTCCATTTTTTTTGACTTAACTAATAACATATTCATATTCATATAATTTCACTAATGTATAGAGTAGACCATTTGTGTCATAACAGGTTTAACATGTTAGAAATGACGCGTTTAACACAAATATCAAACATGAATATCACTCATTTAACTATTTTATATGTCATGACTATTAAACAGTTTTAAGTTTCTCGCACCAATAAAAGAAAATGATGAAGTCTAGCCTGCTATTTTCAATTATTTTTAAAATAAATTACATACCACACTTTTTTTATTAACAAATCTTATCGTGTCTTAAACATGTACCAAATTGCAGCCCTACTCATTAGGGTTGTTACTTTTACCCGAAACCTGAAACTCAACCCGAGAAAACACGTACCCGAACCGAACTAACCCGACCCGAAAAACCCAAACCCGATAAAAGACTAACCCGAACCCGAACCAAAGTAATTCGGGTTGGTTCTCGGGTTTGATTTATAAGTTTCGGGTCAACCCGAACAAACTTTTAGTTTTGAAATTAAATATATATTTAGGTATAATATGCTTAGTCTTAGCCACTAAAGTTATCAAAATCTAGTCATAATCGATTGTTGTCATTACAACTATTATAGATCGATTGTTTATTGTTAATTTATGTTTTCCGTTTATTACTAATAGCAACCGTAATCAAACAACTAAATCACGCCCGATTGAAAGCGATTAATTATTGTTCGAGTTAGTTTTACTCTTCTTTTGGATTGTTTTATCAAGTTATGTTGATTTATTATTTGATTATTTATTTACGAGCAAAGAATAATATGTTATTTTAATTTTAGCATTGTAGTTTTTAAAATTTTTTTGTTTTGTTTTCTAGGATACTTGAAATCTGATTAACCCAACCCGAAAAAACCCGAACCCGAATTACCCGAACCCGAAAAACCCATTAGAGATTCGGGTTAGGTTTCGGGTCAAGATTTAAAACTTTGAAACCCGAATAACCAGAAAACCGAAAAACAAACCCGAAGAACACCCCTACTGCTCATGTTTAATAAAAAATATTTGTTAGACCTCATTTTTTTTAATCAAACGGTGACTTTCTTTTTGGTTTATATAGCCTCGTTCCCCACTCTAGCCAGACTATGTTGTTTTAACATAGCTCAAACTAGCTTCAGAGTTTGATTTGGACCTTCATTATGTAAACCATACCACCAGCTACCCCTGACAGTAATTATGCCGTAATAATAAGTTAATAATAATATTATTTGACATAACACACTGTAAGATAAAAACCCCGAAATTTATAGTATACATAAGTTCACTCATATTCATTAGAAAGCATTTTATTATATGGTTATGTCACTTATGTGTACTTATAGTAAAGCTTGATTAAAAAAAGACAAAACCACATAAATAAAAAAACCAAATAAAATAATATTATATTATTAAAATAATACTATATTATATTATTTTGAAACAAACAAACTTATAGGTCTTCCACCACACACAACTACTAGATCAACCTAAACCTCATAAACCTCTTTCCCCATGGATTCACTCACACAAAATCTAACACATAATTTATAGAGAGAGAAACAAACACACACTTTAACCCAAAAACCCAAACCCATGTCTAAACCACCCACCGCCACCAATACTTTTCCCGACGACTTCATGTGCCCCATATCCCTCGAAATCATGACGGAACCCGTCATCCTTTCTTCCGGCCACACCTTTGACCGCTCTTCCATCCAACGCTGGCTTGACGCCGGCCACCGTACTTGCCCAATTACCAAACTACCCTTGTCCGATTCACCTTCCTTAATCCCTAATCACGCTCTTCGAAGCTTGATTTCAAACTACACCGCTTTAATTTCCCCCAAATTAACCCCAAATCAACAACACCCAGAAACCCTAATTTCCCAATTGACCGCTAATTCGTCCTCAATTGAGGTTAAGCTTGATTCAATTGATCAGCTTTGTGGGTTATCGAAGCGGGATTTTGATCTCCGTAAACGATTGATTGAGTCCGGTGCTGTTACGGCGGTTTTGAAATGTGTCAAGATTGGTGCTTTACAGGAAAAAGCTTTGAAATTGCTGTTGAATTTGAGTTTAGATGATGATAATAAAGTTGGGTTAGTGGCGGAAGGTGCGATTTGTAATGTAATTGATGTGTTATGTGGCGGTGAGTCTGCGGATAGCCGGGCGACCGCGGCGACTGTTTTGACGAGTCTTGCGGTTGTCGAAGTGAATAAGGCGACGATCGGGGCGTACCCGTTTGCGATTTGGGGGTTAATTATGTTATTAAGGGAGGGTGGGTTGCGGGAACGGAAAGAGGCGGCGACGGCGCTTTACGCGCTGTGTTCGTTTGCGGATAACCGTAGACGCGCGGTGGAGGCGGGTGCGGTGGAGATTTTGGTGGGGTTGTTGAATTCGGGGCTGGAACGGGCGGTGGAGGTTTTGGGGTTGTTGGCGAAGTGTAAACGAGGGCGGGATGAGATGACGAGGGTTGACGGGTGCGTAAAGATTTTGGTTCGGGTTTTGAGTAATGGGAGTTCGAGGGGGGTGCAGTATGCGCTTTTGTGTTTGAATTCACTTTGTTTGAGTAGTGAAGCGGTTTGTGTGGAGGCGTTGAAGGAAGGCGTGTTCGAGTTGTGTTTGAGGTTTATTGAGGATGATAATGAGAAGGTTAGGAGGAATGCGTCGAGTTTGATCAAGGTGTTCGGTGGTGCGGGCTGCAGTTGATGATGGTGATCAGGAGGTCAGGTTCAAAGGTTTAGGTTTTGGTTGGAATGATGTTGTCAATTGATATATTTTGTACATTTGCAATAAATTTGGCCAAAGATAGTAGGTACCATGTCAATAGAAAGTTCAAATTTTGTTCATTTTTGCAGCTTTTTAATTCATTTTTGCACATCATATGCATTAAAATGGACTCTATAAGTAGTATTTATATAAGTGTTTATATAAATTTTCAATCTTTATGTAATCAAGAATCATGAATGTAGGTAAAAATGGAAACCTTTTAAGTTTCTTGATCTTTATGTAAACCAAGAATCCTAAATTGTATCTTCTGTATTGTTTACTGTCTTGGTTTTAAAAAGCGGGAGGCGAACAAAGGCGACGAGGACTAAAACTGAAGCGCAAGGCGCAAAAGCAAACGCCTTTCGTACACGAGGCCTTAAATTAACTATCAATAAGTATTATATTTGATTTAATATATAAATTACCTACGTATAAACCTTAAAAAACATGTACAACATTTTTGATGCATAAAAACCACCTGTGTACGAAAGGCGCTCACCACAGCTTTGGCTTAAGCTGCTGTTTCCCTGAAGCGCGTCTCACTCTCGCCTTTTAAACATTGGTCGCCTTAAGTAGACAAAGGCAATGAGGGTTTCGCTTTAGGTCGCCTCAGGCGCGCTTTTTTAAACCAAGAATTGTGGTATTGTATTTGATTCATGGAGTACAAAAATTTGATGCAGTTAAAGATGATCAGCTTCTGAAAAGTCAACTGTTTGACTTGTTTAGTTAATTTTTGCATCTTTTAATTCATTTTTGTACATAATAAGCATTAAAACAGACTCTAAAATTAGTATTTATATTAGTGTTTAAATAAATTTGCAATCTTTATATAATCAAGAACCTTGAATGTAGTTAAAAATGCTAACTTTTTAGTTTATTGATCTTTATATACTCAAGAAACTTAAATTGTACCTTCTGCATTGTTTGTTGTACTGTATTTGATTCATGGAGTACAAGATTTGATGCAGTAAACATGGTTAACTTCTGAAAGTCAACTGTTTTGACTTTTTAAGTTTAGTTCATCTGTCTGCTTCAAATCAGTTTTAATACTCATTGCAGATAAAATCTGTTCAACAACTTTGTATTCTGTTTTGTTGGATCATGCAAAGCATGAAGATGGTCAAATGCTCTTAAAGTCAAACATTAAGTCAACAGAAAGATCTTTTATTGATTTGGTGAATTTGGATGAACCGATTGAGCCTATGCCTGCTGGCTCTTAGGAAAGTGACAATTTTTACTAATATAATTACATGATTAATGTGACTTAGTTAGCATCTAATTATAGACGATTTCGTCAATGCGAATTTTTAACCTCTTTTTATAGGTTAGAAGTAGGTTTATTGCTGTCAATGCGAATTTTTAACCTCTTTTTATAGGTTAGAAGTAGGTTTATTGCTGTATAATTACAATAGTTAACATATATTCTCTCCAATAGTTTATTGTTAACTCTGATACCATATAGAATGACTATATAAAGTTTATTGTATTATTGTTCAATTATATACGGGAGAAAAAAAGAATATGTTTACAAAGGAACGTTAATCAAATCATTTATTTAACTATGATAACGATAATTATATATTAAGAGAATGGTAAGTGATGTATTCTCTCTAATAAGAACCGTACCGGACTTTCAAAGACCAACAAGGCTAATCCTCAGCTAAGTAGATGATTGGCCTGGTCCACAGTTTGGGACGAGTTTGGTTATTATGGTTATTATTAAGCGGACTATGACTATAGATGGAAAGATGGGTGAGTCAAGTGGGTCGGTATCTGGTCAAAATCAGTTTTAAGTATTTTTGTATACCTGCTTAGGATAAATGTATAGTTTGTCTACATCTCACCCTATTCAGACTGAGTCAATAGCTTTGTTATACCTATGATTTTATTGGGTATCGTTGTTTATGATTACAATAACAATATAAAAATTTTATTTTGTCACAAATCATAGTTTAGGCCCACAACTTTATGATACTAAGTGGGCTAAACTAGCCTAAATTTCCAGCTTCAAACCCATGACATTTAGGATGTTATGGCCCAGCCCAATATCAGTAAAACATGGCAGATTGAGATAGCCCCATTTTTGTTTTCATTAAGGTTACAATATATCATTTGTGAATTTAAATTCGACGTTGTTAAAGTTAGCTGAATTCATTTTCATCATAAAACTAAGCTTCCACACAAACATGTGCTTATGACCATCTTTTAGGGTGTGGTCCTGTGGAACTCACAAATTGTCTCTTAGTTGATTTGAAAGTGTAGTGGTCCTTATTCGATATCAAAATTGTATTTTGTTATTGTTCTTTTTAATTTAAGTAATAATCAAATTACATTTAGTTGTTTGTATATAATAAAAATGGAATATATTATTTTTAGAGCATTCACATCGCGCTCTCCATCTCAATTAAATTATTTAGAGAAAAATGTCACAAACATATTGTTCATCTGAGATTCAAAGTTCCATTTTTTTCTATACTTAGTGAAGAAAAGGTTGACAATAAACAAAGAATAAAAAGGTATCATTTAATTGAATAAAGATATGAATGGAGATTAAAATACATAAGCTTTTTAAATGAAAAAAAAAAAATCAATTAAAGATAGACGATAATCTTTTTTTTTTAAATGGTAGAGCATAACTTTCATGTACACAATTAATATGTACCATAAATAAGTTGCAAAAACATGTAAACACAAAAGTAACAAAACACATACATTTATACATATGCCCGTAAATACCTACACATATATTATATCATAAATGAACTAACCGAACCCAATGCAAAACCGGTTTTGTTTAATGTGTTCTCAAAAATCTATTTTCCAGTTCAATTTCGGTTTTGCACATACTCATCTCGAAAAAACATATCAAAACACGTAATAAATTATGATAAGGCCAAAAATCTTAAGGCTCAAGTGTGTAGTAACTAGTTAATCACTAACTAACAAAAAAAAGAAATGCACTCAATGTTTCAGGCCAAAAACTATTATTAGAAGCATTCTTTTTCCGCCCGAATGGCAAAACAAAAAACCGAAACCAAATCAAACGTATTGTAAAAACCGAAAACCCAAAAAAACAAAGCCAAACAATTTTAAAACACCTAAATCTGAATTATTTGATTTTCAGTCAGGTTCGAGTCTAACCCGACTCAAACTAATTCATGCACGCTACGGATTACCTAGATATTTAGAGAATGATATATCATATATATATTGAATATGTTAAACATAGGTAAATTGTCGCTTTGTTTTAGGCTTTTATTATAAACTTGTTGGAAATTTGATGGTCCCTTGTTATTACCTACGGATGTTTTCATGTTTTGTTTGTAAATCCTCGAGAGAAGACCGGTTTCAAAGTACGTACTGAAACATATAAAGACAAATTAATATCATTATAACAAATATTATCGTTGTACTTCCAAAAGAAAATCACATGAACAATACTTTGTATTATAACATTAATTCTTTTGTACTTTGATTATTGTTTATTTCATGTACCTCCTTTTTACAAGGCTCCAACTTAATTTAGTGAGATAATTACTTATCCATTTGAGCACTAGATTTGTTGCATGCCTTCATTGACAAATACTTCCAAATGATGTCTTAAATTTTTAGAAGTTAAAAAATTTTCATTTGTGATTATGGTGTCAGATTTTATTTTATTATTTTTTTTCATATGGCGCTTAACACCAAGTCTAAAATTTTAGACACCATATATGTTGTTATTATTATTATTATTATTATTATTATTATTTTTGAACTTATAAGATAAAAATACTTGTTACATGGTAAATTCTAGGTATGTTTATCCAAATGATGGTTGTTTTTATCATAATTTGTATAGCTTTTCAGTTTGTGACTCATGCATATGAAAATAGTGTTAGATTTTACTTATTTGTTAATTTTCACGTTGTGTCAACATACATATGTCTTAAATTTTAAGGCACCATTAGTTAATGTTTCTTTTACACGTTTAAGACAAAAACAATTTTTACACAAATGATGGTAAATTCTAGATTTCTAGGCATGTTTATCCAAAATATTGTTGTTTTAATCATAGTATATATAGGATTTGAGTTGTGACTCATGCAAAGATATTGTCATGAGTCATGACCATGGTTGTAAAAATCACGTCTAAGCGCTAATTACACAACGAGTAATCTTCAAGTACTCCCCGATTAATGACGAGCACTCGCAACTCACAGTTGACTGAGTTTACATCGTCTAGCGACTTTTACAACTATACTCATAAGCATGTTTTGAAAGAAAAATTTCACAAACATTTATTCAAAATTAATATCTAAAAGATTCAATAAGCAAAGTAACACAAACTAACTTTCTAGTAAAACACTATAGATACAACCAAACGCAAATAATATATAAATATATATATTCTTTGTCTAAATAGAACCCTAATGATTTGCTTGCCCTACATCAAGCTGGCATTGGTTGTCCTTCCTTCAAGGGTCACTTAGTAGCTTTATTTTTTCTCATATCCTCCCTTTTCTCTTTCCTTTTCCAACTTTTCTTCATTGTACTTCTACTACACTACTCCAATATGTGGCTTATATTCCTCATTAAGTAACATATATATTTCTAGTTTTCTTTTTCAATAACTTTTTTTATTATTTTGAATAATTAATCTTAATCAAAATAACAAAAAAACTTAATAACCAATCTGGATATGATATTTTGAGAAAAACAACCATTGGAGCCATTAGCTTATGTTAAGTTTATGAAGTTGTGAGCCTTGAACTTTATTAATTAAAGGTGCCATGGAATCCGGATGTCCAATAATCGGGTGTGGTCTCAATAGCGACAGGGAAAGTACTAGATACCGGCACAAGGCAAAGACCTCGGCTCCTTAAGTCTTGTTTAGCTCCTTTGTTGTCGTCTTTCGCCTTGGTTCATAAATACAGTTTAATTTGAATTGTTTAGAAAACGAGTACAATATTTATTAATAAGTAAAAGTATGTAATGACATGAATTGAAGTATAATCTCACCTGTTGCACTTGCATATTAGCTCCATTTTTCATATAGGGGCTACTTAGAACCTACAGAAAACATAAGAAAATTAAGGACTAATAAACTTGATGTATATTAAAGTATATTGTGGAAAAATGTATGAATATATTGAACATACATTGACTTGATCTTGTAGAAGCTTGATGTATTCAATGGCTTCATGGAGAACCGATGCCGTATCAGTCTGTAAATTTTAACTTGTTTCTATAAACTTTACATAGCATAATCCAACTTTCAAGAACATAAGATCAAGAATCATACCTTTCCGAAAGGTGAAACTAATTGTTGGAGCGCGGTGACTCGATCTCCTAGTTTTTCTTTTCGAACCTGTAAAATCAATGTAACTCCATTAGGGTTTGTATTTACTTGGTTTTGTTAACGGATTATTAATATTATTATTTGATTTATCATTTCACTTAAAGCTTGTTTCTTAGTAATTATCTAGATTTAATACTATAATAGTTATAAATGTTTTAGTATATATGATTTAGTTGGTACTAATTTTCCCTTATGTACTTTTACTGTAATCTATAAAAGATCTAATTTTTCATTCTTAAATACACAGAAAATATTATTCACCAATACAAATTTTATTTTTTTTAAAAAGTTATTTTCATGTTTTATAGAGAAGATTGAGCAAAGAGTTCAGAAAATTAAGCAATGTATACCTTAAAAGTTGGCAATGGCGATGGCGTTTCTAGACGAGGTCGCTTAAACGTAGATTCAGTGTAACTTTTCTTCGATCCCAGGTCCCGAATTTCTTCATTTCGTGACTGAATTAATTAATTAAAACAAAATTCTTAAGGAAACCCTAATCTTGATGAACACTAGCATTTAAAAAAAAACTTAATCATATTTTTTACCTTAATATTATTAGAGCATTTGGGCTTCTCTCCATATGCTGATGAGTTCCATAAAAAAGTTCTGTTGGTATTGAAACCTTCGCCAAACTCGTTTAAATTCGCTTGAAAATGATCATAAAGCGGTTGTTGTTGTGGTGGTGGTGACGTACCGTCGAATAAAGTTTGTAGCAAACTTGAAGGGTTATAACCATATGAAGTATCCATACCAAAATCTGATGAGTTCTGGCCGCCGTCCGGTAAGTTGTTCAAGTTTTCCGGTAGGGTTTGACTATATAAATAACACAATTTCCAAATAAGTGATCATCAAATTCTTTATTGTATGCTTCATATAATTATAAGACAAAACAAATCTTTGAACCAATATATGTTAGCTAACAAACTATAGTGGAACTAAAAGTTGTTTCAATAATTGTGAAAACAAAGTTAAAGAAACAAATAAAGTTATTGTATACACTTACCCTAATAAAGCTTGATACCAACTAGTGGTTGATGATGGTGATGAACTTATTACTTGACAAGTGGAATCCGGCGAGACAGCGGACGACTCGTCGGTTGACTTTGATTTCATGTTCATATAATCATTTTGCCAGCAGCCTCCATAGTTGGTTCTTGGTGAACTCCACCAGCTTCCGCCGCCATAGATCCCCGCCGGAAATATTTCTTCTGCCATGAAATATATTGATCAATATTTCTCTAGCTCTTTGATGTTTTCTTGTTGTGTACAATTAAAGACTAGGAAGAAAGTGAGGTGAGTTATATACTTATATATACATATATTCATGTGTTATTTATCAATATGTTATGTGAAAGAGAGAATAATAAATTTAATTTTGGAATTTAGTTGACATTTGAAAGTTATAATTAGGTCAAAGCTAAATTGTTATTTTATGTAAAGTTTCAAAGATTGGTATCTTAGTAAGTAGTAATATTTAAGGGACCATGTGTTACAACATGACTGTATTGTGTTAGAACTAAAACAGAATGAATCATGATCATATTTTTTAATCTTAAAAAAGTTATAAAAGAAGTGTAAATATAATATTTATTATTGTTTCTTGTCTTTTTCAAAATTCAAAAGGACTAAATATATGAACTTTTCTGTATACAACTTGCGTATATATGTGTAGTTATATTACCTATAAATGTATAGATAGTATAATAAAAAGAACATGAAAAACAAATTATAAGTTTGATAGTTGTTTATACACACACACTTTGTATACGTAAAAGGTACTCGGGCATGATCATTGATCGAGGTAGTGGCTTCAGTTTGGTCATGTAGCTCGGTAACATCACCGCCGTTGTTTCGACTTGAGATTTCAGTTTCAGTTTTCGGGTTATGCTGCTTGAATTGATGGTCCGCGGTGCTTTTTATTGTTGAATGATCGAAAAAAAAGAGCTTTACGAATCTCGCGTCTGTGTAATTATATTACCTACAAATGTACAGGTAAATGATTAAAAGAACATCAAAACAAATTAATGAGCATGATATTGTTTACATATTTACGTATTTGTATGTAAAAGGTAATAATATGAAAATATGAATTATTTATCAAAAAAATTATATGGTTTAGATTTATACATAATAACTCTTTCTCAAGATTATATTTTTGGAACTTTTATTTGTAAACAAAAAATTAAAATCATTTTAAGAGATAGCTTTATATTAATCGAATTATAATTGAGTTGGTATTATCTGTATAATTAAAATAAAGTAGGGGAATTTCGGATAGAATTTTGTTGTATTAGTTTAATTCATATAAACCTACTTTAACAAGTGAAGATAAAGTATTTCTTTTATTATCACCTTTTCATTTCTTTAGTAATAAAAAAGGGCTGAAAATTTCAAGTTGCTTACAAACAAAGGTATATGATACAAGTGCCACGTCATCATAATTTTCGGATGAATAAATATTTGTTAAATCTTTTGGTTGAAATTAAAGTAGTTATGTTTAGTATATTTAAATTAAAACGAAAACCAGAATAAATCTCAAGTAAGTGTAAAGTCAAAACATATTTACTTTATTAAAGTTGATATTATTTTTCGTAAAAAGCTGATTTAATATGTTGTTCTCCTAAATTTGGATGCTTTTATGAAAAAGACGAATGTTAATGTTCTCACAAAACTAACTATACATGGAATTGTGAATGAAAGATAGATTAGACCTTAATTTGGATGGATACAATGTCAATAATATCCTTTGGTTTGTATAATATGTGTAGAATTATTACCATATTATTTTTTGAATTATGAATATTGGCTAAACTTCATGAAAACTCTCAAGTAAGTTCAATGTCAGTGAAACCTACCACAAGGGATGAATTTCTGACACATGAGTGAAATTTGAACTCGTTATGTCAAACAAAAGAAACCTTTAGACGAACCTAAGATAGAACTTCTGACATCCCCATCAAAATAGTAACAACTATTATTAGATTTAATCCATTAATAACTACTGTATATTTTAGAGTTTTAATGTCTTTTATTTATCTTGTAATTTGTAATATTTTTCTTTGTAAGTCGGTTTTACTATAAATGGTAACGAATCATATATTGATTTTTTTCAGCTCTAGTAGAGAGGCGTCAAACAACCAACACAAAGTATCAACTCCACTTCATGATATATACCATAAGGATAAGAATGTTAATTTATCTTGATGTAGTATGTAATTAGGATACTCTCAAGCTCTAATATCCAAACTTCAAGATTTAAGAAACTATACACATGGGGATTAAAGTTATATGGTATGTACATATTGACATGCTTTTGGTAACATATATATCCAACAATACCTAATATATGATATTAACTGATATTTTCTGTTTTTTAATTTATATAAGATACAAGATTAGTTATGTAAACAAACCAACTCAAATACTATAGAAAAAGTGTTGACTTGTAGTTGGTGTCAACTTTTGAAGTTGTGAAATGGTTCCACCACTACAACAAGACTTGTATACATTTTAAAGAATGTTAAACCCCTTAATGATTGATCCCATGGACTTAAAATTAGAAATATATAATCACTAAAAGTTAAAAGTTTTCCTTCAATAGGGGTTGCCATAGCAAATTGACTTTTGTTGACTCAATGCTTTTTGAGTCATGGTCATGGCCCACATTTTATGATTTTGTAAGACAAAATTCACCCATACAATATATTTACACACGCGTGCGTGTGAATGTATAGTGATCAATCATAAAGGTTTAGGAATTATGTTATTTAACGTTGAATATCTAGATTTATTAATTAATAATTTATAGTTTATTAAAAAAGTATATTTATAAGCCTTTCGGGCTGATCTTAGATCCTGGCTCACCCTCTGTAAACGAATCTTACGAAGGAACCCTTAGGTTTTCAGGGTGTGAATTCGAACTTTTTGATATTTTCCGTTTCTTCATATGATATGATAGTAGTGAGCATACACTAAACATTTCTCGAATAGAGTATTCATCGACTACTCTACATCTATTGGTGTTAATCATTTCAAAAATAGCATTTTACTAATAAATAAATATATTTGTTGATGGATTAAATTATACATATATTTACCATCGCGGTATCCACTACAAATTTGGTTACACAACACCGGGTGTCGGGTGAAGAAGACATGAGTGATGATGCTTCGTCATTTTTGTTCTTTGATTTTCAAAACCTTTTATTTTCTTTTTAAAATGCGGCATTTCATTAAAACGACAAATGATATAGAAAGACGCTAGAAAAACAACAAATAGCCGAGACCAAGCAAGGCGAACTACACAAAAACAAAGTTTTTTTTTTTCAGTTGGGACTCCTAATGTCTTAACCTTCTGAACAATGCAACTCGCAACCATCTTCTTTCCTTCTATTGTAAATAACATCATTTCGAACTTTCCACCTAGCCAAAGATAACAAGATAACCGCATGCACCATTCTCTTGACTGCTTTCAATCCTTTTATTTAACAAATCATCCATTGATGTTTGGATAATCTACGTGTGATCCTATGAATTAAAGATGGTGAAAAAAGTATTGAACATGCCTTTAAAAAGCACTAATCCTCTACCATCAATTCTAAACTCCTTATGTTTAATTTTCACAATCCGTTACTTCTTGCCACATACACACATTCCTATAACATGACATCATCGTTACATAAAAAAAATATGAATAAAATTAAAGAAAAGGATATAGATGTGGCATAGTTTGGTTTACGTTTGAAGAAGGCATGATGGAGTTGAGAGATGGGTTGGACCAACTTTAACTTTTGGATTAGAGCCTTCATCATCATAAATTATTGAACGTTATATCATAATTATATTTTTAAGAAACTTTTTATATTGTTTTTTTCTTAATTTCAAAATAATCATGGTGTTGGTGATTTTAAACATAATGCAAGCGTGTATCTTTATCCGACATGCTTTGTCTAATTCAAATTTCGTTTCAAACTGTAAAAAAAATGTTAATTGTAACACTACTAAAAATAGGCATTTAATAGCACACAACGTGTGTCATTAAAGGGGGTAGATGACACACCAAAGCACGTCAAGAAAGACCCTATCATAAATGAAGATAACGTGTATTTTTATGTCTTCTACCACCCATTTATAGATTGATGAAAATAAGCAATCTCAAACACCTTTAATCACTTAATCTCTAGTAATATATGTAAAAAAAAGTTATATAGATTTAAATGAGAAAACAAATGTTAAGGGACAAAGACACCACGTAGCAAAAGTTATAGATAATAACATAAATGATTAATTTCATATATGGCCTTATAAATATTATAGATATCATATATACCCAAGTAAAACTTAAAATATCATATATATCCTTACAAAGTAATTAAAATATCATATATGTCCTTTTAAACACAATTAAAGTATCATTTATGCCCCTATTTATTAATAATAATTTAATAAATGATCATTTTACCGTTATTTTTAAAAAAAAATTAACTTTCATATATGCTCAGTTTTAATGAATAAACCATTTGACCCAATTCTATTACATAATGTGTTTATACCCTATGCTATTATTTTAATTTTAATCGATCTTTCTCACCTTTAACGACAACTAAATCGTCTCCAGTCACTTCTTCAAAATTGCAAACAATTCGAAAGTTTATTGCATCGAATGGTCTACGTTGTAAACCTTTTTATCGCATCTAATCAGACGAGAGTAATATGGTCATTTTTTAGTTTTTTTAATGAATTAGGTATATATGAGTGCGCTGCTTGCGGTACGCGCATATAATGTATATATGTGTGAACCCTCGGGTGGGCAATATTGAAATTGCACTAATTTTGACGTTATTTTACTAATCTCGTGAAAATAACGTTAAAAGTGGCGGAAGTTTAATCAGGCATCATGTGGTGGCGTTGATAGCCGAAAGACAAGGGTACATGCACCGATCAGCCGGTGTCCCGATGATCGAGTGCTATGTGCCTTATGTCTAAGGCTTGATGCAAAACTACTATCGAGCCGGGGGTCTCACCGGAAGCAGCCTCTCTATCCCTATTGGGTAGAGGTAAGGCTGTCTACATCTTACCCTCCTCAGACCCTACCATAGCTTTGCTATTTGTGGGATATACTGAGTACGATGATGATGATGATGAGGTATATATGATATATTAATAACTTTGTAAGGGCATATACGATATTTTTAGTTTTGTATGGGTATATATGATATGCTCAATATTTGTAAGGATATATATGAAATTGCCCCTAACAGAAAAAACTATTATTGAATGTTTAAACCGTCAAATAACTAAAAGCTTAAACATTAAATAATACTCCCTCCGTCCCATTATAAGTGTCATAATTTGATTTTTCAAGTTTTTTTGTTTAACTTGACCGGCAATATTTTTGTTTGTATTATATAATACTTGATGTAAAATATATGAACTGATTGGGTTTTAAATGTATTTTACATTGATATAATTTTCATCAAGTATTATATGACACTAACACAAATATTTACGGTCAAAGTTGCAAAAGAAATACTTGAAAAGTCAAACTAGGACACTTATAATGGGACGGAGGGAGTAATAATTAATATTTATAAAACTAATAAAGACTTTATGGTATGAAAAACTTGTTCTATTTTTGCATTAAAAATTAAAAAAAGAATAACTTGTTTGTAACTACTAATTATTTTATAATGTGTGAGCCCCTACTGACCTTAATTTCGGGATATAAGACGGAATAATATATATTAGTTATAGATGTTATTTTGACTTTCAAGAAACTTACGATGTAATATCCTTATATTAACAAATAACAAACACAATAGGAGACAATGTTGCAAACTTCCAATAAACCAGATGCCAAAATCAATACCTCAAGAGAGGTTCAAACTACCATACAAATTATTATTATTATTATTATTATTATTATTATTATTATTATTTAGTCAATATGTTTTTAATGAAAGTAACAACAATTGATATATATATATATATATATATATATATCTATATAAAAATACATGGATTAATTTAACTGATAAAACAGTAAATACTTGAAGACTTGAAGACTAAAATAAGATTTAATTAATCTTTAATTATGATATGGATGAATAATTAGCTTTTACATCTATATATGTTATAAACTATATGTATAATTAAAAGTTAGCTTGTATAACCGTATCTAACATCAAATTACATATAATTTTTTTACACCATAGAACGAGAAAATATCACAGTTGCATGATTTTCAGGAAAGCCTAGCCTTGACATAGATATTATTGATATATTATTTAATAAAGAGTAGTTTGCAATTTGCATGGAATTATATATTAGGTATAAGAATGTTAACCTAATTTTGTAATTACTCGCACCTAAGAAACTATAAACCAAATTCTTTAACATAATACAATATTACATTAGTGCATTTAAGGAAAATTATTACATATTTAATAACATAATACAATAATTGATTTAATCTTTGGATCTATTTCTTCTTATGTTCCGAAAATATATTCTTATTTTCACATGACATTTTTTTATAAGTAATATGGTTTTAATAACTTTTATAGAACTGCTAAAATCGTCACTAAGACAGGAGGTTCGGTTACAATTGTTATTTTCATCCGAAAGATTTTCTTTTGTATCTGGAATCTTAAGGTTTTACGAGTCTTGTCATTTCCATTCAATTTGCTAACCCTGCCTGTTAGCGATTTTGAAAGTATGATAATGGTTATAAACTTATGATATCATATGGTGTGTAGATAGAAATATTCAAAGAAAATTTGCATTTGCTTAAACAAGAAGTCTACAACAGTCAACAGCCCAACACCACAACTTAGTCAACTCATGAGCTCTTCTTTAAATCAAAACCCAAAATAAGGCCCAATATTTTGGGCCTATGTTCAAATTAGAGTTTTAAGTAGCCTTTTGTTTTATTGAGTAGTACCTGTATAGTTTAGGGATGAACAAAATCAGTACCGTACCGATTGGTACCGGTACCGGTACTGAAATCGGTACCGATTTGGTACCGTCGGTACCGAATCGGTACCAAAATTTTAAGTTTTGGGATCGGAATGGTACCGGTATGGTACGGTACGATACCGGTATTTCCCGATTTTTTACCTTCGGTACCGGTATAATCCCAATCTTGGGCTTGAGCCCAATCAAACAAGTCCAGTCCATATAATTATTTTATGTGTCGGGCCTAATTAACCTTTAAGTAGGCTTTTATCTCGTTACCCCCGGTGTAACTCTATCCGGATCACGTTCGGGTCGGTCACGTTGACTTGACCCGAAACGTCCATAAAATCCAACAGTCTCCCACTTGGACGTATTTGGGTCAAGTATCACAACGATGACAGCCAGAGGCGTTCTAGCTACACATAGCTGTCCCCAACCGAATATGACAATTTTTAAATCCATAACCAAAGTATCTTGGAATACCTTATTGCAAGATAATGAATTTATAGTAATCGTTGTCATCTATCCTTTCTGTATAAGACATTAAATGAACTATGAGACATGGATCAAATCATTCTCATATGGCGTTCAATTATTGTAATTCTCGATATAGAGTCTAAGTGGTTCAATCAAACACACAGTTAGTTTGGGTGAGGCCTCACACTTTACCAGTTTGAATCAACGAGGGCGCCAATATGTCTAACTGTTACATTTAAATGTAAGAGTACAGAATCCCATCTTGACTACATACAACTCCCACTGAACTCCAGAACATTCCCAATCAATGCCTTTATGGCTGGCAGTTACGTAACAACGGTTGACATGATCAAAGAATATTCCTCGGTAAACGAGAGTTCTAATATGTATCTCAGGTCTTAGGATACTAAATGAGAATACCATTATCAAAACATCTTATGATCAAGATCCATGGAGATGATTTGATGCGAGTTACATCCAACGTCATTCATAATGAGGTCTGTGAGTTTGAAAGTCAATTGCTTGAGTCCAAAGTCAGAATAGTCTTAATTCAGAATCGCTCCCACGAGTCTGACCGACTACGGATAATTTAGAATGCAATATTCACGGATTAAACGCATTAAAATGAACACAGTTGTATTATTCAACATTTGCATTTAACCATTAAATCAAAAGTGAACAGAGAAGTACAACTGATTAAACGTTCATATATCCAAATACTAAATCAAAATAAGTCACTAGAAAGTCTAAGCCCGATAGCATCTCTATGCTGATCATGTTTGTCCTGAGTCATTGGCTTAGTGAACGGGTCGGCTAGATTTTGATCTGTGACTACTTTGCTTATCACGATGTCACCTCGTTCCAATATTTCCCGAATAAGATGGAACTTCCTTAGAATGTGCTTGGTTCTGTGATGAGACCTTGGCTCTTTGGCTTGAGCAACAGCACCCGTGTTATCACAGAATATCTCGATTGGTTTGTGAATACTCGGAACCACATCGAGATCGGTGATGAACTTCTTCATCCAAGCAGCCTCTTTAGCAGCATCAGATCCGGCTATATATTCAGATTCGGTGGTAGAATCCGCCACGACACTCTGCTTGGAGCTCTTCCAATAAATAGCTCCTCCTTTGAGAGTGAAGACGAAACCCGACTGCGAGCGAGAATCATCTCGGTCAGTCTGGAAGCTAGCATCAGTGTAACACTTTACAGTGAGCTCCTCTTCCACTCCCCCAAACACCAAGAACATGTCTTTAGTCCTATTCAAGTACCTTAGAATGTTCTTCACAGCAGTCCAATGGGCAATGCCAGGACTCTGTTGAAAACGGCTGGTCATGCTCAAGGCATACGACACGTCAGGTCTAGTACACAACATGGCATACATGATAGAGCCAACCGCAGAAGCATATGGAATTGCTTGCATACGTTTAGATTCAATGTCCGTTGCCGGAGATTGCGATTTGCTCAACACGGTTCCCTTAGTCATTGGAACAACTCCTTTCTTGGAGTTTTCCATTGAGAAGCGTGCCATCACTTTGTCTATGTAAGTACTTTGACTAAGCCTTAGAATCCGCTTAGATCTATCTCTATAGATCTTTATTCCCAGAATATAAGCGGCTTCTCCAAGATCTTTCATTGCAAAACAAGATTCCAACCATTGCTTAACTTGCTTAAGCATAGGAATGTCGTTTCCAATGATTAGTATATCATCCACATACAAGATGAGGAATGATATAGTGCTCCCACTAGCCTTTCTGTAAACACAAGGTTCATCTTCGTTTTTGACAAAACCAAACTCTTTGATTTTCTCGTCAAAGTGAAGATTCCAGCTTCGAGATGCCTGCTTAAGTCCATAAATGGACTTGTTCAATTTGCAAACCTTATTAGGATATTTTGGATCGACAAAACCTTCAGGCTGAACCATATAGACATCTTCAGAAAGATGTCCATTAAGGAAAGCGGTTTTGACATCCATTTGCCATATCTCATAATCATAGTATGCAGCAATGGCAAGCAATATCCTAATCGACTTAGTCATAGCAACGGGCGAAAAAGTTTCATCATAGTCAACACCTTGAGTTTGAGTGAAACCATTCGCGACTAGCCGTGCTTTGTAGGTTTGCACATTTCCATGCATGTCGGTTTTCTTCTTGAAAATCCATTTGCTCCCTACCGCCCGACAATCGGGGGGTAGCTCAACCAAGTTCCAAACTTGGTTATCATGCATGGACTGCATCTCAGCATTCATGGCATCTTGCCATTTCTTGGATTCTGGATCCAAGATAGCAGACTTGTAGTTAGTAGGCTCGTCCCCAGATTCGGCTACTAATAAGACTTCGGCACCATCTAGATGACATAAGTATCTAGCATTTGGTACGGGAGTCCTACTACTTCTGCGAACGCTTGTGTTCACGTCTGATGTATCAGCAACAACAACTTGTTGATCAGACTCCAACTTCCTCAGCAGTTGGTTGTGGTTCTTGAATTTCTTCAAGATTGACGATGTTACTTCTAGTTCCTTGACTAAGAAATTCTTCTTCAAGGAAGTAGCCCTTCCTCCTGACAGAAATCGTATTTGTATCAGGATGAAAAAAGTAATAACCGCTCATGTAGTAGTATCCGACGAAAATAACTTTTTCGCCGCGGGGATCAAGTTTGTCATCAGACTCACTTGTGATATAAGCATCACATCCCCATACTCTAAGATAGGACAATTTGGGTTTCTTTCCCTTATGCCATATCTCATATGGTGTTTTGTCTATCTTCTTAGTTGGAGCTAGATTGACAATGCGGGCGGCGGTCATAAGGGTGTAACCCCAAAAGGAGTGAGGTAAGTTAGTTCTACACATCATCGATCGAACCATGTTTAGCAAAGTTCGATTTCTCCTCTCGCTCACGCCATTAAGTTGGGGTGTGCCAGGTGGAGTGAGCTGTGAAACAATTCCATGCTCTTTTAGATGAGTGATGAACTCTGTGCTGAGATACTCTCCACCTCGATCTGATCGAAGTATCTTAATGGTTTTATCAAGTTGTTTTTCCACTTCGCTTTGAAACTCTTTGAACTTTTCAAAAGTTTCGTGCTTGTGTTTCATAAGATACACATAAGCGTATCGACTATAATCGTTGATAAAAGAAACGAAGTATCTTTCATGGTTTCTAGTCATGGTTCTGAAAGGTCCACATATATCAGTATGTATGAGTCCTAACAGATCACTTGCTCGTTCACTTTTATTAGTGAAGGAGTCTTTGGAGAGTTTTCCAGCTAAGCAAGATTCACAAGTGTTAAAAGAGTCCGGTCCTGTGTATTCAAGAATACCTTCAGATTGGAGCCTTTTAACTCTTGCCTTGCTTATGTGGCCAAGTCGGCAATGCCATAGAAAAGTATCATTGACACTAGTCTTGATACGTTTTGAAAGATGATATACGTTATTGTCAGGTTGAATATCAATCTCATAAATACCATTTCGAGGTTTAGCCTCAAAATAAAAGATATCATTTAAGTAAGCAGAGATAGCCATGCCATTAAGAACATACTTAAATCCTTGTTCAAATAACAACGAAACTGAAATGATGTTTCTGGTCAAGCCAGGAGCATACAAACAATTATTTAAAGGAAAAACTAGGCCAGATGGACAAGTAAAATGAAATACTCCAGTTGCCAGAACTGGTACTCTCTTCCCATCTCCAACGATGAGTTCCATGCTGCCTTTATTCAGTTTCCTCCACTTCTCAGGCTCCTGCAAGACATTAACGATATGGTAACCACATCCGGTATCAAATACCCATGTGTTGCTAAAGACAGTGAAAAGTTCAATAACGTATATGAAAATACCTCCAGAAGAGCCTTCACCATTGGCTCTCTTCTTTCTGATCTCAGCAAGGTGCTCGGGGCAGTTTCTCATCCAGTGCCCCATTTGGTTGCATTTGAAGCACTTGCGCTCCTCAAAGGGCTGCGGCCTTTTCTTTGCAACCACCTTGTTAGTGTTGGTGGCAACATGGGCAGCAACAGTAACTTTCTTCTTGCCTTTTCCCTTAAAACCCCGATTCTTTGGTTTTGGCTTCTTGACACCAGCAGATCGAATCATCAGAACTTGATTGGTCCTAGAAGGAATGTTCATCTCAGCCGTCTTGAGCATGTTATGAAGCTCCGGCACTGTCTTCACCCAACCATTCATGTTGAAATTCATTACGAACTGGTCGTATGAGTTGGGGAGAGAGTTGAGAATGAAATCCGATGCCATCTCATCGGGCATGGGATAATCAAGTTTCTTGAGCTGATCGATGTGCCCCGTCATCTTTAGAACATGAGCACTGACGGGAGACCCCTCTGCCATCTTGCAACTGATGAGTTGTTTCATGGTGTCGAAACGTTCTTGACGGGCTTGTTTCTGGAACATGCCCTTGAGTTGCTCAAGCATCTCATTGGCACCAAAGTCTTCCAAGCCTTTAGCAAGCTCAGAAGTCATGGTGGCTAGCATAATACAGGAGACCTCAGCCGAGTCATCCTTATGCTTGTCAAGAACTTTTCGTGCAGCGGCTGTGTTGTTTTCAGGCTCGGTTGGAACAGGTCCATCGAGAACATACAGGCGCTTTGCCATGGTTAGAACAAGTCTTAAGTTGCGGTGCCATTCGATGAAGTTGGTACCATTCAGTTTATCCTTCTCAAGGATAGTCTTAAGGGCGTAGGGTGAAATTTCGTTTGACGACATCTGATTAATTAAGCAAAAGTAAATTTAATTAGTATTTTCGATGTTGTAGTCCTATTATTAATGACCCAATAACATTAATTAATTAGGAGTATGAGAATCTGGCTTCCAGTTATTAAAGGCAGCTGTAGCATACAACATTAATAAGTGGTTAGGCAGACTGACAACGATTGCCAATTGTGAATAGAGCACAACTCTCGGTTATGAGGCATATAGAGACAACGATTGTCTGTATAGATACGTTTAGCCTCATCTTTGCCCATTTTAAGTCTCCAAACAGCTTTAGCACGTAATAGGAGAGTAAAATAATAGTTGTCCTAGTACCGTGACGTGTGAAAGGGCCGGATGTGTCAACGAAGCGCTTTCACCTTGATGGGATAGGCTAGAAAACAAGTGCGGTGCTGTAGCTCCAAACACTCGAAATTTCGCAGTATGCCTCAAGTGTGACTTGTAGTAGGATTGACATAAACTATTGGTTTTAAATTGGGATAAATTTTAAAATTACCAAATAGAGTAAAAGTCAAATTTATTGTATTTATTACCGCGACGCATAGATGAAACCCTTTCATCTCTCAGGACACTTAGTTTTAAATAACCTATCAAAACTAAGTTTGTAGCGATATGACTAACCAATTTTAAGTTATAATAACTTATTAGTTTTGGAAATCAAAATGCTTTTAATTTGCAAAACAAAATTGGTTAATAAAATGTTTATTTTTCCAATTTATTTGGTATTAGGTCGGTGATATTATAATCCTATTATAAACAAACCAAGCAACCACAAATAGCAAATAAAAATATGTAAATCCTTTATGGCCAAAAGTTGATCGATCTCGCTAGAGCCAATTAGGGAGACCGATCGGGTCAAGGGGTTCACAACACAAACAACCACAAGGATGGACTATGCCGTGCATCCCGTCGTCTTGCCCGAACTCCCACTAACTCCAAAATGGTCCTCGAGCTCCTCCTCGGTTATCTTCGCGTCTTCTTAATTACAAACTTATAAACTAACATTAATATGTCCTATTACAAATTTGAATCATCTTTATGGCCAAAAGAAAACCGAAAATTAAATAATAACCCTTTTACAACTTTTGAACCAACCATATGGCCAAAACAAGCTCAAACACCAAACACAACCAATCAATCACATAGGTCGGGGCTGGATTTACATATTCACAATAAACGAATTTCGGGTCGTTTTGACTTGGTCAAATAAAATAAACAAAATTTTGACCAATCCAAAATCACCCGAAAATAATTCTAGATCTATAAACTTTAAACGATTTAAAGTTTAAGATGTAGATCCGGTTTTAAACGAACCGGGATCGACTCGTACGTTGTAACCGCGGTTCTGATACCACTGTTGGGTTTCAACGGTGGTTCGAGACAAAACGGATAAACTATTTCAACCCGTTTTATATAATATTTCGTTTCGATAGTTATTAATCAAGTTAATAAGAAACCGAACTCAAAAACGCAGCGGATATTAAACTAAATAATACGAACCATAAACGGAAACCCGAACCCGGATCCGATTACAACAATACGAGTACGAATAAACGAGTAAATAACCAAGCATAGGGTGTTATTCGATATACCTCGGTTAACTAGAACCGGGAAGACACACCGAGGAGTAAACGAGAATGCTAGATGATGACACAAGAACAACCAGCTGCTCCGGCAACCCTAATGGCGGCGGCGGCGGCTGAACAGCGGCAGCAGTGGCAGCTGCACAGCGTACGGCGGCGGCGGTTGTGAACGGCGGCGGCGGCGGTCTCCAATGGGTATGAGGACAGCAACAATGGACGGCAATCAATAACCAAATGACTCCCTTAGCAGCGCAACCCCAGCAACAATCCTTAACCTTGTTCGCCGGAAAGTAAAGCTCGCCGAAGAAGGTGACCCAGTTCGCCGGAAAAACGAATTTGCGGTTTAAACAGCACTGGAGCTCGTGAGAGGCTGCGGTGGTGTATGTAATTACTGATAGGAGATGTGGGGTTGGCTGGATGATGTCCACGGCGGCCGAAATAGCTCGCCGGAAAAACGGGTGACCGGATTTCGGCGCCGGAACTCAAGTGGGCAGCTAGGGTTTTGATATTTTCAATTGGTTTCCATAAATAGATAAATAGTATGTATTTATAGGTAATTTACTTAGGGTTTAATAATTAACCATCTTGGGCTTGAGCCCAATCAAACAAGTCCAGTCCATATAATTATTTTATGTGTCGGGCCTAATTAACCTTTAAGTAGGCTTTTATCTCGTTACCCCCGGTGTAACCCTATCCGGATCACGTTCGGGTCGGCCACGTTGACTTGACCCGAAACGTCCATAAAATCCAACAGTTTCATGATAGAACAAACCAATGAAACATTCGATGAGAAGCTAGATACTATTTAAAGTATGATGGAACAGTTAATTAATTTTGTAAGTTTAACCCACAGTTTTACTAACAATATCTGAAGACTAAATCAATATAATGAATCAAGTTTTTCAACAATATTTATTTTCTCATATTATCCTAAGCTCATGACTTTTAACTTCCTAGGCCTTGGTACTTGGACCAAGTGTGCTTTTTTTTAACAGGCAAACTAACTTACGTCTAAATATACAAATAATCACATCTTGTAGACTTTGAACCCTCGACCTCTAGGATAGAGGAGAGACACATTGCCACCACATGATGTTCCTTGTGGGCAATACTAAGAACGCTCATGATCAGTTGTTCGTTTCGTGACCTGAATGTACAACAGAACAACTACAACACAGGCCATCACATATCCTCCGATTATAACATCAGCACCAGCTTCTGACTTGTTTGACATATGATGCCCTGGCATCCTTTTGATTCTCGGATAAGGTGCTACTTCATTTCCATTTGTTTCCGGACTTGAATGAGGGCTCGGAAGTGATGGATCAGGCGGCTGGCTTGGCTCCACAACCGGATGAATGAACTCACGCTCTAACCGGCTCGTTGCATTGGTGTTTGTTAAGAATATAGCCAATGTAGTAATGAAAAGAAGTGTTATTCTAGCCATATCACATATATGGAATATTTGAATGCAGATTCAGATGTAAATAACGTGTCATTTATATATACCCATGAGACAAGGGTCTTTAGGGTGTGCCCATTTATTAAGTTTGTTGGTAAGACTTGTAAAGTGTCTTTTAGTTTTGACTGTTGAAAATGAGCTGTGAAAGCTTCCAAGGAAATTTTTTGTGAGAAATTTAACATGGGGAGGTTGTATTTAGAATGGTGTTATTTGAGTGATTATTTTTGTTTTATTTATTTTTTATTTTTCGAATAACCCGACTCAAAATTGATAAACTCGTATTTAAATCAGCCAGTGCTGGAAAATAATTCAACGGATATATAACTTTTGATCTATTTGAAGTTATATACTACTCGTAAGTATGGACAAAAACTGACGTAATAGACTGGCCGTCGTAACAAACGCCATAGGTGTTTTGCCCGACATTTGGCATAAAGTTATTCTTCTAGAGCAACGTTTTTTACTTATTGATAATATTCAAAGTTTAGTTAATTAGGTTGATTTGGTTCTTATTGTTAAACTATGTGAATTATAGATGCCAATAATATATTACCTATTTATTTAGTCATTTAATTATAATTTTAGATTGTCAAGTTTCTTTTCTCAAAATTTATAATACTTGTCAAATTTGGATTTTTCAAAAAACAAATTGTTGATCAAATTTTATATGTAAGTGGATGTCCACCCAATACATCTACCACAAAAAGTCATTTTCTTGCAATTGTTTTATAAATTAAGTTTTCACTTTTCACCCTCTACCAAGAATGACTTCTTGGTTAAAAAATATGTACCCCAGACTAAGTAGGGTAAAAAGTACAAGGGTAAAAGGTTAAAAACATAAAACCACCCTACCAAAAGGTTAAAAGTAAGATTTGAAATATAATATAAGTATCATACATATCATCCATCAAATACTTAATAGATAACTTGATTACTAATTACTATTACATATATAACATGACTAATGTCATGTGGCCTATATCATATTAATAACATCAACCAGTACTTCTTGAACCTGCTTAGCAACAAGCATTTTACCATGAGTCCCCTGTAAAAACACATACATATATATACCACATCATTAACTAATCTTTATAATTTGTAAAAGTAATCGACAAATTCGACAAAAGATGTACCTCGATGCATGAAGTAACAAGAACGGCCCCTTTCGCGGTAATAACATTTGTATCAATAAGTTCAATCCCAAGAAAATTCAATGCCTCGATTAGTTTTGTAAACCCTCCAAATTTCTTCTCGAAAACTATCTTCATCCACAACTTATTCTCATCAATACGAGTCACAGTTACTTCCGACTACATAAAAAAAACTTTAGATATATATTATACTTAGAAAACATAGACACATTGACGAGTAAAATGTTTCCGTGAACAGTGGTACATTGTTTTGCAATATACCACTGGTGACGGAAAAATTACAACCCGTGACTTATTATTTTAATTTTAACTCTAACCTCTATGCCCCATTTTTTCATGTTTTCCACAGGATGAATTTGGATAGTATCAAAAGATGGTTCCTTTGCCATTTGTGCTTCCATTTCAAGAAGCTCATTACTTAGATTTGTGACCGAAACTTTAAGCTCGTGGATGTAATCGATTGCATCGGTTATGATCGTTTCTTTGTTCATCTGAAAAAAAAAAACTTTTACAACCAACTCGAAAAAACATATACAACAATATTTACACAAACAAAAGTAAAGATTAATGTTCTAAATCATTACATTTGTTATCTTGGGAACCACGGATCGTAATTCAAGCATCCTGGATTTGAGCTTTTCGCGCCTCTTCCTTTCGGCTTTGAGGTTCTTGGACTTGAATTTTCCATCATGACCATTGTCATCATCATTTTCATCATAACTATGCCTCCTGTGTCTACAAACACTCTCGAGACCGCTGTCGGTTTCTTCCACCACAGATGATAAATCATCAAAAAGATTAGAAAACTCCATGGTGGAATTTGTGAAGAACATATTTTTTTTAAGTTTGAGAAGTGAGAAATGAAGGGTGTCTAAGGCTGCATTTTTATAAGGAGAATACGCAAAAATTTGATGAAAAATTTGTTAAGTAACAGAAACTCACAAGAGTAACATTGGCATGGGGAATCTTCTTGTTATTGGTCAAAATATTGTGGGATGTTGGGGAGCTCAAATCTTGCCATCATAACTAACAAGTGAGTGGTAAAAATGGATAAGAAAAAAAATATAATAACATTGAGAATTATTAAAAGTTTTATGCTAGATATATTTGAGATCGGCTATCTAAAAGTTTGAACTGAGACAAGCATAAACGAGTTTGAGCCTGAAAACAGTCTCGATTAATAAACGATCCTATGTCCTAGCTACAATATTTTTTTTATAAAATAATAAACGTATACTACGAAATAAAAAAACTATACGTATGCAAAATTTGTGAGAAAGTAATGAAATAATATTTATAAAAAAGTCCTATGTGTGTGTAAATACAACTATAAAAACATATATATAACTTGATAACTATATATTTACAATGAAATAATTAGTAATTAAATAATAAAGAAAACCATATCGAGTTTAAAAAATACTTATAAACAAACTGTGCTTGAGCATTGTTAAACTTAGCGAGACAGACTCGAGTTTAGACGACCTCTAACTCCACTTGACTAGCTTGTGTATGCACCTAACACTAGTGAAAGTTGGATTTGAATTTGAGAACTCTATTCACATATTTATCGATAAAGAAATAGTTATATACCCATACAATTAATTTTAATTATACATGTTTGTAATATTCAAATGATAAAAATACTAATATGGCCGGGAAATATGTTCTGTTGTATTCGTTTATTTTTATGGATATCAAACAAATCAGTTTTGTGTCTTCTTTCTTATTGGTTGTTAGATTGGTGTGTACTACCATTTCACAAAGGCATTTTGTTTGATTGCTCAAGTACACTTAAGACCAAGAAACTGTTGATAGAAAAAGAAATGTATATATATATTCTACATTTAACTTGATGTATGATTAGATATTTGTTTTAGATAAAAAAAATGTATTATGTATTCATAGAGAAAGCAAGATGTGGTCAAATAAATGGGTTAGATAGGTTACATATTATGTAATACTCATGATTATTTACTAAACCGACATGTATAAGTTTTTTCATTTAGTTTTTTTCCTGTTTAAATATAAACATTGAACTCGTGTGTAGCTTTTTAAGTTTGATTCGTCTCTTATTTATAAATTACTTAATTGTTTATGTTTTTATTATACTTGTAGTTTTTGTATTTTAGCTATTTTATTTTAATCCTAGAAAAAGTAATTAGGTAAATATATTTAATATATTAACACATTTTTTTTATAAATAATAGCTTCGTTTATACTCATTAGTATAGTCAAATTCTATATGTAAAACTTAGACTTGAGCTTGCTAAATTGTTTTAACTTTGATAAAGGCTCGATCAAAAAATGCTCAGAAAACATTCGTTCAATTTTAACTTCGTTTGTAAGCGTGCCAAGCATGAGCAAGCCCAAGCCCAGGGAACAACCTTGTCTTAGATTCGTCCATGGTTTATTTCATCATCACTACTTAAACAAACAAAAAAAAACCAAGAATATAGAAATTAGGGTTTTAACTTTTAACTTTACAAAAATATAAAACCAATAAATATTCTTAAACCACCACATCTCAGTAGGGCTATAAGCGGACCAGACACCTAGTTGTCCGTTCGGCTGAAAATTCGTTTATATTCGTCCGTTTAATAAACGAACCGGACATGAACAAAAAAATTTCGTTCGGTAAGCTTAAAGAACAAACACAGACAGAGGTTGTGTTCATTCAATAGTGTTCGTGAACGTTCAGTAACATCCGTCTGATAACGTCCGTTTAATAAACGAACCAAACATGTTTTGGTTACTATGCTAAGTCTTACATATTTTTTGATATCATGTAGTGTAATTCTAAATTTGTGGGTAAACATGTGTTGATTTTTTTTTTAATTAACATGTAATCATTTATGTTTCTTAGTATCCTTTAGTGTTCATTTTTCCATTAGTGTCCGTTAGTGTTCGCTTGTCTACTAGTCTCTAAAACCGTTTACAATACTAACGAATGGACACAAAAATCAATTCCTTAATAAATAGACACGAATATAAATTTTCATTCAGTATTCAGTAGAGTATTCGTAAACCGTCTATATATCCGAAAAAACTTTCATTTCAGTATCAAGTGACTACTTAAAAAAGAGTTGGTTTATTAATTATTATCACACCTCACTTCTAAACTAAAACCCTGCAAAATGTCCACCATTACTCGCACCATCCGCAGCTTCTCAACCTCAGTCACCAAATCCATCTACGACGACCTCTACCAAGAACGTAATCTCAAACGCATGGTCCACAAATTCAAACACTTTTCAAACTCACCCTCATTCCGCAAACAAACCAACGTTTACACCGACACCGTCCGCCGTCTAGCCTCCGCCAAGAAATACAAATGGGTTGAAGACATTCTGGAGGACCAGAAGCAATACCCTGACATAACCCATGAAGGGTTTGCCACAAGACTGATTACTTTGTAAGGTAAAGCCGCCATGTTTGATCATGCATACAAGGTGTTCGACGAAATGCCTGAGAGAAAGTGTGCGCAAACCGTTATGTCGTTTAACGCGGTTCTGGGAGCGTCTGTGAATGCCAAGAAGTTTGATAAGGTGGATGGGATATTTGAAACATTACTTGGGAAAATTAATGTGGTCCCGGATGTGGTGTCGTATAATACGGTGATTAAGGCGTTGTGTGAGACGGGGGAGTTTGAGCGTGCGGGTTTGGTGTTTGAGGAGATTGGGAAGAAGGGGTTGCGGCCGGATTTGATTACGTTTAATACTTTGCTTAATGGGTTTTATGGCAATGCACGGTTTGTCGATGGGGAGAAGTTTTGGGAGAAGATGACGGACGCTGGTGTTTCGCCGGATGTTAGAAGCTATAATGCGAAGCTCGTCGGATTGGTTTCGGAGAAGAAAGTGGACGAAGCGGTTGGACTGTTTAACGAGTTGTGTTCTAAGAACATCAAACCGGATGTGTTTAGTCACAATGCGATCATTAACGGTTACTGCAACGATGGGGATTTAGAGGAAGCGAAGAAGTGGTACGCTAAACTGGTGGAGAGTGATGTTGTTCCTAACAAAACAACGTTTGCGACGTTGATTTCGTTTGCGTGTAAAGTGTCGGATTTTGATTGGGCGGTTGAGCTTTTCAAACAAGCGTTTGAACGAAAGTGTCTTCTGGATGTTAATGTTTTGCAGCTTGTGGTTGATGGGTTGGTTAAGGAGTCGAGGACCGAAGAAGCTAAGGAACTTGTCGAGATTGGAAGCTCGAATAAGTTTAGACGCTACAATCTGACCGTCAAAGAGTAATGTGTCAACTCCGGTTCTTGTTTTTTTCAGATGTTCTAAAGATTATGGTGATCACTTTGGTTGTTACTGTTTTAGTTTGGTTTCTTATCAATGATGTTTTTGTTACTGTTTTCATAAAATTTGAACTGTATTTTGGTCTTGCCAAAAGAATGCTATATCTTTGAGCTTATTTACTTCTTTTTTATTCTTTTGTGATGTAAATATTGAGTGCAAAACCGAAAGACGAAGAACAATAAGTCCATTTTTTATATAAAAATGGCGTATCAGTACACGAATATATAGTTTTCGAGAATAAAATACAGACATTATCAATTTTAAGCTAAAGGACTTAGCTTCTTTTCAAGCAATTTCGCCCGTCTAAGAGCATCCAAAGCCTCACCTTGCTTTCCTGCACGTTTCAACTGTACAGCTTTAATCTTCTCGGCCTTGATCTGTTCTTCCAGCTCTGCGGTTTCACTCTTGTTGACCACGGGCTTAGCTTTGACTGGATCAGTTTGAACCTTGTTGACCACAGGTTTAGTCTTAAGCGGCTCGGTCTTCTCAGGTGAAGACTGAGCAACACCGCCTTCTATTCCTATTTCCCTAAGAGCAGACAGAAGTTGAGGATCGAGAAGAGCCTCAACACTGACATCATCAACGGGTTCTGTCGGTTTGGTCAACTCATTAGCGGCTTCTAGTTGACTTTCAAGATTCTTAGCCAGTTCAAACTCTGCATCCGCTTCATCATGTCGGCCTTCTCTTCTCAACTTCAGTGCTTGCCTCTTGTGGCTTAAAGATTCTTGCTGCAACTTAAAACGTTCACGAGATGACAGTTTAGGTGGAGGAAGAGGAGAAGGAGAATCATGGGTTTCTTCCTTTTTCGTCACTTTACTAGTGCTCGGACCTGGGGTTTTTTCCTCTGTATGTAAGTCCGGGGATTTATCATGCGCATCCGTACCCGTACTCTCTTTTTCTAGAAGCTTAGCCTGCTTTAATTCCTCCTTGGCTTCTGCTAACCTCCCTTCCCTTTTAAAGGCGACAGCTCTTCTTTTGTGCACCAAGATTTGATGTCGGACGGAGGTTAATTCGGTTACCACAACCGTACTCTTTGACACAATGGATTCTTCCTTGATTCCCATTTGAGGCTTCTCATGTACAATAACATCACCAACATTATTCTCCTTTATTCCCGATCGAGGTTTTTCATGAACTAAAACCTCACTAACAACTGTTTTTTCAGGTGAAATGCTGGTCAAATTTGTTTCTTGACTTGGTGTTTCAAATTCTGCCAACTGGGCTTCTAAATCTTTTGTAGCTTTTAAAACTTCTTCAGCTTCATCAACATTCCCTTGGCGTCTCAAAGCAAGGGACTTTCTTTTTAGGGCTAAAAGTTCCCGTTGAATATCGGCTTTACTTTTCTTTGGAGCCACAATTTTTTGTTTCGGAGGTTCAGCCGGTGCGGCCACGTCATCTTGCCAACCTAAATTCTCTAAAAGTGCAAGATATGATGGATCATTCATATCTGTGTCTGTTACATCGTCTCCTTGATCTTCAACAACATCCGATATTGGTGCAGATAAGTCAACCTGCTTCATGCTTGTAGGTTTGACTTTAGTCGTGTTGACTTTCGGACCATTTTCCAATTCCTCAAGCCGCTGCTCGAGAGCTTTCCCTTTTGCTAACTCTTGATCTGCCTCGTCCACTTTACCGTCCCGCCTTAAAGCAAGTGCTTTCTTCTTCAAAGCAAGAAGCTCTCTTTGAATTTCTAACTTGCTTTTTGATGCCAATTTAGGGTCCACATCAAGTTTCGGTTTTGAAAGTGACACGTCATCGTTTAATGGAGTGTCGTGAGTTCCACTAGCATCGGCTTCAAGCAGTTTCGCCTTCCTTAGCAAGGCGAGTGCCTCAGCGGTATTACCGGCTCGTTTTTTATTGAGTGCTTCTCGTTTTAAAGACTGTATTTCACTTAAACGTGACTCTTTATCAACAACATCATGATCTTCAGTCCACCCCAAAGACTGCAAAGCAGCCGACATTTCAGGGTCGTCCAAATCTTCTTCAGTCACATCAAAGTTATCATCAAGGTGGGGCCCATCATCCATGCGAAGAAGATGGCCAAAGTCAAAGTTAGGATTCCGATCATTTCCGTGTGATAAAATATCTTGTTTATCGATATCCATACTACGAATCAATGATGTGAATTCATCATCCGAATCTTCATCATCACCTAATAATTCTCGTTCTTCAATTTGCTTTTCAAGTATTTTAGCTCTCTTTAATTCTTCTTTAGCCTCGGTTAGCTTCCCTTCACGTTTGAGAGCGAGTGCATTTTTCTTAATAGCAATGATTTCAGACCGGTCAGTATCAACAATACCCTTTTCAGGTTTATTAGCCTTTTGAGAAACTTTTTAAGTAGAGTTGACAATTCGCCCTCTATAGTCATACTAACCGGCTTTTTATCAGCATCATTAAGATCATGATCCGACCATCCAAGCTCTCTGAGTTCACTAGCAAGGTCGTCTTTGTCTTTTGGTTTTTTCACATCTGCAACTTTTGAGTTCTCATCTGAACTGGTGGATGAAAGAGCTTTCTTGCGGTTTTTTCTCAATTCGATCTCTAAAGCTGCAGCTTGTCTTTCAAGTTCTTTTCCTCTTTTGAAAGCTTTCAAGGCTTCCTCGGACTTTTTTTCAGCTTTTAAAACTTTATACTTATTCTTTTCCTCAACGGCTCGTTGCCTCAGTTCTTCGGGAGTAGTTGACTCGAGGTCAACCTCACTGTTGGAAGCTGATGCGCTTGTAGCCCGCTGCATACCTGGAACTGGCTCCATATCTGATGAAACTGATCCATTAACACTGACATCATCCTCATTATCAGATGCAAGTTTTGAAGTCCCTGCAAATGAAGCAACACATACTATTTTTCAACAAGTCATAAAGTTTATACTGTTTTAAGAACACAAACATAATCTATGTAAACATTAAACTTTACCTTTTCTAGATTTATTCTTGTGACCATACCGCATTTCAAAGCGAGCTGCTTCTTCCAAAGTTTTACATGGTTCACAAATACGAACGGGTGATTCACCTTGTCCTCTTAAGTACATTCTTTGCTGAGTACAGCTTCCACAGAACAAGCCCCCGCATCTTCTGCAATGATGCTGCAAAGCCACACACACGTATATACAAATTATCAGAAAAAAAAAACAAGCAATCCGACACGATACATACACATTACTCTTATGCATTAATATAGTCTTTTAGCAGATAATAAAGTAAACAATGAAGTGAATAAAAAGTCTGCAATTAATCTTGTCTACTGCTATGTATTTTGTTTGACATTGTAAAGAGAGTCATAAATCCAATTAATCTAGAGAACTAAGTGGCTGTCATAGATCTTAATACCTAAACAACACAGTGGATCAGATCCTTCAGCAAGTTAAAGCCAATTTTCCACTAAAAAAAACCAGTTAGAATACGGTTCCTAACCGGTTTTCGAGTTGAACATCCCTAACCTATGTAAGTGGTTCGCTTATTAAAACTGGTAAAACCTATTGAAAGTTTGAAACCTAAGCAGTTAATGCGGAAAAATATGGATATCTGTCAAGGACCGATATTTGAGATATCGGTAATCTAATATCATGTAAAATTCATATATATAGCAATTTAACATTAATAATTCAGTATACTCTCCTACGATTAACAAATTAACCTTTTGCAACCTACTAACAAATAACAATCGTAGCAAGTAGTAACTGATTAAGACTTAAAACACTAACATTAAACATAAAAAATTGATAATCTAAGCAGTTAATGCGGAAAAATATCGGTTATCGGTCAAGGACCGATATATGAGATATCGGTTATCCCAGTGAGATATCGGTGGGATATCGGTAATTTTAATATCAAGTAAAATTTATATATATAGCAATTCAACACTAATAATCCAGTATAGTCTCCTACCATTAACAAGTTAACCTTTTACAAATTGAAAAACACTTAACAATCGTAGCATGCAAGAATCGATTAAGACTTAAAACATTAACATTGAACACTAAAAGTTGATAATTAAGACTTAAAACACTGATATCGGGAATATCTGTGATATATTGGTCAGATATTAGTTCAATATCAATCAAATATCGGTCAATATTATTGGTACCGATATTCTGATTTATATATCGCCAAGGGACTCAGTCATAAATAGGAGATATCGACTGCATAGTTTCTATGTGAAGATCCCTAACTATTTTTGGTTCGATTAAGCGGTTACGATTTGCACCTCTACAAATGATGATAGGTGTTAACAGCAAAAGCTAAACGTATATATATAGACTTGGATCCCTAACTATACATCATCGTCATGTGGAGTTTAAAGTTGGATCGTAATAATTAATTGAGTCTGTAAACAATCAATTGAAGTAATGAAACCTTGCGATTGACGAAGGTGAACTGAGAGGAGCATCCTTGGCAATGAGTGGCATCGATCACCCAATTGTTTCCTCTTAACGATGGCTTCGCTGGCAATCCGATCTTCTCCAACATCTTTTCTTTTTCTTTACCGATTGAAGCTTTCAAGTTTCGTAATCATTCGATAAAGTCGTCGGTGATGATGATGAATTTGGTGTTGTAATTAACTCATGAATTGGATGGATCAATTTCAGTTGGGGGACAAAGCCCACTTTGTTAACAGTTGACCCAGATTGGCCCGGCCCGGCCCGGTTGCTTTTTATTGTGGTTTTAGTATGAATCAAAGGTGTACAAATCGGGTTTTTCTAATAACCGGTTTCGTGTATGGAATCAGGTTCGGATATGATTGGTATTGGAAATACCCGGGTCGGGTTTGAGTCCGGGTATTGTCTTTAAAAACTATACCCTATGCACTGGATTCAGGTCAGGTATAGACACAAGTATTCTAAAACAGGGTATTTGAATATCCTATTTCCGGCTATTGAAAAAACCTATTTTTCGAGTTTTTTTTGGGCTATTTTTTAGAGTTAGATTGGATTTTTAAGGGACTGCACTCTTTTGGGGGTATTTTTAGGGAATTTTTCAGGTAATTTCGGTTATAGATCGGGTATGTGAAAAACCCGGTTTCGGCCATTAGAAAAATTTGGTTCTGGTTATGGAACCGGTTCTGATTTTTGGGTATTATTGGGTAAAACTGGTTCCAGTTCCAGATTTAGGTTTTTTTTACCTCTAGTTGTGGTTTTAAGATAGATACTTCTTGTACAGTTGTACTTCTTTTTTTTATTGGTGCGTCTTATCGAAACAAGAATTAGACACGTTAGTCTTGTTACAGAGGATGTGTGTTTTCTTTGTAAGCGCCTTCGGGTGTGGGGATTAGTGTTTGGTTATTAATATGATGAAAGTTCGGGATAATGTGGAGTCTTAGGCTATGTGTTGTGGTTTAACTATTAGTTAAAGCGCCACGCGAACAGTGGGGCTTTAACTAGCTCACACATTAACTAGTGTTGCGGGTTAAGTGCTTAACAAACGTTAACTAGCTAGTTATGATGGTAGAAGTGATAAAAAAATTATTGGTTGTTAGTGGATGAACCCACCATGTATCCGTTATCATGTTCGTTAATGGGTTGTTACCTCCTCCAACACCCCCACCCCCCTTCTTTTAACTAGCACGGCGCAGTTTAGCCGACCAAGGCCGACCCATAGGGGTGGCGGGGTGGTCGACGGCCATAGGCCTGACACCCCATTAGGCCCGAAATTTTCTTTTTAAATTAGATTTATTTTTATTAAAAACAATATGTATATTTAATGTTTAAATTTATTACAAGACCACTAGCTTGGTCTAGTGGTAAAGGTTATGGGTTCAAGTCTCATTTGTGACATGTTAATCCTATTTTTATACAAAAATTTTTTACACAACCCAAATTATAACCAAATAAACTTATATAAAAGTTTAATTGTTTAAACCAACAATATATTCCTTTTTAATTAAGGCCCAAAAAAAATTTCGCCTTTGATCCAAAATTTTTTTTGTTTTCTCATAGCCGGGCATGTAGCCTACCTTAAGGGGGGGTGCCACATTGGCATAACGTGGACGTTTTTGATCCGCAAGCATCCAGCCTTGGAGTAAAAGTGGACGGGGAAGGAAGTAATGCTCAACTTTGCTCAGCAAATGTAATCTATTATTGTTAGTGTACCAATAGTCGTCTACTCGTCTAGTTGCCCTTCTCTAAAACCCGTTGTTCCTTCAAGCCTTGGTGCTTCCATGACTTGTCTTAAGGTAAGTCTGAATCCGCCCGGCTCGGATTAACATTTGTCATTGAGTCTATGATTGGATATTCCTGGTATTCTCGTTTTCCCCAATAGATATTGGTTTGTCAATAAGACATGAATATTTGGGTTCGGTAAGATTTAATTTTTTTTTTATTTCACTTTATCAAAGACAAAAAGGTTTAGTTATAGTAATAAATATTATATTACTGTTACTATTATTTTATAGTTATTAGTAACAGAAACCAACAAGATAATAATATAGATGAAACAGTCTAGATGTTAATAATACTAGTGTCTAATAATGCGACTCTATAATTGTATATGCATACTTCAAAGTTGAAAAGTAGAACAAGTCTTCTTGAAGATGCGTGAGTGAATAAACTAAGGACACTCACTATAACTAGATAAGGTTGATCAACAAACTCCAGAAAACAAAAAAAATATTATATAGAATACACCGACACGTGTGTGCATCTATAGAATGACAAACATAAAATAGTATTGTGCTATGTATCTTATAACTTTAGCTCTTTAGTTTTATACATTCACAATCTTTTTTAATTTAATCACTATTTCATTTATATTCGAAAATGTGATTTAAAGTTACAAATTGTAATATCAATTCACAAATTTATAAATTTCCTAAATATATAAACTATGAATCCAAGTTAAATTTATAAATTCTTAGATGGTGTTTCACAAAGATCTTAATCATAGGATTAAGTTTTAATTTTAAAACAAATTATAATTATATTTAAAATATTATAGCACCCGCAAAAACTCATAAGTTTTACATTCTTTTTCTACTGACATGTGTGATAAACTCTTCCATCGTCCTTTTATCTTTCCTACGAATATGTACTTTCTTAAGACGTCTCTACTAGCTAAAACTTAAAAGAAAGCTACAACAAAGTTCCTGAAAATCGCTTATATTCCACTTTCCAATCCGAACCTACATCACACCTTTCGATCCTCAATTTGTTATTTAAGTTATAAAAGTGACAATTTAAATGAATGAAAGCATAAGTGCATGACCTCTCAAATGCATGTATGACTAGCACAAAACGTTTAACATAAACTCTTAATATTCTATAAAGATTAAAGTGCCGATACCAAAAATGAATTAAATAGGTGTGAGGTCCACCCATGAGTCATTGAGATCATACAAATAATGCACATGCATATTAAATCAAAGCCAAATGCATGTTGATTGGTGAGATGTTATTGGTGTCACTTTGCACTCATTTTGGAACTTAAAAGAAAAAAAAATGATTTCAGTAACAAAGATCTTAGTTTTGATATAGGATTTTTCTTCTTTTTGTTTTTTTTTTCCAATTTGGCTTTTGGATATCTTTTTTTTAATGGCGATGAAGTGTCGGGTTGTGCACGGTGGTGTTACGCGGAGTTGATGGTTGGCAAGGGAGTTAAGAGTAGGTTCGGTTAGACATGTTTAGATTAATGATGTACCTTTTGTAATATATATGGAAACATAACTAAGTGATTATTAATATAGCATAACAAGTAATCTCAATTATGTTACTTATCAGTTTAATTCATAAGAGATAAATTTAAATCCAACCAAACATTTTGATAATTAATAAGTGAAAATTATCATTTTATATTAAGACCATTTTAATTAGTCAAAAGTATCATATCTTTAAAATTTTCATTGAATGTGACCATTCTATATATTGGTACAATAATGTCATAAAGCATAAAGATGGCCGCGACGCTAAAAATACAGTGATAAAAAGGTTTTGAACTACTTTATTTTATAAACTAATAATATACTAAATGAAATACTTAAAAGGTGAGTAATTACATTATTTACATATGTTGTTAAAGTTGAATCTTAAATTAATTCATATCAATTTGTTAATGTGTTTTATGATAACTAATTTTATAATGAAAAACACAAATACAAGTTCTTTTTTTGGCATGTTTATGCACACTTTAATGACTACATGATATAATATCCGGGAGATATGGTATCTTACTAGCCCCGACTTTCATAGGTCCTTAGTTATACCTCCTGTTGAGAATTGAGGACCTTGCACGGGCGTCACAAAGTTAATTTGTGTCGGTTTTGTCTATGGTAACTTGCCCATATGGTGTGGGGTTGTGTCAGCCCCGTTATTCACATCTTCGATTGTTATAATCATGAAAATTACAATATCTGATACAAATACCAAGTGACGATGAAGAATTCAAGTCGTGTACGCTTTCACGATACTCTCTTACCCTCTTTGATCACTCTCTTACACACTTACTCTTAAACCGGATGGTAGTCTTATGAAGAAATCTTACCTCATGAAATTTTATAAGTAATTAATCATGGACCATTTATAATCTCATTTTTTTTCTTTATAAACCATTTAAAATATTCATCTTTAAGAAAACAAAGAAAAAATGAACTTTAGGTCGATCCTAATCAATATAAAATACACTAAGCATATCATGTGCGGTGCTTGCTGCTTTTGCTATTCATCACTTTTAGTGTTCTTTTCTTTCATATTTTAAATATATAAAAATTAAAATAAGACTCAAAACTATTTGGTGATTCTGAGGTTAACCTTTAAGTCAATGTATAAAATTCACACTAGATTTCTTTTTAGATATCTTCATGTGAATTTTATTATTAAATTACTTAAAGCCTATATATTTAAAATATATCCTTAAAATTTACCTTTATTATGTGGCTGCAAGCTAGTTTGCATGAAAACGATTTGAATTGTAGTACACAAATCATCAAAGTACAAAGACAAATAAGGGAGTGAGTATAAGCATCTAAAGATGTTTTCTACTAAAGTTCAGTAAATAAATAAATAAATAATGTATTAAATAAAATCATCTCCATATACTTCATGTGATCAAGTCCTAGTGGCAAAAGCTCATGATCCATTAATTCAAATATAGTTTAGATTAAAAATAAATAAATAAAAATAAAATAAACACATATTGATATTGATTCGAATTACACTTTGACCAACTATTTGAGGATCGTTTTTGTTATGTTTGTGTTTGAATGCTCGAGTTTGTTGGTTAGTCTCGGACTTCATGGAACACATTCTTAGCAGGATAAGAAGGTGAACTGCCTAGTTGTGGTTACAAAATGAAAGCATAGTGCTCATATGATGAGTCCAGGGTATTACGAAACCAACAGACCATGATAATAAGTTGCACGGGTTGACTCACCCTGGAGCAACTTTGGGCGTCACACGAGGCATTGAAAGATAACCATGTCTCTAGATAGTTCATTACCCCCCCCCCCCTCCCTTCCCGACCATTGTTGTCACCACCACTGTTGTTTCTTCCGCCACCTCAGTCGTCTACACCTTAACCTTCACTTGTCATCACAACCACCATAAAACAAGTAGATGAATCAATTTGAACTCTTTTTCTAAAATGACATGTTTTTAACCGAGTTTATTTAAGTAAAAAAACTTATTTTGACACATACCAAATTAATATTTTTATATATATCTATTTTAAGATATAAAACAAGTTACAAGATTTAATCAGGTTTATTTAAACCCTGGATGAATAAGACAGTTTACTTACTAACTAAATCAAATTATATTTTTAATTACATATTATATCATTTAATCATTTTCAAATCATATCATAAATCCACGCTATCTACTTTTTAATCAAAAATATTCAAAAATGCGCTAATTGAGGAACACATCACAACCAAACCCATCGGCTTTATATATTATAAATGAAATACATTTAAAAAATGACCTATAATATATATATACCACATAACACCTATTGGCTATTTCTTTCTTAACAACACAAAATGATAAAGAACAAGGCAAACCAAATATGAGTTTTGAAGAAACACTAATCGGACCCCGGACAGATTACGGGTAACCTGGGGGTTAGATAGATGTTTCCCACGAGGGGTTAGACCCGGTAAAGATGGTTCTTCTGATAACCTGCAAAACAGACACCGTGAGCTTGTCACTGAGAAGGGGGGGTTCCTCCTTGTGACCACCCTCCGGCGTGAGAATCAGACTAGATTGCTCTTTAAATATAAATGTATATTAAGAGATTGCTAGAGCAGATATCAGGTATAATATGATGATAATGTGATAAGATATGATGAGATGATCATACCATTTGGGGTATTTATAGCCGAAGGTAGGTTTCCAAGGAGGTGTGGCCGGCTGAATAGTATTCCTGTTCCACCAACTGTGGCCTACGCACGTGCCCTGCTGGTAGTTGGTGGGTAGGCAGCGGCTGACAGTGACCAGGCCTGCTGTGTACTATTCCTTTTCCACCAACTGCCGGCTATGCATGTGGTATGACAGGAGTTGGTGAGTAGGCAGCGGCTAATAGTGACATACAGTACAGGAGCATGCTGCTCGCCATACTGTTGTCAATAAGCTGTCGTATCTTTAGTCAGATCTTTTGCCCATACCTCGTCAGGTACAGTACAGAAGATCTTCCCGTATCGTACAGACTGGCTTTTGGGCGGTAGTATTCCCCCTCCCGCCTTTGTGCGGGATTGTTCCCGGCTTTGCTCATTCCTTCAGGTGACACTGAGTGATTGAGAGCTAAGTGCCTTGTGCGTGTAGCCTTGCTGCGCGGGTGGCCTTCCCTGATGGCTTGTATCCGCAGCTGCGGGAACAGGCAGAGTCCTTCACCATTGGGAGGCATTTCCTGCGGGAACAGCTTGCGTACTGCGCGTAAGGACGTCACGTCTCTGAGCATGGTGGGTCCTGCGGATCCAGTTGGTTTCTGCGCAGACGTCCCTCTTCAAGGTGAGTCTTGCGGGTCCAACTGGGCTCTGCTGGGACCTACCTCTTCAAGTCCCCCCAGTCCAATGTTCTTCTCATGAATGTTTAATAAAGTGAGGTGAACTTTTGGACTTAAGCAAAGGGTTTTGAAAAGGGTTAAGGTTTTCCATGGGGATTCTTCCCGCGGAAGTCCTTGTCACTTGCAGAAATTCCCGACTTTCCTGCTTGATCTTTGGGTATGATGCGGGTAGGTCTGTAACCTCCTCGCAAGTCAGGAGCGTTGAGTCCCACTTGTGTGGATTCTCCATGAGGTTTTGGTAGTTTTGAACATAGTGATCAATTATGTTAAAACCACCAATTCCATCATGGAGCTTCAAACAATGTAGTTCTCGACGTTCCCGCTATGCGGGGATGTTATTTCCGTTTCCGCAAGCATTGCCCAGAAGATCCTTCTTGGTTTCAATTCCCTGCGGAGCGCTAGGTATGTGAAGGGTTTTGCCTTAACACTGTACCCGCGCTCGTCTTACGGTTACTTTACTTCCAAGGTATTCCTGGCGTCAATTCCCTGCGGGTGCTAGGTATGTGAAGGGTTTTGCCTTAACACTGTACCCGCACCCGTCTTATAGTTACTTGGTTGCCGAGGTATTGGCTTCAATTCCCTGCGGGTGCTAGGTATGTGAAGGGTTTTGCCTTTACACTGTACCCGCACCCGTCTTATGGTTACTTGGTTGCCAAGGTATTCTTGGCTTCAATTCCCTGCGGGTGCTAGGTATGTGAAGGGTTTTGCCTTTACACTGTACCCGCACCCGTCTTATGGTTACTTGGTTGCCAAGGTATTCTTGGCTTCAATTCCCTGCAGGTGCTAAGTATGTGAAGGGTTTTGCCTTTACACTGTACCCGCACCCGTCTTATGGTTACTTGGTTGCCAAGGTAAGGGGTATTTTCCCGCTTACTTTTGAATCTTTTTGAATTTTTTTGAAATTCGAAGAGTTGGTGAAAGGATAAGAACAGTCCAAACCTCTGAAACGTCGTGCGACGGTTTCTTCTGACTGTGTCAGGACGTGCAGGAAGTTATGGTGACGTGACAGTACATGGTCATTCCAGACGCTTTTTCAGGCGCGTGGGCGCGATTTTTCGGGTGCGTGGCCGCGAAATCAATGGTACGCGTCCTTTCAACAGCTGTTGCCAGCTTGCTTTTTGCCACGTGTCATATTTTCATTGCACCTTCGATTTCTCTCTCTTCCGCATTAAATTCATCGCATTAATTGCGATTAGTATATAAAGGGGGAGAGGGTTCTTTGTAATCCACACTTTCACTCTTCTCTTCATCTTCAAAACGATTTCCGGCGAATACTCATCTTTTCAGTCGAGCATTCCCTTGAAATCGTTTTCTTCTTTCATCTGCAAGATGTCTTCACGTGATCTCGAATCTACAGCCGATGACAAGAGTACTGCTGGTGAGTGCCAGTGTGCTCTGCCTGTCGATCTGTATCAGTACATCGTCAGGAAGTTCATGCTCGAGTCTCTCGAGCCTGAGTTTCCTGAACCCCACCAGACGGTGTATGATGCCCCCAGAGGCAAGATCGGGGTTTATGCTGCATTCTTTGTCTATGGGAATCTTAGGTTCCCATTGACAAAGTTTGTTTACCGTGTCCTGGAGAGGCACGGTGTGCACCTGACCGAGGTGCACCCGATGGCGATTGCGAAGATTCGCCACTTTGAGTGGGTGTGCCGGATTCTGGGCATTGAGCCCTATGTCGACCGCCTGATGACCTTCTACACTTGGAGGTGCATCCAGGGGTGGTATACCCTGATAACCCGGATTAAGGGTTTGAAGAATTGCGCAACCGAGCGCAGTCTTCGCTCGTGGAAGCGGGAGTTCTTCTACATTTCCGCTCGCGCCATCCCCCTTGCCATGAAATTCAAGAATGGGCAAGCACTTCCCAGCCTTCACGCCTCCAACTACCAGGAGGCGGAATGGTTTTTGAAGATATCCCGAGTCCAATCTCCGGTTTACCGGTTTGCGGAGTCCGGGATGGTGATGCTGGGGATGAGCCGGGTGTGGAAGGATGCGGATGCGCAAAAGATCCCAATCGTCCTTGAATACGGTTCGAACTCTGTTCCTTACGGTATGCTCTGTTTCTTTTTGTTAATTTAGAATTTCTTCTAACTTCTTTCCTGTTTATTTCAGAGAGGAACGACTTGCAGTCGCTCATGTACCCGCGGGAGGCTGACGGTCCCGCTCGGATGGGTACTCGCGCTCTAGACGAGAACGAGTTGCCCATCCTAGAACAAACGGCGGATCGGTTCGTGGAGGTCTACCCGCTAGGCCACGAGATCCTTAGCGCCAGGCGGCTAGGTAAGGCGCTATTCGACCCTCGACCCCTCAATGTTGAAACCTCTGCTGGAATTCCTCTAATCGTATGTTCTGATGAGGAATCCGCAGATGGTCCTCCGTTGGTGCGGAAGAAGAAGGCTGCCGGCGGGAAGGGGAAGGAGAAGGTGGCCTCCACTGCCGATCCGGTGCCTCGGTCTGATTCGGAGACCGAGAGCGAAGAGGTGGCGGGGAATCCCGGTGGTGATAAGACCACCATTCCGGAGGCTGTGACAACTGTCACCGGAGAGCCCAAGATGACAATGGTGAGCGGCGTGAAGAGGCCGGCTCCATCGGGTTCATCCCCGCCTGTCCGTACATTTAGGCTCAAGAAAACCCGTAAGTACAAACTTCCTTTATCTTTAACTTCATAGCTTAATATCATTAACACTTATCTTCTTTGTGCAGGCGTGGATGTTGACGCATTCCAGGGTGGAGCGCAGAGGAGTACCTCCCCGCCAATGACGGTAGGCCCGGTCAGCCTACCTGAGGCGACGACCCAGGCGGCTGCGCCTGCGCCTGCTTCCACTGGTTCAGTTGCTCACTCCGTTGAGCCGACTGTTCCAGCTGTGATGACGTCACCGCCGGCTGTCAGTGCCATTTTTACCACATCTTTCACTGAGCCGGCGGTTACTTTTGCTGCGGATTCCGCGGCGGCGACCGCGGCGGCTGTTACCATGCCTCCGTCATCGGCAACGACGGCCGAACCTTCAGGTATGCATGGGGCTTATCGCCAACCTCTGCCTCCTTCCCATCTGCCTGACCTTTTGGATGGATTTCCCTTGGGTTCAGGTGATGGGTTTGGCGGCTATCGGCCTGTTATTGACCCTTCAGGTGCGTAGGGTTCTTTTGGCCCATTTTATATATTTTTTTATCATCTTTTCCTAACTGCTTTATGTTTTTTGCAGTGTCGGATTCCAATGAAGTGTATGTTCCACGATGGAACATTCGCCGAGGAACAACCCTTCGCACCCCTGTGGAGTGCGTGGAGTTGGCTCGTCACGCTGCTCCCAGTGGTGCGTTGGGGGAAGCCATGGCTAGCTACCAGGAGGGTAGGCTAACCAATGAGCTTCGGGTTCTCCTGGCCCGGATGCAGCCGCGCGTCGAGCTGCTTTGTCGTGAAAACGACAAGTTAAAAGTAGCTCGTCTTCAAGAAGTAGCTCGGGCGCGGGCTGTCCGGGAGGAGAACGTAAAGCTTACCGCAGCTGCTGCGGAAAAGGAGAAGGCCTTCAAGGCCCTCGAGGTTGAAGTTCAGGCCTGACTCGAGGCCCGTTCCAAGGCTGCCCAAGCTGTTAACGAACAGCTTCGGCTGGCTAAGGAAACTGCAAGGAACGCAACCGAGAGGGCCACCAAGGCTGAAGCTGTTGCTGAGCCTCTACGCGTGGAGAATGAAGAGCTTAAAGCCAAATTAGAGGCTCTCCAGCAGGCTCATGATGCCTTGGCGATGGAAGACGCCAAAAAGCTCCAAGAGATCTTGGACCAGAGGGGGGTGCTTGACCACACTGAGCGGAAGCTAAAGGGCGTCGAAGAGGCTGCGGCTAAAGAAGTGTTGCTTGCCAACCTTAATAAGAGTGAAGCCGAACGCGCCCGTAACGAAGCTCAAGCTGCCCTCCAGGAGGCTCTGGTTGCCAAGGAATGGCTTCTTCGAGAAGCGTTGTCTCAGGTATGCTTTTCATGTCTTTACGCTTTTCTTTGTAAATAGAAAAGGTTCTGATACTTGTATATTTTCTTGTAGGTTGTGCATCGGGTCTTCTCAGAGACGTCTTGTGATGATGCTATGAGCGCAGCCCTCAACGCTTCTCATGAGGATGGGGAAAAGGCCGGCTTCCTGCTTGGTCTAGGGTTCGTTGAGAAAGGCATCCCGCCTTCCAACTTCCCTTTGTATAATGTTGATACTGAAGCTGTTTACGACCAAGCAGTAAATCAATATGCCGCCTTCCCGCATCCGGTGGTGGAGAAGGTGAACCAAGTTGCTGCTGCTGATGATGGGCTAGCTATCCTTAAAGCTTTCCTTGAACTGCCACGATCTACTGATGGTGCTGGTCCAAGTGGAAGTGGCCCTGAAGCTTGATCCTGAAGATCCCTTCCCACTGCTAGGATAGATTTAGCTTGTATAGATTTATTTTCTTGTAGGCGGGTAGTTACCCGGCCATTCTTGTAATGAATCATTGTGAAATATAAATCTTTGTGCGGGTAAGACCGCTACTTTCTCTGGATTCCTTGCTTTATAAACGTTATATGACTTGCATATTTTAGTTTAAATTAGCAATTTTCCAAGTGTAGAATAAGTTAACATTTGAACGTGGTAGATAATAGGTTGAAGTTTTGCTTCCTCTTTCGTGATTGTGCGGGTAGGATCGTCACTTGCACTTAGTAGGATGGCTAAACTTTACCTATGTCTGACCTGCGTGGAGGTTTTCCTCATCTTTTTGAAATTTCTAAGTATTTAGGATAAGTTAACCTTTGAACGTGGTAGATAATAGGTTGAAGTTTTGCTTCCTCTTTCGTGATTGTGCGGGTAGGACCGTCACTTGCACTTAGTAGGATGGCTAAACTTTACCTACATCTGACCTGCGTGTAGGTTTTCCTCATCCTTTTGTTAGAAATTCTCTGTTTTGAACCGTTCGATGCGCGGTTGTCAATAGGTTAGTGTTCAGTTTCCTCTCATGATTCATGCGGATAGACCGGCACTTTCATTTAGTGGGATGACTGAACTTTTCCCCTTCAACTGGCCTGCGTGAAGGTTTGCCGTTTTTTGGGTTTATGCGGGTTTTGCCGCCTTCCCCACGCAACGACTTTCCACGTAATTATGCGGTGAAAACCGGCATATTAGTGTTGAATAAATTAACCGTTCGACGCGCGGTTGTTAATAGGTTAGTGTTCAGTTTCCTCTATGATTCATGCGGATAGACCGGCACTTTCATTTATTGGGATGACTGAACTTTTCCCCTTCAACTGACCTGCGTGAAGGTTTGCCGTTTTTTGGGTTTATGCGGGTTTTGCCGCATTCCCCACGCAACGACTTTCCACGTAATTATGCGGTGAAAACCGGCATATCCGTGTTGAATAAATTAACCGTTCGACGCGCGGTTGTTAATAGGTTAGTGTTCAGTTTCCTCTATGATTCATGCGGATAGACCGGCACTTTCATTTAGTGGGATGACTGAACTTTTCCCCTTCAACTGACCTGCGTGAAGGTTTGCCGCTTTTTGGGTTTATGCGGGTTTTGCCGCCTTTCCCATGCAACGACTTTCACACTTATGTATGCGGTGAAAACCGGCATCAGTGTTGATAGTTCATAAAGTACAAATGTAAAATCATCAGCGTCGATGTTCTAAGGAGAATCATTTCCATTAGAAGTGGCTTTGGGCCTTTTCTTTACAAATTTGGAATTGATCTACATGCAAACTGTGTAATTGAGCTCCCTTCCATGTTGTTGGGATGGGAGTACCATCGAGCCGATATGCACCTGGTTCGGGATCTCGTTGTTTGCGCAGTATGTAGTCTCCAACATTGAAGCTGCAATTTTATTCGTGTTTTCCCCAACTGGGGTTCTACACGCATCAGCCTACTCAGCGTTCATTGCGCCACGAGGTGCGCGAGCGTCCCATCTCTGACAAATGCTTCGACCATGTCCTTTACGTCTGTGCATTCTTCAGTGTTGTGGCCTTTTGTCCTGTGAAAGTCACAGTATTTGCTCCGATCAGCATTGGGACGATGTCGGATTATTGGAGCTTTTGGCCATGGGAGCTCCTCAGTGGCGAATATCTCGGTGACGCTTTTGGTGAGTGGCGTCCATCTGGAGTTCTGGTTCGACCGTACGTTATCCCTTCCGCCTAACCGATGTTGCAAGCCGGATGAGGTGTCAAAGTTTACCCTTGACTGCCAAATGCCTAGCTTCCGCTTTTTGTTTAATCGGGCGGTAAGGACGTTGTCTTCTCTTGTTTTCTGGGTGTAGAGGTTTGTGCTCTGTGGGAGATCTCTACCCAGTTGCCTCTCAGTTTCCGCAAAGCGTTTAGCTGCTGTCATGATGGCATCCCATGTGGATGGCATGCCATCTTTACCCGTTAAGGTGCGGATGAGCTCTGGGTCGTTCTCGCCCTGAATAAAAGCAGCGCGAACAAGATCTTCGCTAATGTTACCCAGACTTAGCTTCTTTGAGTTGAAGCGAGTGATGAAGTCTGGCAAGGATTCATCTTCCTCTCGAATGCATTTGAGGATTGTCCATTGTTCTTCGGTATACTTTCGTTGTTGGCTGAAGTGTTGGCTAAACTTCTGTTGGAAGTCTGCCCAGTCGTAGATGTGGTTGACCGGTAGACGATCGAACCACGCTCTAGCTGGCCCAACAAGCGTCATTTGGAACATGTAACACCACGTAGGTTCCGTCCAATTGCTGACGGTTGCCCCCGCTATGAATCTGTTCAAATGATCGTCTGGGTCAGATATACCATCATAAGTGCCGATGTTGGACATTTGTTTGGCACTTTTTGGGGCGATTGCTTCTGCAATGTCCCTTGCAAATTTGGACGTTCCCGCATTTGCAACAGTTGGTCTGAATGTTTTGGAGAAGTCACGTGGACTTCCACCTGTGTTTTTTGGATTGAAGGCTTCTCCAAAACGCCTTCTCGGTTGGGAGTCCGTTTCCTTACGCTTCCCTTTTGCCCTATGGCGAGGGTTCGCGTCGGTGTCAGATTCCTCCGAGTCATCGTCCAAGTATTATTCGAATTCGTCAGCCTGTTGGACGGAACGCAAGCGTTTGTCCAACTCAGCTTGGAATTCCTTCTGACGTGCCTCCGCCCATGCCTTAACTTCATCGAGTGTTTGGCGGGGGAGTCTTGTTCGTTTCCCTAACTGGGTATCGGTGAATCCCAGTGAGCGATTATTTACTGCACTTGCCCCAGCTTGGGTAACTGGGGTAGTGTTCGTAAAATTTACTTCACTTGCCCCGGCTTGGGTAACCGGGGTAGTGTTTGTAAAGACTGTGTAGCCGGTATTCCCCCCAGTAGCTGGGGTTGTGGTTACCGGAATTTCTTTAACCATCTTTCCAGAAGTTTGAAAAAACTGAAAAAGAAATGAAGTTCTAGCTTTTATGCACGGATGGCGCCAATGAAGAAACACTAATCGGACCCCGGACAGATTACGGGTAACCTGGGGGTTAGATAGATGTTTCCCACGAGGGGTTAGACCCGGTAAAGATGGTTCTTCTGATAACCTGCAAAACAGACACCGTGAGCTTGTCACTGAGAAGGGGGGGGGGGTTCCTCCTTGTGACCACCCTCCGGCGTGAGAATCAGACTAGATTGCTCTTTAAATATAAATGTATATTAAGAGATTGTTAGAGCAGATATCAGGTATAATATGATGATAATGTGATAAGATATGATGAGATGATCATACCATTTGGGGTATTTATAGCCGAAGGTAGGTTTCCAAGGAGGTGTGGCCGGCTGAATAGTATTCCTGTTCCACCAACTGTGGCCTACGCACGTGCCCTGCTGGTAGTTGGTGGGTAGGCAGCGGCTGACAATGACCAGGCCTGCTGTGTACTATTCCTTTTCCACCAACTGCCGGCTATGCACGTGGTATGACAGGAGTTGGTGAGTAGGCAGCGGCTAATAGTGACATACAGTACAGGAGCATGCTGCTCGCCATACTGTTGTCAATAAGCTGTCGTATCTTTAGTCAGATCTTTTGCCCATACCTCGTCAGGTACAGTACAGAAGATCTTCCCGTATCGTACGGACTGGCTTTTGGGCGGGAGTATTCCCCCTCCCGCCTTTGTGCGGGATTGTTCCCGGCTTTGCTCATTCCTTCAGGTGACACTGAGTGATTGAGAGCTAAGTGCCTTGTGCGTGTAGCCTTGCTGCGCGGGTGGCCTTCCCTGATGGCTTGTATCCGCAGCTGCGGGAACAGGCAGAGTCCTTCACCATTGGGAGGCATTTCCTGCGGGAACAGCTTGCGTACTGCGCGTAAGGACGTCACGTCTCTGAGCATGGTGGGTCCTGCGGATCCAGTTGGTTTCTGCGCAGACGTCCCTCTTCAAGGTGAGTCTTGCGGGTCCAACTGGGCTCTGCTGGGACCTACCTCTTCAAGTTTATTGTCAACTCTTGTTGCTTGTTGGGGCTCTAATCATGGTGGCTCAACGGCATCGGTATCATTGGAGAACGATTCTAAGCGTCTAAATGTCGGTTTGGTTCGTGAAAATAGAGTTTGTGGTGGTGGGAGAAGCGGGAAGCAAGCGGTTCAATGGCGGCCGACATTATGCACAATCGCTGAGGAGGATGTTATTAAGATGGACATGATACAACTATATGTGACACCATGTAGTAATAATAATAAAGGTAAGAAGGAAACAAGAATAGTGACAAGTTATGACTTCAAGCCATATGAATACAAGAAGGAATTTGTGTAAGAATTTTACATTTTTATGGTTTATGTATATTTGATTTAGTGACATTGGTTTTATTATAAGGGAAATGATCAAAATGTATATTTGACGGGTTAACGTTAACAAAATGTCTATTTGACCAACCAATTCTCATAATGTCCATCCTGTAAGCCTGGTCAATTTTTAGTCATTACTTGATGGGATTTTTAACCAGCCAGATTGCCTTTTGTCCAAAAAATATCTTTGGAAGATAAAATAATCTCGTTGGTCACGACAATGTTTTTTAACTAGCGACCTGACAATTTTATGACGCGTGACAAAATGTGGCTGGTTAAGAATCTCATCGAATAATGATTAAAATGCGATCGGGTAATGAGTTTTAGGGTGGACATTTTGAGAATTAACTGGTCAAATAAACATTTTGTCGGCGTTAACTAGCCAAATGAAAATTTTGGCCATTATCTTTTTTTTTTAAATTTGAGTCAGAATTAATTTTTTTTTTACTTTCTTGTTTTCAGGTTATGAGATTCATGGAATATGGTTTCACCTGTCCCATCTTCATTCATATTTTAAATTAAATAAAAAGTATATAACATGCAAATCTCTCATTGTGGTTTCTCTTATTTTCATGTGTACGGATGGTTTTGTATTATGGCAAATAGCCGTGTGTATATGTAAAAGCATTTTATTTGACCACATAGAGATTGGTATTTGATAGAAGCACGTGAGCTAATTGAGGTTGGCTCGTTAAATGCTTAAATTAGTCTAAGCTTAAACAAGTTCGAACGGAAGCTGTAGCATAAATGAAAGAGCCGGGGGCCAAGTTTCACATATCGAGATTGACTAGGTTGCGATCTTGAGTATTTAACAGGCATGATAACGTTTATTAAACCGCTCTATCACAACTCACAAGTCATTCGTGGCCCCGTGTTGCACCTCCGGTTATCGAGCGGTCCACATTTGACACAACTGGTTGAGAGTCGTCACCGATTTCATGACGAGCTCATACCAAGAAAAAACCAGTGACGATTATCATTACAGAGATGAAACAGCGAACGACTAGAACGCTGCCAATGGCCATTTTAAACGACGTTGTTTACTAGGTAAACCAGTTAAAAATGAAAGACAACCCAAATGAACCGAAATTAAAGAAACCATTTGAAACCGAAAACAAGAAGAGTTAGAACTAAAAATCATGGATGAATTTGTCTGAACATGTAAATTTAAAACAAATGACATGAACCAAATAGGCTTTTACCCTTCAGTAACATCAATTTCAACAGTCGAGAGAGGCTTTCTCCCACTCGTCTTTCCTACTTTTCATGGGGTTTCATGTTCCCATCCGAGTTTTCTAGTTTTCACGAGAGTCAAACTCGTGCGTGAGCGAGCTTCAATGGAGTAGATTCAAGAATCAAACATTGTATAACAACCAATCAGTGTCCATTGATCTGAGGTCTGGTAGCGGGTTGACTGGTTAGCCGAGAAAATGGAATCTGGGCCCTCTGGCTAGTGAACCGATCAGTGGTTACCGCCTTTGGACCAGAGACCGACTTTGAGAAAGCTTGAGCTAGCTCAACCGCAGAAGCTGCTTTTCCATAACGTGGTCCCACCGCAGGCTCCGGCTCCACAGGCTTGCGCCAGGTTTCAGGTGATGGTGGTATTTCCTGTTGCTGCTCAAGGTCCCTGCTGCTCTTGCGGTTGTCGTTTCTCCAGTTGCTTCTTCTCTGTGCATCTGACTTTTCTGCTTCTCGCCTGTCAATGGCCTTTCCAGGTCTATGATGGTCAAACGGTTCAGGTTTACCGTTTTGGCGGGAAGTAACCGTTTGGTGCACGGGTAGAGTCTCAGCCCTAGTACCGATGTCCTTTTTCACCCTACAAAAATTAAACAAAATCTATGTTATTAACTTATTTAGAGATGATAACCGAAAATCAAATTTACAAGGAATATGTGTACCTATTAGGAGATTGAACAAGGTCATGATTAACAGCAACGTCATCAACTCCACGCTCTTTCAGAACCTGATGGTACAATAAGCAACAATATCACAAATATGTTATACAAATGTCAAACAAATCAGTTATTTATACTAATATAAGAAAATATGAGCGTTTAAACTTTAAATAACGACAGCTACAGTCCTTACCAATTCTCGAGGGCGAGCACCACCAAATAAGGAGTTTCTGTAGAGAACATAACTGTTAGTTGTACGAATGCAACACAACATATTCTCAAAAGAATCTAGATACTGAATTAGATATCTAAGATTTAATTATGATAACTTCTCATTATAAGAGGTTAAAGTTGATTTTGAGGGGTGCATAAATATAGCCTAAAGAACCGAGGCTAATAGTGACGAAATGATAAACCAAGCTGTTAAAACATGTTTCTTTTAACAGTTAATAATGCAAAAGGTAAAGGCTAAGAGATAAAAAAGTAAAGATTGAAAACCATTTATGTAACTCTAGTTATCTTATTCAAAAGAATGAATAGTACCTTTCTCTTTCAGTGTTCCTTTCCATTTGTTCAACGGGCTGTGACCGTGGCTTTAAGTTCAATCTCGGTTGCTCAGATGCCTGATGGGCATCCTCTGATCCAGTTAAACCATGAGCCGATGAGTTCACATTTCCATAAAACTCATTTCCAGTAACCGACTCCCCTGACTGTGAGACAGTCCACAAACAGAAAACCATTACAACAAATATATATTAAAAAATAACATTAATACATCAAATCAGAAGTTCATTATACCTGCTTATAAGCTACAAGTGGTTCAATATTGTCAACTGGTTTAGACCTCGGAAGCAACTTCAACTTGGGCCTCTCAGTCACCTCTGATCCCCCAACTGGCTGAGCCTGAACACCATCAGAATGTGTTGAACCATATGAAGATGTGGTGTATGGATTTCCTTTAGATTGTACTTTAGCTTCAGGCTCGGGATGTCTAATAACCTCTACATCTATCTGCTTATTTTGGTTAGAAAGCCAACGACCCGAAGACACCTTCTCAAGTGCACTTGCGTGAGCTAACTTGGTTGCAGCATCAGGGGCAGACCAAGATGAAGCAACCGGTTCTGAAATCCCAACAGCCACTTTCTTAGGGCCCCACGGATTTGATGATGGCGCACTAACTTTACTTTCAACACCCAAAGATCTGCCTTCACTTTTAACATGAGACCTACCACTACTAACATTAACTGCTTCACTAAACCTTGCTGCATAAGAACCGCCTGTGCTGCCACTTGGAAACTGAGAAACGGGGGTAGTTGCTGGTCGGGTGGGCGCATTCACCACCATCGAGTAATCAGGTTTTGGCTCCTGGCGAACCGTTACACCACCACCACGAATGTTTTCATCGCTTACGGTTCGGCGAGGAATGGACCCTCCATCTAATGGCTTTCGTTCATCTTCATCAAAATTACGCCCAATTTGCACATTTTGAGTGAGAAAAGGAGTCTTGTCATCATAAGTTCTTACAGCACCAGCTGAACCTGGTCTCAATCTGTGATCTTGTCTTCCCATAGGATTTGTCCATGAAGTGTGACGATCCAATCCAGTATGATTCATAGGCCTCACAGTTCTATAGAAAAGCCACAGTAAAAACAAACACATATAAAGAAAAATTAGAACCTTGCTATGTTAATTACTTAGCACCAAAAGTCCAAAACCGAAACAAACATAAATTCATCAATTCTTCAAGAGTATAGTGATGAGCAATAACCAAACCCTTAACAAAAACCCAACAAATCCGTACCAAAATTAACTGAAAACCAATATAACAGAAAACAGTTATCGTAATTTTTTGTACCCCCGGCTAACCAAAATTAACCCAACCAAACCATTCATCTTTTCATGTAATGCTAGCTTTTATGCCTTCATTTCATGTATTTCTAAGCAAAAAACTTTAGTTAGTAGCCAAAATTAACCAAACCAAAAACCGACAAACTGACCTAATAAACCGAATCAACTAATCGAAAACTGATTGATTAACAAAATACATTAACCAAAGAGTTCTGTTTCGGTTAAAGTTTAGGCTAAGTAAATATATGCTGATTTACAATCCATCATTCATTAATCCAATTCTACTCATCGCTATAAAGTCCAAAACAGAATATTATTCATCAATTTTACAATTGATAATAAATCATCAAGCATAAAATCATCTCATCACAATCAATCGCAACGCCAGCTTAGGATTTCAAGTTTTACCTAAAAGATCTTTTACAAACAGAAACCAAAGGTAAAACAAACATAAATCCATCAAATCCTCAAGAGTAAACCTATATGCCGATATCCAATCCATCAATCATTTATCAAACTATAGTCACTGCTACGATGTCTAGAATCAAACAATGTTCATTCATTACAGTTCATAATGAATCATCATTCATCGAGCATAAAAGTGTATCATTACAAAAAATCGCAACGTCCGCCTAGAGTTTCGAGTTTTCGCTAACAGATCTTTTACAAACACAATCAAAATGGTAAAAATCTATACGCTGATTTTCAATCCATCACTCATTTATCAAACTGTACTCACTGACATAACCTCCAAAACAGAAAACTATTCATCAATTTTACAGTTGATAACAAATCATCAAGCATATAATCAACCGCACCGTCCGCCTAGAGTTCAGATCTTTCACAAACATAAATCAAAGGTAAAACAAACATGAATCCATCAATTCCTCAAGAGTAAACCTACATGCTATTATTCAATCCATAAAACCGTACTCACTGCTATAAACTCTAAAACAGAAAGCTACTCATCACTTTTACAGCTTATAACAAATCATCAAAAGCATAAAATCACGCCATCACAAACTCACTATCAATCGCAACGTCCGCCTAGGGTTTCGAGTTTTCACTAGCAGATCTGTTACAAACACAATCAAAATAGTAAAAACCTATATGCTGATTATCAATCTATCATTCATTCATTAAACTGTATACTCACTGCTATAACCTCCAAAACAGAAAACTACTCATCACTTTTACAGCTGATAACAAATCCTCAAAAGCATATAATCACGTCATCACAAACTCACAATCAATCGCAAGTTATCACTAACAGATCTTCCACAAACATTAAAACATCAATTCCTCACATATATGCTGATATTCAATCGATCACTAATTTATTAAGCTATAGTCACAACTATTATTCATCAATTCTACAGCTGCTAACAAATCATCAAAAGCATATACCGTCACAATCAATCGCCTAGGGTTTGGAGTATTCACTAACAGATCTTCCACAAACACGAATCAAATCAAATCAACAAACACAGAGCTTATGAATCGTAAACGCCAGATCTAAATCAGTAATTAAACAAAAACGAAGAGATTCGAATAAACGGAATCGAATACTTACACGCCAGGAGCGGAAGGAAGAGGAAGATCGGACGGGATAGAACCGCCGTGGAAGTCCTTCAGAGTCATCGTAGCCTTCTTCTTCGCCATTATTATTATTATTATTATTATTATGCTGGGTGTTATTGAGTTGTATGTATATGAATGAATGTATCGGAAGGAAGTAAAAAATGGTTAATAATAATAATAATAATAATAATAATAATAATAATAATAATAATAATTCGTCTGCAACACGATTGGAGAGAGAAATAGAGATAGTTGCGTTGGAGTCACGGTCAAATAGTTGGGTGGGAAGGAAGCTACTTGAAGTATCAGGTCACTGAGTCGGCATGGTTACATGTAACTTAATGAGTTGAGCTGCCCGCGAGTTACTCGAGCCTGGATTAATAATAAACTTGAAATGAGAAGTGTTTTTTCTAGCTCAAGCCTTGTGTATTTTTAAGTCTTACCCTTTTGAACATTTATGTATTAGTTTGACATTGCACGGTTGAGCTTCGGGATTGATAAAAAGCTTGAAACGGGCCGTTCCTTTTTCGAGCTCGAAACTCAAATAAAGCTCGTTTAGTTATCAAGTCCAAGCTTGTGTGTTTTTAAGTTTTACCTTTTTCTTTTAAGTGCTTTGTATTAATTTCATACTGAACGACCAAGCCTAAACCAAGATTAGCTCATTTAAAGAATATTTTCAAAGTGTATAAATATAAACGTATATATTTAATTAATAAATAAGAAAAAAGACGAGCCCAACTTGAAAAAAAACATATGAGGAGCCAAGCTTGTGCTTGAACTGTTGTAAATCAAAACAAACTCGACTCATTTACACCCCTAGTCACACACCATCTAATCTACATATTAATCTTTTGGAATTAATCGTTTAGTTCACATGTGGGTTTGAAATACAAAAGGCAATTTAGTGGTTACTACCTTTTAATTTGGGATTATCTTATGGGTCAAGGAATACATGTTTTGTTTTTTTCGAAAAACTAAACTTTCATTCCACCACCAAAAAGAAAGGAACATACAAAGAAACAGAAAGAAAAAACCCAGCACCAGAACCCAAAGAACAATACAGATGTAACAACACCAACTAACCAATCATAGTTTAGTCCTCTAGAATAGATAGAAATTTGACCAAGATCTCCACTCCTCCTTAGAAAATTTAGAGCGATTAGTTAACCACAAGAAAGTTAACTCCTTAGAAGCATTCCTCGATAATCTTTAGAGGAGAAGCATTCCTCCCGTTTAGTTAACTCCTTAGAAGCATTCCTCGATAATCTTTAGAGGAGAAGCATTCCATGTTATGTTTATCTTTTCGTGTTTAAAATAATGCTAGTTGAGGTAGATTAGACCTACCCACAAACTCGTTTTAACACATCTTAACATATTCCTTTTAATTCTGTAGCAAATATAATATGTACAAAACTATGTGATTACATAAATAATCTTTTAACATATTTTAGTAAAGCAATTGAAGGTGTTTATGTATTTGAACACACCAGAGAACCTTCAACACTGTCCAATCGTATCATGTTTCATGTATAGTTAAATCTTCTAACTTAACACATTTGACCCGTTATAGAGAGCAATTGAAGATGTTTACACATATGAACACATCAGATAGCCTTCAACACATTTGACCCGTTATAGAGAGCAATTGAAGATGTTTACACATATGAACACATCAGATAGCCTTCAACACCGTCCGATCCATATCTCGATGACTCACTTTTGTGTATAGTTAAATCTTCTAACTAGTACAACACATGTTCATTTGCTTTACTAAAATATGAAAAACCCATGTTCTGTTTCTGTTATTAAAATGTCCTTAGTACAACACACATGATACAGCAAGCAGAATTACAAAACAACCGTTTCACATGCATAACCATAACACGTTGACAAGCTTTTAAACTACAAAAACCAAGAATCAAGAACCGATTTATGGTTCTTTCCCAGGTTACGCCCTCGGATACACTCCAAGTCCAACACTTGCGAATGATCCACAAAAAGATTAACCTGTAAACAAATTTTTTAAAAATTATCAGCAACCATATATTTAAAAGGCGAATAAACAAGTTATAATAATTTTAATAGAAGAAATTTAAGACAGTACATTGGGACCATATTGCTTAATGAACCATTCGGATGTTTTGGCATTTGATGCTTCAAACATGGTCTTTTCAATTCCTAAACACCCGATCACCTTTGCAATAATATCCGCCCAAACAGAATCAGCATATTTACAGACGTCTTCAGCATCGATTAATATCATATCGGCTCCAGCTTCCAAACATCTTTCAGCTTTTCGGATCAAGTAATCAAGGTCCTCCACTCGTTCTGCATTTAAATTACATTGTATCAACATTATCATTAACGTTAACATTAAAATATGAGAAAGAATTATTAACGCATACCAGACGTTCGAGGCGTTGGAACAACATAAGAACCATATGCTCTTGCATGGGTCGGAGGAATATCAGCCTTGTTGAACTTAACAGCAAATTGAGGTTTGGCTTTAAGCCCTTGGCTTTTAATAATCCGTATGTATCTCAACATGGTTTCTTCAGGAAGCTCGAGTGAACCCGTGTTTAGCTCAACCGTATCAAATCCCAGTTGCTTGCATTCCTCTATGTATTCTTTGAAAGAAGATGAACCTTTTTGCAGCAAATGTTCAGCCCAATCACCAGTGCTAACATATATATCATGTTCACGGGCCAATTTTGTTGCTTCTTTGATGAATGATTTTGGCATTAAACTTTCAGCGCCTCCTGTAAACTTTAGACCATCAACAAATTGACCCATGGACTCCATCATATCCTGTTCCAAGCAGAGAAACAAGTACAGCTTAGAAAAACAGTAAACAAATATAGTTTTCACATGAATTAATCTATTGGATATCCACAATATTTTGATTTTCAGTACAATTTGAATAATTCAAGTTGATGATGACATATGATGTTTTCAACTGAAGGAACGGCATAGTAAAATCACATTTTTTCCTGTGTAAATAATTAGTGAAATACCACTTGCTTCGAGAAAGGCACAATATTTACAGTTAGGCGTGCAAACAAGCCGGCCGATAATAAGCTTGAAACAAGCCGAGCCACTCACGAGCTACTCGAGATCACATCGATAAAAGGCTCGAAACGAGCCGAGCCCTGGCTTCAAATAAAGCTTGTTTAGTTATCAAGCCTGAGCTCAAGCCTTGTATGGGAGGTTTGTTTTGGCTCGTCAAGCCTTGAGGATTTTTAAGTTTTACCTCTTTGGACTTCTATGTGTCACACTGCATGGCTGAGCTCGACTCGAGCTCGAGCCAAGCTTTGGCTCGTTTAGTTGTATTAAGGTACTACACAAGCTCAAGCCGAGCTAAGCTCGTTTAAGGTTTTCCACACAATATATAAAAGTAACTAAAAGCGTATATAAACTAGCAATAAATAATAAATAAGCCAAGCCCGAGCTGTAAAAACGACTCACGAACCGAGCTCAAACTTTAGAAATAGTGCTCGAAATGAGCAGAGCTCGACTCGGTTCTTTTACACCCCGAAATTTGATTCTCATTACAGATTGCATGATACAAGAAGACGAAGAATTATCTCGAAATCAATATAGAAATGCAGTTAACCATTATCTGATCAGAAAGTATCACAAGCTAATTATGCACGAAACACAAAATTCTCCTACGTGTAGTCTCTACATTCAGTTGAAGAAAGAATCAGTCTTGAAATCAACATTGAAATGCAGTTAACCGTGATCTGATTAGAAACTAACACAAGCTGATTATGCACCCAAAATTCTCCAATATTCAGTTGAAATAACAATTAATCACGAAATCGATACCGAAATGTTAAACCTTAGACAAGTGAATCAAGAACACCAAACACGATATTGCATAAAACGTTTATGCGACTCTTTTCATTAATAAAAAAAACATGAACAAAATACTTTCTACCTTTCTACTCTCTAACAAAAGAAAACTAATGATGGGTTTATATAACACCCAATACCAGACTCCTACTCAAACTAGAAAACATAAACATACTAGACTTCTAATTTATTTAATAATAAGTAAGATAATTATGACACCAAGTTATTCAACTTGGTCCCTGAACTTTGGATATCCACCAAACCGCCCCCTGAGATCTTCCGTACCACCCTTATACTTTTCGTATTAACCATACGGGTCCTTCAAGTTGGTATTGCACCAAGTTTTACACTCCCTCTCAATACCAACTTCTATTGTTCCTCCAAGATCCTTCACACCTTGTAAAGCTCTAACCTCTTTGAGCTTTATTCTTGGATTCGACTTCATCACACTACCTTCAGATTTCTTTTTCATGTTATCAATTGAGCTAATTTCGAGATTACCATTATTTAGAACTGCATCACCCGGTTTCAGATAGGAAACAACTTTTGCTTTCTCAACTTCATGACTAACTATCATGGTACTCAAAGCAATTCGTCCATCCTCACTTGATGCATGCTCCCTCTCGAACTTAACTCCTTCATTAGTTCATTCATTCGGATCACCCGAACTTTGCATGAACCTCATGCAAACTCCAACATCAACTTTGTTGGTTTTTTGATCTTCAACGTTTTCTATTCCACCATGAAAACCCATAACATGAGACGGAGCTACCTCCTCGTGCACTTCATCCAACACGGTTTCTCTCTCTTGTTCGGTTACTGTCACGGTTACGCCTTGATCAACCGTACTTTCTTCTTCAACCATGATGTCCTCATCATCTAGATTCAAAATAACAATAGATGATTCCATGGTTACCTTTAACGACGTCTCAAGCACTACTTCTTGGTTTGTCCACCAACAAGAACCTTCTTCAAACCATTCATCTGCCAGATTCGGATTGAATTCGGTATCAACTGTGTATTTTCCTTGAACCTCAGCCATATTAGCCTCCACATCCCACGGTTCTTCTTCTCTAACAACAGCTGCATTACCTTCCTCCATTGGTTCTCGACAGTATTTTGCCATATGCCCTTTTCGTCCACATTTATGGCACCTAAAAGGAAACTGTTTTGGTTTGTACCTTAATTCCTTGTCTCGGTTCTCTTCGTCCGATGAATCTTCTTCAGAGTTGTCATCTCGAACCTTTCGGTTCCATTCTCTCTTCTTGGGTCGGTCACGTTTCTCGTTCTCCCGATATTTACTCTTATCTTTCTCGCCATAGCGGTTATGATTTTTACTAAACCGATGCTTCTCCTTTCTTCCGACATACAAGGCTTCACTCTCGGTTTTAATCGACACACCAGCTAACTGTTTCGCTAAGGCTTCTTGTCCGACAAGAATATTCTCGAACTCGGTTATACTCGGTTGGGTCGCCCACCCTTGAATAGCGGTAACGAAGCTACGATACTCCGGCCTTAAACTGTGAATGAGTATCCGCTTCATACGAGCATCGCTAACCCGAGACTCTGGATCGAGTTCTCCAATCTCACGACATAGATTCTTCACCTTACGGAAATATTGTGCGATTGGAATATCACCTTGAGAAATCGTCATCAACTCACCTTCGACTAGTTGCAATCGAGCATCGTTCTTCTTCGTAAATAAGGTCTCCAACGTATCGCACGCTTGCTTTGGGTATTCGAGATCTTGAATGTGATCAAGAACATCATCATCCACCGTTGTCTTGATGATAAACATCGCACGACCCGCTTTCACCTGCCACTTCCCGATACTACCATTAATATTGTTTGCAGGTTGTCTCGTCTCGGTACCGTTCGTTACCTGCCAAAGATCTTGACCTTGAAGATACGACTTGATGCATGTCGACCATCGTTTGTAGTTACTTTGGTTCAATTTCTTGATTCCTCCAACGACTTGAAATTCTGCCATCGTTTCGTTTACGAGATTCCAGATAACTTCAACTCTTCGATAGGATTTCTTTACTGCGATCGGAAACTTTACTACTCGAGAACGGTAACACTTGAACCTGATTTGACAAATAATACAACTGCCAACAACGCTGCCTTTGGTTCGAAAATATATCGAAACCACCAAAGAATTTATTTATCGGCCGGCTATGAGTTAACTTCCAATAATAATAATATGGAGATGATGACAATATTAAATGGATGTAAGATGTATATTCTCACGATACACAAATCCAAGTTTGCAACTAAAGTATGTGGCAGTAGGTTAATCTCAACCACAACCTCACAAATAAACAAATAAACGATTGCACTTTTGTGTGTGACGGCAATAACTTTTCACCACTATTTATTCATCTTTAAATCTTAACTCTGCCCGATCGAACAAACAAAAACGACTTGACTAACCTCAACTTTAGGAGGAAAACAAGAACCTTTCCTCGCTTCGGATATCGGTTTCTTGGCCTCTTATGCCTTTGATTGGAACTACTACTGCAATCAAGACTTACCGCCAACCGTAAACACGAGCCTGGATCATTAGGCTCTGATACCGGTTGTTAAACTTGGAAGTGGGAATCTAGAACAACACAACACACACGCACCGACTCATGGTTTGCTCGAAGAGCTTTTCTTATTAATCGACTTACGAAAAAGAAAACTAGATACATAGAAATAGAAACAAATTAATGGGTTTATATAGACCCATACATAGCAATCCTAACCAAACTCAAATTTAAATAAACTAAATAAAAAAATTAAAGATAAACTCAAACACCATTAAAAGATAAACCAAAATCTTTTAATTATTATCTTTTTATTTGAATCTTGATCTCCTACTACCGCCCCTACGAGATCGAACCGTACCACCCTTGAACGCCAAGCAAATATTGTTTTACGTTTAACACGAAATGCAGTTAATCCTGATCTGATCATCAGAAACTAACACAAACTGATCATGCACAAACTAAATTCTCCTACGTGTAGAGGCAATATTGTATATTCAGTCTCAGGATAAAGTAATCTCGAAATCGATATCGAAATGCAGTTAATAGTGATCTCACTAGAAACTATCACAAGCTGATTATCATGAAACACGTAATTCTCCTACGTGCAGCGACCAATTTGTTTGAAGGAAGAATTAATCACGGAATCAACATCACACAGACAATAGAGTTAATCATAATCTAATTAGAAAGTACAATATAGATTACAGTTTATTAGTACACGAGCTGATTACCGATTACGCACCGTGTAGAGGTTATATGCAGACGAAGGAAGATTAATCTCGAAACTCGAAATGCAGTTAATAGTGATCTAAATCTAACCAGAAGCTGATAATGGACGAAACACAAAATTAATAATTATCCTACGTGTATAAGCTATTAAAAATGTATATGCAGTTAATCGTGACCTAATTAGAAACTAACACAAGCTGATCAAGCACGAAATTCAAAATTCTGCTAAGTTTATAAATTATATTCCGTCGTAACAACAACTAATAATAATAATAATAATAATAATTATTATTATTAAATGAACGTTGAAATGTAAGTAAATATATGATTAAAGATAGGCGAATTACGGATACCTGAAGCAAATTGTGAGAGAAGAGAGATGAGTGATTAGGGCCACGGATCTCAGTAACACCGAAGCTTCGAGGCTTTTCGGGGCGGTCTAAGTCCTCGGTGAAGGTCTTCCATCGGTAAACAGCCATGGTTGATCACAATTGAACAATTGGTTTAGATTATTATTATTATTATGGAGCTGAATGTGTGTGTGATGATGATGGAAAGAAATTGGTGAAATGTAGAAGGTGGTAGATAAAGCTGGAAAGAGCGGGTTCTAGAAAACGTTAGAACAAGCCATGAGCCCTTCATCATAATTTAAAAACCGGTATTTTAATCGTATCGGATTAGTTTAAAAATTGTATGACTGGTTGAACAGAAATGTACGGGTTGAATAATTTACCTTGTAATCATATATAAATACAACTAGGTTATTGACCCGTGTACGACACGGATGAAAATATAGAAATTTTGAAGTACACACACGTACAATTTGAAAGGAAAACATATTTTTGATATGTTTTTTGAGATGGCAATATAATTTATAATTGCAATTCATATTCATATGGAAACAAAGATATTAAAAACATAAATTTACGAAAAGTAAGTTTTATAGTACGATGCTTACAAACATAACTGAAAACTTAAAAACATAAAGTTCATAACATATTAAAAGTTTTCTTATTAAGCATATTTGTTGTTTTGTTTGTAGCTATACCTTGTTGTCTAAAATAAGCATTTTAACACCGTATTTAGTCTACACTCTTGATCAAGCTACATACAGTTGACCATGTGTAAAAACCGGGTGTCTCAAGTATATCTCAATATTGTGGGAGACTGGCTTTTACTTTTGTTAATGGTAATTGCAAAACAAACTATAACGTGAAACTGTCTTCTGTTTAACTTGTTCTTCTTGATCTCTTCAATCTTCACTAACGGTTATTGGAGCAAGCAAAGTATATTCTGGTACTATAACTTGCTCGAAATTGAACTTTGCTTGGAGAAATACTTAGAATAAATCCACTTACTTCTCACAAACAAACTTGAGATCCTCATTTATTTTATCTTTGCTCGACCCACCAAGCTTGCTTGTGAACTTGGTTTATGCTCAGACAATCAAGTGTTTGCTTGTGTGAAAACTGTACTCGATAGAATAACAACCTTGCTTGACGAAGTGTAGCTTGCTCGAAGCTTGACACTTAGAAACCTTCAAGAAGATAACCTTACTCGCATAATATAATTTGCTCGGGATAGTGAAAACTTTGCTCGAAGTGCCTGAATTTGCTCAAGTTCCATACTTAGCTATTATTGAGGAGGTTGAGAAGATTCCAGCATTTTTTGATCAATTTTATTGACCCAACAAAAAGGTAAAAAAATATATAAATTAATGGTATGATTTCTATCCGAATAACAAATTGGATTAAACCAAAAATACATCAAAACAAGCGGATATAAAACAATATACTTCAACACTTTTATTATTAATTCAAATCAGCACATAAAACTGAATACATAAACCAACCATTTAATTTTAACTCTATGCTTTATCTTCGAGGCCCATAATTCAATTCACCTTTTGTACTTCTCGGTTGTCCAAACTAAACCGATGTATCTATGTGAAATCGATATTATATCCTTTAACTTATGTGGACATAAATTACGCTAAGTGCATAAAAAGTTTTATTAAGTGTTGGACAAAAAACATTATAGGTTAATCCAACCCGTGCCAAAATGTACCTGTATTTGGATAGTTACTCAACCTATTTTGGATCGTAATTGTATTAAAACAACCTATCAACCCCTGCATTAACATTTTGAACAAAATATGCAAAGATTAAAAAAAAACATTAACCAGGTTATAATTATTTAGTTAAAAAAATAACCATATCAATTACTACCTCTCAAAGATCAAACATCCCTATCAACTTTATTATGAAATAGATAAAAACCTTTCATCTCTAATAAATTATGTTTTAAATCTAAACGTTCCATTAACTAAACCAACCATATTATTGAAGTGAAAGATCCAAACCGACCAAATCTAGAGTTATCAAAAGTAACGATAAAGGTTCGAACTTCCATACGGAATAATTCAACACCGAACTTTTGAGGGTCAAGAGGCTCGCCCCTATGGACGACAGGTCCATCATTCTTTGACCATTCTACTTTCAACACACATATATATTTTCTTTGTCAATTCTTCTCTTTCTAGATTAAAAGATTAGCCTATTTGAATATCTTAAATATTTAAATTCGTAATATCATGAACCCGTCTAACACAAAGTAGATTATGGTGTACAGAATGTCATATTTTACATTCTTCTTGGCTAATATCTTCATCAACTTGACACATGCCAATATGTCATGACTACTATATCCTTGTCCTCTCCTATCCAATACCAGAAAACAAAATAAAATAAGATACGAAAGAAAAACCCGTTGAATTAAATAATCATTGTTAAAATGATAAAATCAGAGTATTAGTATTATGAACCAACAAAAAATAGATTATGATGTAGAGAATGTCATATTTTACCTTCCTCTTGGCAAATATCATCTTCAACTTGACTCGTGTCTTGACTGATATATCATTGTCCTCTCCTATCTAAAACCAGTAAAAAACAAAATAAAATATGAAAGAAAAACTCGTTGAATGACATATTGAACTTTAAAATTACCGTATCCTGAACCAGTCTAAACAAAAAGTCGAATATGGTGTAGATAATGCCATATTTTACCTTCCTTTAGGCAAATATCGTCTTCAACTTGGCACGTGCTATGACTGATATATCCTTGACATCTCCTTCTAAAACCAGAAGGAAAAAAAAAACAAAATAAAATATGAAAGGAAAACCTGACCGATCATTTTGCCATATATGTTACGCATGAATACACATATATGCTTAACATCGGTTGCCTGTGATTCAAATCCAACGTTCAGTAGAGTTCGTTACAGTCCCTTTCTTTTTTCAAAAGTTTATATATTAATGAAACGATACTGAAAACATACCTTTATACGATGTGGAAGATGTGAGTCTTAGACCCAAATATATACAATTAATCGATAGTGAGACATGGGATAGATGAGTATTTTAGAACACATAAACAAAAATAGAATGTATTTAAAAGTTTTTAATTGCAATATCAAACAACTGTAATTGTATTAACATCATTTGTAAAAAAAAGGGAAAGGTTGCGAGATTAAAGGCATAACACAAGACAAGTTTTAAAAGTAACTGTCTACTTTGAATTTTATACATAAAATAAGAAAGGTCAAATCAAAATTTAGTCAGTTACTGTCTATATAATAAAAGTTCTAATTTAATAAATAATATTTGGTTGTTTCCAAATATATAAAGCCAAGTGAGTGTCTAAATTTTTAAAAACTACTCAAACTTAGGTCTATTTATTATACGTAGATAAAAATAATTGAAATTTAAAATAACAACTTTAATGTTGGTATTATAGTATTTGTTAATCTTAATATTCATATAACATATAATAACTCTTGAAAACAAATAGATGCATAATTAATAAATTGTCATGTTTGGTATCTTCAATATGTATTATTTAAAATATAATTAAAATGATCAAATCATAAGACCTGTAAACATTAAAACCAACTTTATTTACTCTTCTAAATCCTAACTACCGATCTTATCGTCGATCACGCTTATTTAGCCAAACTCCGGTGTCGATTATATTTGCAGGATCTAATGAAATCATCATATGATCAATGTAAAATAATGGCCGATTGAAAGAGGGATTTGGGTGATTAGGTTAAAAGGAATTGAATATCAAGAAAACTGGGTATTGAAGTTGAAACAATTGAATATTGGAAAGCTGTTTTTAAAACTTAAAGTTAAATGCTTACATTAATTATTAGTAATTTAATTTCTTTTTGATTTATTTAATTGTTAAGAAAATTAGAGAAATGTAAGATATGTTTGGAAACAAATGTAATGGACCAATAGAGAAGGGGTATGTGGAGGCAATCTCATTTGTTTTAATAGTATAGTAGGATTTCAAAACTCAAAAAATAACCTAAAGGTATATTAATAAACATCACGCATGAACCAAATATCACTCATAACAACGATCGAGTACGTAAGAAAAAAAGTTTGTACTTTGTATACGAAATTAGTCAATTCCAAAATATGTAAATAGAAAAACATTGGATTTGCATGATAGAAAATTGGTTGATTAACGAATCGTCGTTTATCATGTTTACTCGTTTCAATTTTATCCACTATGTTAAAAGTCATTTTTGAAAAAAATAACAAAAATCTCTTGGAGTTAAAACCGGTTTGCCGGTAAACCGGTATTTAAAAAAAACGGGCGGTACCGTTCTTGCAATCTTACGAAAATATGGTATAACCGGTTCAACAAGCCGGTACATACCTGTTTTTAAAACATTGGTTGTGACGGGCAGTTATGACTTGGTATTTAGTTTCGGCGATACCAGGGTAATGATGATAGAATAAGCGAGTAAATTGCATTTACTAGTTAGAGATTCTTGAACTTAACAAGTTTTATCTCACTGCACTGTCGTGCATTTAGGCGGGTGTTCATGTGTGTTGCATTAGGTGAGAGTTTTTCATGGATCGAAAGGTAAGTGTATCCCGATGTAATGAATTTAGCTAGTAGCTCATTTGAATGATTCGTTGATTAAAAAAAAATATGTAGCAGGGTATTGTCAACGGACGCAAGCTATTATGTTAAAAACTTGGGTTATTGTGTAATAAAATATTGAGGTTGATTTATGTAACTTAATGAAATTTGTAGTTGATTGTGTAAGTTAATGAAAGTTGAGTGTGGTTTATGAAAAGGTGGTGACGACGTTATTTTGTAACTTAATGAAGCTTCGGGTTAATTGTATAATGGACATTTTGGTCGGCTCACAATTAAGGTTATCTTTGAATCAGTTCATTAAATGTGTTTAGTTCATAACAAGAATACCTCTAGATTGATTAGCAGATTTCTAACTCATTAAGTTTAAAATGATGTTGAATGAAAAGTTTTATCTCATTGTACCTTCACATGTGTTTATAACCCTTAATCTGCCACTCAAGCATCACCTTGTCGACCACCACCAAATCCTCTAGTACCCATCACCACCACGTCGGTGTACTCAACACTTATTATTTGCGTAAAGGTTAATAAAAGTTAAGAGTTTGCATATGAAAAAGGGTGGCGGTGGGCCACCCTACCATAGAACGACATTTACCTTTTTTTTGTACTTTCTTGTCGTTTATCGGGTTTGATTCTTAACCATTAAAAAAATAAAATCTTATCTAACTCATTAATGAATTCAATTGCGCATAATAACTAAAAAAAACCCTTTGTAATAAAATTTGACAAAATTTGAAATTAGTCTCACGTTACTATAGTGATGAAAACCTTGAAAGAATGCCTTCGAAAAATAAATGAACGATAATTAAATCCTTCACATAGAGAATCATTTAAACTACCCATTTTTGTTATTGTGATAGATATAAAAAAGGGTTGATGAACAAAGCCTGTTCGTGTGGCTGGTTTGATCCATCTAGCCTAATACGTAGGCGAAAATTTGACACAAGCCCAAACATAAACGTCATCGCAGAGATATGAGCTCCAACACGAGACAACATTAATTGGTTGACACTAAAACAACTTGTTTAACTCGGATATATATAATTTTTTTAATATTATTATGTTGGAACTACATCTTAATACCAACATTGCAAACGTATAGAACAATTGCATTTTAATATAACATCGTGTGTAGTTTTATGTTTTAATTTTTGATAATATACCTAATTAATTTGGTTTTAAACAGAAAACATTTTTTAGTTATAAGTTGAGTCAATCGTTAAATCAAGAATCTGGATGAGCTTAAATGAGCTTGAGCCTCTGTCAGAGCTTACTTGGTAAAGAAGATTGATCTAAGCTATATAGTAAAGAAGATTAATCTAAGCTCAAAATTGAAAAACTATTCACGCACCAAGCTAAAACGTTAGAAATTAAGCCTAAAACAAGCTGAGTTCGAGCTTTGCTTGGCTATTTTACACCCCTAGAGTGGACTAATGTCACCCTCTCTCCTTCTATTGTCCACGTTGGCTTCTCTCATTCATCTTCTCACGGGCGTGTCTCTCTCTCTCTCTCTCCTCCCTCCCTCTTAGCCTATGTTTGATCATCCATCTATCTTCTATGTTGGCGGCCACAGACCTCTTTCCCATCACTATGTTGGAGATGCTCTAAGTATTAGATCATTTGTATCACACAAGCCCTTCTCTCATCACAAGTGCCTTAAAAGAATTGTATATTGCAAATACCAACTATAACCGTTTTATTGTGGATATATTAACTAAAAATGATAAATTAGGTGGTATTTGTTTTAGAACAAAAACCGTAAGACATGAACTATGAGCATTGCTAAGTCCAAAATTTATTGCTTGTCTTAGATAATTTATTTGAAATTAAATAAATACTATATATGATAATACCATATTTACCCTACGAAAAATATCAATCCCAATAACCTAAATATTTCAAATCCAGTAACCTAAATCCTTAGGTAAGATTAGAGTATATAATATATGAACATGAGTTTGTTTAATGTTAATAATACTCACCAGTCACTATGACATTTTTCAAGTTTTAAGGGAAAATATGAAATTTATTAATATTATCACAAAATATAGAAGTATATAGATGTAAGTAATAACTTTCTTATGCTAGGTGAAAAGATACCCTTCTTTCCTTTTGAGCCATGGAAAGAATCCAAGCAAAAACCAACAGCTACTCTTACAACATGTTCTATCATATGCACTTCAACCTCATTCACTGTTTCACTTTATTCATTATTCTTATTTCACTTGATGTTTATAAAACCCCCCATCTACTTGTCTCTCCTCCATCAACAAAAATGGCCATCAACAGTCAAATGTACGGTCAAAATGCCGGTCAATACCTCGTACCATTTGTCTGTTTATTGATCATAGTCATGGATCTCACAGCCGGCATTCTTGGTATCGAAGCCGAGGTTGCTCAAAACAAGGTATGTTTGATGTTTCAACACATGATAAGTCGATAACCAACCTTAATATCGCGTATGTGTTAATGATTGTGTCTTTTTAAGGTACAAAATCTAAAAGTATGGATCTTGGAGTGTCGGGACCCGAGTTATAAAGCGTTTAAGCTCGGGTTTATTGCTTTAGTGTTCTTGACATTTGCACACGCCATTGCAAACTTGTTTGGCAGATGCCATGTTGTATGGTCGAAACCAGAGCTCGAGCGTGCCACTTCTAACAAGCAATTAGCCATGGTTTCACTCTTCCTCTCATGGTATGGATTTTCACATATTATTATTTGCTTTAACCAAATGTACCTAATGTGTTAAATGTTTTGTACCAGGATAACGCTAATTATCGGATTCTGGATGCTAATTGCCGGAGTCTTGGCTAACACGGATTCAAGAAAATCATGTGGCGTTTCAAACCATCGTTACTTGTCGATTGGAGGCATCGCGTGCATCATTCATGGCATGTTTGCGGTTTCTTATTACATCTCTGCTATGGCGGTTGAGAAAGAAGAAAAGAAGATGAACCCACATGGCCCGCCAATGCACCAGCAAGGACCCATGCACCCACATGGCCCGCCAATGCACCCGGACGGACCCATGCACCAGCCCGCACCGTCAGCACCTGTTTGAATCCAAAATGTGACCTAACCTAACCTAATCCAGATATCTTCAGTTTTCTATATTTATTTCCTATGGCTTTTTGTGTGTGTGTTTTACTCCAGCAAGCATATAATTTGTTCAAAATCTTTCATTTTTAATGAAATTCAAAAACTTTATAGCAAGAATGCTAATAATGAATCGACGTACACAAAACGTTGAACCACGTACTTATTTTCTGTCACTCGCAGCTATTATTGTGTCACGATCCTAACACCAAAACGAAGCCCTAGATCAAAATATTTATCTTTTATGGCAATTTGCAGAAGCACTAATAATGACTCAATCTACGCACAATGTCGAACCACATACTTGATTGTCCGTCACTTGCAGCTATTATTGTGCGACAATCATCGATCCTAACACCAAAACGAAGCCCTGGCATAAAATATCTATCTTTTATGGCAATTTGCAGAAGCACCCTTGTGAATAAAATCCCTAAAGTAACTGGAACAGATCCATTGATTTGTTCACATTAAGCATACATGCTCATTAACAGAAACATGCACGACACGTTTAATATCTCCCTTTACCAAACGTCCAAACTAGCTCATAAACACAGGAACATGCCAAACAAACATATTACACACAAACAAAATCTAACCTCTTTGCACTTCATAACTCATTAACTCCTAAACACATATATCCATAATAAGAATATACTGTATTTAGCAACCGTTTTTGCAATCGCATTAAACACAATCTCTGCTTGCTCTTTCAAAACTTAATTCATATTTAACAACCTTATTCATAAAATGCTCAGCTCTAGAATCTAAAGATCCATCCGCTTCTCTTCCATGTCAACCTTCTTCGCTCCCGATACCAACTCTAACCCCTTAATTCATTATCACCGCATCTGTAACCTACTAACCGGTAACCCTAACGAACCCAGATGGTCCGACCCACGACTCACCAGCTGACTATGGTTATATGTGTATCCTAACCTAATCCAGATATCTTCAGTTTTCTATCCGGATTTTCCTTTTTTTTAACTTTTTTGCGTTTTACAGCAAAAAGGCTTGATTTGTTAAAAATCTTTCATTTTTAATGAAATGCAAAAACTTTATAGCAATAATGCTAATAACGACTCGATGTAGAGCTGTTCAAGAAGCCCGCGGCTCGCTCGAAAATAGCTCAAAAAAAGCTCAGCTCGAAAAAGCTCGATTCTAAATGAGCTCAGCTTGACTCGGCTCGATTTCTAAACGAGCCGAGCTCAAGCCAGGGTCAGCTCGGCTCGTGGCTCGGTCTTGGCTCAACTCGTTAGCTCGGCTTTTTTAGATTAAACCCTAAATTTCAATATCTATATACTATAATAGCATACCAAGAAATAAATAAATAAAAATTATACATATATTATGCCACTCGATAATAACTAAAATAAAACATACAAAGTTATAAATTCTCTAGTTTATAATATTTATATAACAAGTATGTTAAAATTATAATTTTTGTCTTTTATATATCAAAACTTGTAAAATATAAAATAAAAAAAATAATAATAAAAATATAAAAGAATTAAAGGAGCCCAACTCGACAAGCTCGAGCTTTAAACGTTGAACTACATACTAGATTTTCTGCCACTTGCAGCTATGATTGAGTAATGATTATCGATCCTAACACCGAAATGTAAGCCCTGTGTCAAAATATCTAACTTATATGGCAATCTGCAGAAGCACCCTAAAGTAACTAAAAAAGATCAACTTCACATCAAACATACATACTCATATAACAGAAACATACACAACGACACGGTTAACAATTCACTTTACCAAACTATCTCATAATAACCACAGTAAAATACCAAACAAACATATTGCACAAACACAAACACAAAATCTAACCTTTTTTAACTTCACAACTCATCAACTCCTAAACACATATAACCAACCAACCACGAAAACACAATGTACCTTATGTCCTTTATTTCGCCACCGACTTCGCAATCGCATTAAACACAATCTCCGCTTGCTCCTTCAACACATCCACCTTCTTCATAAAATGCTGCAACTCTTGCATCTTCAAATCCTTCCACTTTTCCTCCATCTCGAGTTTCTTCGCACCCGACACCAACTCCAACCCTTTTCTCATTATCGCCTCATCCGTAAACGGCAACCCCAACGATCCCAACACACCCAAACCGTCCACCGCTTTCGCCTGCGTTTGCTGCACCTGCACAGATTTCATAACTCCATCGTTCCCGTTCTCGGGCACCACAAGTTTCCGACTCTTCGGAGTCACATTAACCTTAACTTTCACTTTCTTGGAACAAGAACTCAAACCCACATTCCAAATATTATTATTACTACTCCCACCATCACTCCCCCACAAATGTTTCGACAACTCGTACATTTTCTTCTCGTGCGGGTTCGAAAAGGACCGGACTTTCCCTTTGGTTTCGACACGGGCGACATTGTTTTCGAATTTCTTCTTCAAGCGTCTCGCTTTCGCCAGCATCTGTCTATCGTTAACATCCACGTGCAACGATTGCTTCACAAATTCATGAAAATCATTGACGTCTGCAGCCGGGTCTTTACCTTTCGCCTTTACGTAATCGATCATGCCTTGAATTAACTCCACCTCGTTCTCCTCACTCCATAGCCTCTGAAACAATAGCTTCTTTTCACCATTATTATTATTATTATTAATATTATTAATAACAACAGAATCCGGGTGGGTTTTGACCCGTTTGGTGGGATCAAAGGAGTCGATGTCGGAGGTGGGTGTGGGGCGTTTGTTGGTGGATTGAATTGGGGTTTTAGATCGGGGTTTGGTAGGTGTCGGGTCGGGTTGATCGGAAGGTGGTGGTGGAGGTGGTGGTGGGTCGGATTCGGATCCGTCGGATGAGTGTTCTGCTTCGTCGCCGGAGGTTGAATTGGCGGGTTGGATCTCGGATTCGGATCCGGCCATTGGTGGTGGTGGTGGTGAGATTAGGGTTTGTGAGAATTTGGGGGAAATGGTAGACGGTGGTGATGGTGAGTGTGTATGTATATGTGTATATGTATATATATGTATATGTGTGTGTGTGAGTGTTGAAGGCTAAAGGTAAACACGATAAACACGAGACATCAGACAACTTAAGAGTGGAGTGTATGTCACTTTGAGTTAACGGGCCTTGTGACTTGTGAGTTGTGGCTAAGTGAGTGAGTTGGTTGATTTTATTTTAGGAGAGGTAGTCGGTGTGAGCTTTGATGTTTTGTGTTGAAGGGGTGGTTTTACGTGTTTAACGGGGGGTTTTTGTTGACGGGAGGTTTTTCTCGTTTGAAGGGGCGGTTTTACCCGGTTGTATTTTTTAGGGGAGGTAGCCGGTAGGAGTTTTGACGTTTACGTTGGGGGCGGTTTTATTTGTATGTTACAGTTTATGTCGGCGGGAGGTTTTTAAATCGGTAGGAGCTTTGATGTTTGTAGAAGAGGTTGTTGCTACGAGCTTGGACGTTGGTGTTGAGGAGGCGGGTTTACCTGTTTGTTGGGGTTTTTGTCAACATGGAGTTTTTAAATCGGGTCGGAAGCGTTAGATAGTTGGAGACGGTTGAAATTATGGCGCACTTAGATTTGGAAAAAATGTAGCGGAAAAACATTTGGAGTTGAGATTGGTGTAGTTTTTAGGTTAATACGCAACAGAACAAGAACATCCAACGTAAAGATTGAGAAAATTGAGGGTTTTTTTTAATTTCTTTCAACCACAATGGAGAATTCAAAGGATGAAACTTTTAGAGGGGTGGGTATTGAATCATAAACGGGAAGGGGAAGGGTGACGTAGTACCCTTTTCCCAATTGTGAACATTGATTCGCCATGTTACGGATGTAAATGGAAGGTGGAATGCATCTTCATCGTTGAAGCTGATGGTTTGTGGGGGTGGGGGGAGGAAAGGGAGGGGATAATGAAAGTTTGGTGGTAGGGCCAAGAATGGAGAGCTGCTTGGTTGGGACGACTCCCGCCATCCTTATAGCAACAACAATGGAGGAGATCTATGATGAAGATCTCACAACAATGGTAATTGAGAACGAGAAAACCTAAAGTAGCAATTAAGATTATTTAGAGCTCACAAGTTATATATATTATTGCGTATTATTTAAACTTTCCTTTAAAATTTAGAGGATTATTGAATTTCATTAAATGAAAGATTTGGAAAAATGTAAAGGTTGAAATCTTGTCACTCGTAGACTTGGGAAAAAATGTGGCTTAAAAACATTTGGAGTAGAGATTGATATAGTTTTGAGCTTAATACGTGACGAAACAAAACATCCAAAGTTGAGATTGAGAAATTAATATTTTCTAGCGATAACAATGGGGGAGAATGATGAAGGATAACTCAAAAGATCAAATCTTTAGAGGGGTGGACATGGAATCGGAAATGGGGAAAGGAAAGGGTGATGTGGTAATTTTTTTTTACGGTGAACAACGCTCCATCGTGTCGCTGATGGGAAGGAAAGGTGTAATGAGGGTTGGCTTCGTCGTTGAAGCATATGTTGTGTGAGTAAAGTATCGAGAAAGGGGAGGAGATAGTGGGAAGTTTGGTCACGTGGCTAGGAAAGGAATGCAGCTTGGTCAGGACGACTCCCGCCAGCCTTACAACAAGAATGGGGGAGGAGATCTCTTAGGTAGAGCAACCAATGAAGATATGACAACGGTGGATGAGAATGAGCAAACATAAAGTAGCGGTTAGGGTATTTATAGTTCATAAGTTATCAATATTATTGCGGTTTTTTAAACTTCCCTTTAGAATATGGAGGATTATAGAATTCATTACATGAAGGAATTGATTTGAATTAATCCCAATTTTAATTCCTTTACCTATCCAACCAAACATACCAAATAATGAAATTCTATTTCTATTTCCATTGAAATCTTATAACTTTTGCGAGGCAGTTAACAAGCCATCAGTTTCATGTATTTTTCACATAATAAAATATTTAAACCACGTAGACCTTGATAAGTTGTGGAATGTTGAGCAGTTTAATATTTGTTATTCACTCGGATTAGAATCCTTTTCATAGGTGAATCCGTAATACATTCAAGTTCATGAATGACCATTAAATAGTGTATATTTACACTTATTTGGCAAATATTATACACATCTCTACTATTCTTCTATATAAGTTGTGCAAGTTGAATTTATGTGTTATTATTTGATTTTTTGAGCCTATGCTAACTAAGATTCTTTGGTTTACATACTCTAGTTCGTGTAACTCTATGTAAATATTTGTTACATGTATGATCATACTAGATGACAATAGATGAGGACGAGGCCAAACCACCAAACAATAAAATAAACATTTAAGCACATTAAACATAGTCATAGAACATGCAATAAGCATACATAAACATAATTTGAATTGTGTTTTGAATAATAATAATCAAAATATTTTGAAGATTACAGAAATTAGGGACCTTAAAAGGATTTGCATTTATAATCAGCTTCTTATTTGATATTCAAAACTACAATGTAAAAGAAAGCCAATAACGAATAATATAAAATTAGTGAATGTTTATATGAAAACATACACCATACACACACTTGCAAGCCAAATGGACACCATCATGAAAACATATTTTTATAAATTAAATTAGAAGTAATGACATAATCATGGATGCAATTTTGCATTATTAGTTTAACTAGCTTTTGAACCCGTGTATTACACGAGATTTGTCAAATAATAAAAATAAAAAGATCAATTATTTGAAAGAAATGAACAAAATTAAAGGTTAAAGAAAAATCATATAATATAGTACAAACAATAAGAATTTTAGAATCTCAAATTTAGAAATTCGATTTATTTTACATACAACATTTGCAAAATTGTTTTGACCAATAACCCGTGGTATATATGATGAATGAGATGAGAAATTAATTAGAAGGGAAATTATTACCCATTCCTCAAAATTGTTTTGCCTCATGACCCATGAGTAGGTAGGATAAATAAGATGGGAAATTAGAGAATTAGAATTGAAATTAAAATCCATTTGCCAAAATTATTTTGACACATGAAAAATAGAAAGTTATGATAAATGAGATGAGAGATTATAGAATTAGAAAGAAAATTATAACCCATATGCCAATATGATTTTGCTCCATAACCCATAGATATTTTATATGAATGAGAAGAGAGATTAAGCCAAGAATGAATATGAGATTGTCACATCATCCTTATTATTTTCTTTTATTAATATAGTTAAATTAGATTAGATTTATGGAAAACAATACGACTATATAATACATTTATACAATTTCGTGGCATTTCTTAAACAGTGAGGACACAATTTCATGAAACTCAACATAGTCATGTCATATATGGGAGTATGGCCGGCCATACAATGCATTCTGTATTTTTTTTTTTGAACGACGCATGTATTATAAACAAGCCCGACCCAAAAAAATAGGACCAAAGGCCGAGGACCAACAAAAACAAGAAACAAGAAATTACAAAAAATGTCATAAACTCAACATATAGACATGTCCTTAACCCAGGGCCGGACCTTACTAGTAATCAACCTAAGCCCTAGCTTAGGGCCTCCAATATTTTGGGGCCCCCGTTTAAGCTTTTAAAAATATATATATATTACACAGAAACATATGTTATTGATTTTGTAACTGGTATAAAAATAGAAATTGTTTATTGGCTCGGTTGTTAACGTGCTTATTGTTTGAGTTTTAGTATTTCTTCGTCAGAGTTCGAATCTCTCCTACTTATTTTGTTTTATTTTTGTTTTTTCAAACTCTTTATTGGGCCGAAGAAATTGTAAAATGGAACGACGGACATCAAGTTGTATTGCTCTTACAAGAAGAGACGTGGTTAGGCTTCCATTCCCTTAAATTTCGTCGACTTTAAATTCACATTTAATTAAATCAAAGTCATCCACCTCTCTTCTGATTATACGTGAATTTGTAACTTTATGGTTGCATGCAGTAGGGTTGATAAAACAAAACAGGTGGGAATAAGTTGAACATAGTGCTATCCATCATTCCATCCCTCAGCTGATATTTACACTCTTTAAGATTTTAAAATGGTTTATTCTTATATAGTTTCATATGTCGTAATATTTTTTTTCTTTTGAAAAGAGGGCCTTTATCAATGAATTCGCTTTGGGCCTCCAAAAAGGTTGGCAGGCCCTGTCTTAACCCTTTAGTTTTCTACACTTACGATAGTCTACAATGAAACTTTTAACCATCTTTCATATCAAGCATTATGTTTGGCAACACTTTTGGTAGTATAAATGATCATCAAATACCATTATTGTCCAATTTAGTCAACCAATTCATCAAATGTTTTCTTTTTGTAAAAATAGCTATTTCAGTTAACTAGTAATTAGCATTGGATCATTTTGAATTAACTGATGCTTATAACACAATTTATTACAGCATATACTTTAGTCAAACACTACCTTATAATTAAAAGTAAAATATGTTTAACACATTGAGATATTACAATATAGAAAGATACTACATGATTTTTTAATCACACATGTTTTTATAACAACATTTTTTTTAGTCTACTTGTGACACAGGATTTCAACCACCCTAAGACCAAGCGTAGTCGTTGAGTTATATGGGCGTTTTGGGTTATAACGCCGGAAGCACACCCCCCCTCCCGGCGTTTTGGCTATTTTTTTTCTTGCGTTTTGTACATAACGCGCACGGAAGGCAAAAAAAAAATAATAATAAATTTATGGTTTTATGGAGGCTTTATGACTATACTCTATTTTTGTATAAAACCATAACTCTGACTGGGCGCCACGTGACGCATAATGCCTGGGGGTGGAGAGTTATGACTACTCATGGTCTAAGTTATTAACACATTTTATATGAGTTTTATTCATCTACAGTCATTCACAAATCTATCCAAGTTAAATAAAGCATCAAGTCAATCCCAGGGTTATGCTTTATGCAACCAACAAGAGGATTATGTTTGAAGCTTTGAGCAATCAACCTAATACACATAGTTATAGTGTACATCTTATCACAACTAAAAGCAAAATAAAAGTAAGAACAATTAAACTTGTGAAATCAAACACTATTTTATAAATTTATATCTCTAACATCCTTCCAAAGACAACATACATGTATGACTCGGACACAAGACTTTTAGATTGCATGAACATACCCATGTAGACTCGACCATACCGTATACCTCTTATATTAAATTGTTTGTAAACAAAAACTGTTTCTAATTAAAATTGTATTTATAGAAGTTAGACAATAGTTTAGTAGCAGTGTAGCACACTTGAGTTTTGAAACACTTACTTTGCTCTTTGTGATTTCTTTTTTATCATAAGAAAAGGAAAATCAAAATATAACAATAAAAAGGTCTATTACCATATATTACTCCTACAAAATTACCACTTTTAAGAACATATTTTTAGTTGGTCAAAAGAAAATCACACTATTAAGGACTTAAAATAAGCATCAAATTGTTCCAAATGTGCTTTTATAATTTTTTTTTGCCTTCATTCATCACTATACAAAATGTAAATTACAAATAAGTACTAGGTTACATCAAATACAGATTATGACTAGATAAGAAGAAAACGAGAAATTGAATCATGACTACTTACATAACAAATAAAATAGGAAAAAGAGAAAAATAATAACTTGATGAATCAACAGAAGTCACCGTATACTTAACAAGTCCATTAGTCATAAGAGATGTACTCATATCAGCCGTCTTTTTATCAAAAAGCACCATTCGAGTAGAACCCAAAACTATAATACTAGCAACAAGATTTAGCACAACCCGACGGCCCATCTTTTGCTCATCGTGCTCACTTTGCGCTTTGACAACAATTCCGACATGACTCACAATGCTACGAGTGTTTCCAACAAAAAACTATAGGACGAGTCGACCCATTGTATCGAAGGCTCTCAACTCGAGAGAACCCCGGTAAACCAATCAAACCCATAGTTGCAACAAGCAACAATGACCTCTTACCCTTGTAGTAAGCATGTTAACATAATCATTCAAGATTTTTTTTGCTTCATTGGTACTATTGCATATAACCATATGTGTGGTCACCAATTTGTTTACAAGATATCATGGATATTGTTATGGTCAAGTGTGTCAAGTAGTCAACAAAAATACTGTCCATCATCCGGCCCATTAAGCCTTCAACAAGTGGCATGAGACACGGCCCGGCCAATAAAATACCCGGACCCGGTTCTATACCCGACTCGAACCCGATGCATGGGGTATGATTTTTAGATACAATACCCGGACCCGACCCCGACCCGTACATTGTCAATACCCGATTTTCCAATACTTGTTATACCTGAACCCCCTGAAACCAAATATTAGAAAAACCGGATTTGTGCACCTCTGTCAACTAGTCAACAAAAATAGAGCCCATAATGTTGCTCTAAGCCTTCAATCAGTGGCATGAGACCCGACCCGGCCCAATAAAATCAACTTAAAAGGCAATAATAATATTCGAAGAGCGCTTAGATCTACATTTCAAAATTTGAAACATATCTGGAGCCTCTCTCTAACCCTAACGTTCCAATTTTTTCCCCAAAACTATTTCAATCATTTCATAATCTCAACTTCACTTCATTAAACCTTCAATCGGATCTCGTATCGGTGTAATACATCATCGATTCGATGGCCACTCGCAACCAAAACAAGCCTCCAGTAAACAACGTAAGCTTAATTTCGTTTATTATTGTGTGTATTGTCAATTTGTTTAAAAACTGTTAAATTATTCACTAAGTTTATAGTGATTCTAATTGTATATTGTTTACATTAATAGCTCATGTATTGCCTTCTAATTGTATATTATTTAGATTAATAACTGTTATATTCATTAAGTTTATAGTGATTCTAATTGTATGTTATTTAGATTAATAGCTCTTGTATTGCCTTCATATTGTTATCGTTTAATATCGATGTGAATTCAGTCTACGGATAAACTGTTGGACACGTGTAATGTCATTTTTCATAGTTAAAGTGCGCTTTTGTTTGTTGATACTGAAAACCGTACTATGCCGTCAGTATATAATGATTCTAATCAAGTATTATTTAGGTTTATAGCTCATGTATTGCCTTTATATTATACTGTACAAATATTATTGATGTGAATTTAGTCTAGAGATGAACTGTTGGATATGTGTAATGTCATTTCTTATAGTTTAAGTGCGGTTTTGTTATTGATACTGAAAACCGTACTATGCCTTCAGTATATAATGATTCTAATTAAGTATTATTTAGATTTGTAGCTCATGTATTGCCTGTTTATGGTTTTGACTGTGGTTAAGTGTTTAGTGAAATTGCTTCGGTTGTACAAATATTATTGATGTGAATTTAGTCTAGAGATGAACTGTTTCGAGTATACATATGTGCTTAAATGTTGTTATCTAAGTGTTTTCGAGTTCATTTTCTATTTTACCAAGTAAACTTTGTCTTTCGAGTATACTAACAATATATTTGAACAAAGTTAACTCTTTGCTTGGTGGTTATTTTGTCTGTTTTCACCTTTCAAAATGAATATTCGTAATTCCTAAAAAACGTAAAAAAGCATATTGATTATATCTGTGTGATGTCATTTTCTATAGTTAAAAGTGCTTTTGTTTGTTGATACTGAAAATCGCACTATGCCTTCAGTATATAATGATTCTGTTCATGTCATATTTGGATTTATAGTTCATGTATTGCTTATTCATACTTCTGATTGTGGTTAAGTGTTTTGTGAAATTGTTTTTGTTGTTTGGTTTGGTTATGCTTTACGGTCAATTTGTGTTGCGTGTTTACTTTCATATTATGGTTTACTAATCTTATTTGTGATTGGAAATTTGAATGGGGTTTGTTCTGTTAATGTTTTGAATGTTATCGACTTATCATGGAATATTATGGAGAATTCAGTCTAGGGCTAAACTATTTAGTTGTGTGTTTAAATAATTTGACATGCAATGTTTAGGATTTTGTATGGTTACTGATGTGAGGTTGTTATAAATTTGCAGAAAAACCGAGTGGGTGACGATGCACCTGTAGATAAGCGTAGGAAAATAGTAGAAAAAACGGGTGGGCTTATGTTCTCTACGTTATCAAGTAGAGGCAGCCAAGCATTAACCCCAATGAATAATCACAAGGAGGTTTCAGTAGCACCACCTCCTGAAGCTGAAGCACCAGAGAATGAAATTATTGAATTCACAAAGGAAGAGGTGGATGCACTATTGAATGAGAGGTTTAAAGGAAAAAAGTTTGATTCAAAGGTATAATCTATTATTGTTTGAAGAGTCTATGCTATCATCATGTGTTTTAACAATTTGCCGGTCATTTTCAGGGTAAACAAGATTGGATGACAGAGTACTTAAAGAAGTTGAAAGTGTGTATAAAATGGTTTCAAAAGGGTTTACAAGACCTTAACGAGGAGAAGGATAACTTGCGTGAGACGCTTGCGTCATCAGAAAGAAAATGTGTAGAAACAGGTTTGTGTTGTTTTACTAGATTCCAAGGAATCTTGTTTTAATATGCTTTAAGTTGTTGATCACCTGTATATGTTTACAGAGGCTGCGGTGAAAAGTAAAGAAGAAGAACTGAATGATATTATTTCAAAATTGGAAGCCAAGGTTTCTTCTTTGAAAGAAAGTTTGGCAAAGGAGGAATTTGAGAAACAAGTAAGTTGTTTAATCAATACCAACTCCTTAGTATCCAATTAATTTTTTTTGTTTGTTACATTATATCTGTTTTTGTATGCATTCTTAGGATGCCCTTGATTCTCACAAGAGAGAACAAGAAGCTAGGATGGCTTCAGAAAAGACTCAAGACTCTCTAAGGGAAGAACTCGCAAGGGCTGTGCAGAATGCATTGAATGCTAATGAGAAGGTATTATAATGTCAACGATTTTTATTTCTTTTTTAGATCTATTTAGTTATAAGTTTTTTCTTCATAATGTTTTCAGCTAAAAGCTCAAGAAGACAATTATAAGAGGTTGCAAGAGTACAATACTAGCTTGCAACAGTACAATAGTAAACTTCAAAATGAACTTAAAGCAGAAACCGATGCAAACAAACGAGTATTAAACGAGAAAGCTGCAATACTTGATAATCAAACCACCTTGAAGGGTCATTATAAAATGTTACAGAATGAGTTTACTTCCACCAAAGTAAGCTTTTTGCCTTCCACATTTGTCTTTTAAAATCATATATTTTTTGTTATCAAAATACTTGTATTGTTTTGATAATTTATATGCCACTTTGATGTCTTTTGCTTCATGACTAGTTGACTACAATAGCAAATTAGCAAAAATTATATGTTGACATATAATGATCAAGTTTGTTGGCATTGGAGATAATTTTTTCTTGATATTGTTTATGGCTAGAGAAATCTAATTTTCCAAGTTATAAAAGTTTCATGTTCAAAGTTGAAACTCTCTAGTCTTTATATATTATTGAGTAACTGCACCTTTTTATCTTAACTATAATTTGAAAAGACACCATTATTTGCTGTGATTTTTTAATTATGATTTCATCTTTAGTACTTCACATTTGTTCGATTTTAATTAGTTGCAATTTAATTTTTGTGAACTTGTGTTGCAATAGGAATCCCGAGATGAAGCAGTTAAACAAAAAGAAGCTGCAAAGAGAGAAGTTGATGTCCTTAGAGCAGAACTACAACAAGTCAGAGAAGATCGCGATAGACAGTTATTACAGGTTCAGGAGTTAACTTCTGATCTTAACAAAACTAAAGAAAATGCCGGGCGCACTTTTGAAGAGGTTAATAACTTGATTATAAAATCCGCTGCTTTGGAGGTTTGTTTCATCTTTTCTTTTGGATTCATTATATTTTATCTTGCAAGTTGTTTCAAAATTTAACATTTTTAACCCATTTTGTAGGATACATGTTCTTCCCAAAGAGAACATATATCTTCATTGCAAAATCAACTGGCTGCAGCAAACCAAAAACTTAAGGTACCGTGCTTCAGTTTTTATTGTTTTCATTCTTTTAACTATGTTACTATATCTAAAAACATGAGCTGATTTATAAATTTCAATTAGATGGCTGATATGACCTCATCAGAAATAAGGACTGAATTTGAGAACCAAAAACAAGTTATATCAGACCTACAAGATCGTTTAAGGGATGCGGAGACTAAACTTTTAGAAGGGGAGAATTTGAGGAAGAAGCTCCATAATACCATTTTGGTACACCTTGTTTATTAACAATGTTATTGTAAATAACATGTTTTTCCATGCTAATGGTTTACATTATTTTTTTGGCAGGAGCTTAAAGGTAATATCAGAGTGTTTTGTAGGGTTCGACCTTTGTTGCCTGATGATGGTTCTGCAGCAGAAGCCGCTGTCTCTTTTCCTAGTTCTCTTGAATTAGCTGGCCGAGGGATCGATCTTTATCAAAGTGGTACGGGTTTTATGTAATTGACTTGGGACTTGGAAAGTAAATATTGGATTAATATAATATGGTGTTTCAATTATGTAGGTCAAAAGTATCCTTTCACGTTTGACAAAGTGTTTGACCATAATGCTACTCAACAAGAGGTCTTCATGGAGATATCACAGTTAGTGCAGAGTGCACTCGATGGCTACAAGGTTATCATTGAATTTTTCAAATTAAATATACAAAACTGTCTTGATTTGATGTGTAATTTTCCACCTTTTATCACAAATACCAAAATTGTTCCTCTTTCTCTTGAGTTTTGATTCTCAAACGTTCGTACTTTTTCATTATTGGCTAGTATGTGAAAGAAATTATAAATTATCAAATAAACTAAAATACATGTCTATGTTGTCTTTGACAGGTGTGCATATTTGCGTACGGACAAACGGGCTCCGGAAAAACTTACACGATGATGGGCCGTCCCGATGCACCTTTGCAAAAGGGTTTAATCCCTCGTTCTTTGGAACAAGTGTTCCAAACTAGTCAAGCCTTAGCTGCTCAAGGGTGGAAGTTCAAAATGCAGGCTTCAATGCTTGAAATATACAACGAAACAATTCGTGACTTGTTGGCACCATGACCGGTTAGTGGAACGGAAGTTGGTGGGGCCGGGAAACAATATGCAATCAGACACGATGCTGATGGCAACACATTTGTGTCTGATCTTACTATTGCTGATGTTTTTAGCATTAAGGATGTTTCCACTCTTCTTCAGCAGGCTGCACACAACAGGTATATGATTACATATATAAAAATATAAAAGCTTAACAATTATATTCACACGGGTCAATTTTCTTTGTGTTACAAACTGTTTTTTTTACAACTGTTCTAGAATTATTACAAGTTTATTAACATTACCTTGTGTTGTTTTTTCTTTCAGGTCGGTTGGTAAAACTGACATGAATGAACACTCTTCAAGAAGTCACCTGGTGTTCACATTAAGGATTTTAGGGGTTAATGAGGTATTTATTATAAATCCAACTACTTAAAAGCTATTATATTAAGTTAACCTGTCTTGACACATTTTTTTTTGTTTTGACAGAGCACCGAACAACAAGTTCAAGGGGTATTAAATTTAATCGATTTGGCTGGTAGCGAACGGTTGTCGAGAAGCGGGGCCACTGGAGAACGTTTGAAGGAAACTCAGGTTCAATCGTAAATATAGCTAGCGTTAAAAAGACAAACGTAATTCTTATTTTTACTTTGTTTTTGCATATTCAGGCAATTAACAAGAGCCTTTCCTCATTGAGTGATGTTATTTTTGCGTTGGCAAAAAAAGATGACCATGTTCCTTTTAGAAACTCTAAACTTACGTATCTTCTCCAGGTAATCTCTTTCTTATCGTTGTAGTCTTTATATCTAGGCATGATAATGGGTCGGGTTTTGGCATTCCCGAACCAATACTTGGTTAGTAAAGTCCATCCCAAACCCGTCCCCAAACCAGTGCCAAATAAGATTTAATTGTTTAAAACAATACATTATGATATTATATTTATCTTTTTTATTTAAATGTAGCCATGTTTGGGAGGCGACTCAAAGACACTGATGTTTGTAAACGTGTCACCTGACCCATCATCTGTTGGCGAATCCTTGTGCTCGTTACGGTTTGCTGCAAGGGTGAATTCATGCGAGATTGGAATACCGCGTCGTCAGACAATTAAACCATTGGATTCTCGTTTGAGTTGTGGATAAAAAATACACAAGTGTCTTGACAGAATCAACGAAAAACGGGCGATTTATTGTTGTTTGTCATATGCCCAATGACAGTATATTTGTTTTTCAATGAGTGCAGGGGAAACATGTTTGATGAATTTAACTTGTAATTGTGTGGGATTTTGGTTTCTGGATTTGTTGTAACTTAGTAGATTTATTAATATATGATTCAGTTATGTTTTCATAATTGATATTTGTTTGCATATGAATTATATCAGAATGTTTTCATATAGTCTTGTTTTACTGGTTTCTAATTATTTTGTTATATCATAAATATAGAATTTTGGGCATAAACATTATACAAGTGGCACAAGTTAAAAGTTTAATGGGTTGTATAATATGTTAAACAAGTATGTTATGATTCATGGTTATGGCTTTTTTCATGGGAGGTGAATTGGCAATCGATTACTTGAATGTGAATTAAACACGAAGAAGATTTGCCACACTTTATTTATCAAGAAAATAACGCAAAGTTTGATCAATTATCTCATTAACTTTAATATGAATACTTTGGGGTTACACGTAGACTCGACTCAGTTAGAAACGAGCGCAAACTCCTATTTATCTATTAAATAAAAATTCATCTCCATCTACTTAATTAATTATCGAGTTTGATCAATTAGCTTGAACCGACCCCACCTTCCCGACCCATAACATGTGTTGGGGAATTAACTCCAGCATTAGTTGTAACGATAATGATTTATTTATGAATATAATTTAAACATATATGAAATCATGATTGACATGTGAATAAAATTTACTTGTCAAAAAGAGAGGATCATAAAATATTAAAATAAGGTTATGAGACTTAAATGATGAAGATGATGATGTTAAAGGAATGAAAAGATATCAATTTAAGGTTACAAGACTTGGTATGAAAATGATGAAAATTAAATATCACTAAACACTCTTTTCTTTTTGTAAGTTAAAACATATTATAAGAACTTTTGAATATAAACCAAGTTTTATGTTATCTTATTTAAAAAAAAAATATTGAAAATGTCACTTTTGACTTTTGATATCTATTAGGACATACACTCTAATGATTTATTAATCTATGTTACTTATCATCAATTATTAAATTTGTTTGTATCTCATCAGATGTATCAGTGCAAATGACAAATCATACAGAATACCTGTGGGAAGAATTTGCTGGAACACATTTTTATAAAATGGGTCCCAATTTATGTTTATCCAAAACAATATTTTTATTGTTATTATAAACATATAATAATTTCATAAGTTATCAGTAAACAAATCTTTGCAAAAGAAGGAAAAATGGATGCTGATCAAGAAATCCCAAATCCAAGAGTTGCCAAGATTAATTCAACTGAAACATGGGATTCATATCTTCAACAATCAATATCTGATGGTACCCCTGTAAGTATTTGCATCAGTTAGTTAGAGTTTATTGAATTATATCCTAAAAATATGAACTTTTTAAAAAATTTTTGATTTGGTATTTTGTTGCAGAAACTGTATTTAGTATATGCATATTTATCATCTTGAAAAAAACCTTAATTTTTTCTTCAATCTTGTTTAGGTGTTTGTGTAGTTGGAAGTGGAATACCTAAAAATTTATTCAACTAAACACTAAAAATTTGAAACTTTTTATATACTTATTCTATGATCTTATTTTATTGCATAAACTGTTTTTAGTATATGCATATTTATCATATTAAAAAAAGCCATAAAATTTTTCTTCAATCCTTTTTAGAGTTTTGTATAGTTGGAAGTGGAATACATAAGTATTTAATCAATTAAGTCTTAAAAAATTGAACTTTGTATGAATTTATCTATCTAATCTTATTTTATTGCAGAAACTGTTATTAGTATATGCTATTTATCATCTTTAAAAAAAGCTTTAATTATTTCTTCAATCTCTCTTCAATCTCTTTTAGGTGTTTATGTAGTTGGAAGTGGAATACCTAAGAATTTATTCAATTAAACACTAAAAATTTGAACTTTTTATGAATTTATTCTATCTGATCTTTATTTTATTGCAAAAACTGTTATTAGAATATTCATATTTATCATATTAAAAAAAAACCATAATTTTTTCCTTCAATCCTTTTTAGAGTTTTTTGTAGTTGGAAGTGGAATACCTAAGAATTTATTCAATTAAGCATTAAAAATTTAAACTTTTTATGAATTTATTCTATCTGATCTTTATTTAGTGCAGAAACTGTTATCATTTATGCTTGTCATTTCAATAAACTGTTATTAGTTTTTTGTTGGTTGTTATATAAAGTTATAAACTGTAAAGGGTATTTTTGGAATTTTGATTCTTATTGTCTGATTTGAATTCTGATTCCAAATCTCAAATTCCATTATGAGAAAGTAATCACCTGTAAAAAAAGGTCAAGTCTTTTGGTGTCTTTTTGTCACTTCTAAGTGACAAATTCATAATATGCAAATCAATTTGGTGTTTATATTATATGATGTATAATGATATTTAATCTATTTATGTTTATATTTTATAGATTGTGGCACATTTTACTGCATCATGGTGCATCCCCTCTATTGCCATGAACCCTTTTATAGAAGAACTTGCTTTAGTTTTCAATGAGATAATCTTTCTGACCGTTGACGTTGATGATTTTAAGGTAAATCTTCCAGCTTGCATACGTTATTGTTAGCGCGTTTACACCATAATTTAATAGTTGTAGCGCATAAACATGCGTTACGAAAGCGGTGGTTCTTTTTTTTTTTCAAAAGTCCATTTCTTTATGGGAAATTGATAGGGAATACAAATAAATAGTTGATGTGTATTTTTGTACTTTATTTTGATTCTCAAAACTCTAGAAAATATCTTTTTTAGTGATAACTCTATATTTTCATGTGAAATTGATGGGAATATGTTCTTTTTGGTGATGTGTTTAGATGTGCACCAATTGCTATTACTTGTTTTAGACTCTAAAGCTTACATTCTAAAGGAACAAACTTTTTTAATTATTGCTTATTGCATATGCATCTAGTGACCACTTCATCATGTAACTGATATATTTTTTTGTTGGCGTGGCAACCGTATATAGGTTGCCACGTCACTGTCGTTCGTGAGATCGCCACACACCCAATTTAGAAGTTGTAAAAGGTTAATTACATACAATAGCAAGATTTAAAATTTTAGTATGTTTATAAAGTTAATTTTGTTTATAGTCTAATATATATAATAGTGTGATGCTATACAAACACAGCCCAAAAAATACACATCATATGGACCATATAACTTTATACATATAAAGTTAGTTTTTTTATTGTCTAATATATATAAATATATAATAGTGTGATGCTATACAAACACAACCCAAAAAATACACAGCATTATATGGACCATAGTATACGGACGACATGTCATATTTACTTTTGTCGGTGGTCTCGGCAGTCGTTTCTACGTTAGTCAAACATGCTACATGGGTCGTATGATTTGGTATCCGTACGACCCATATGACTATTTATGCACTTTATATGACACGCCAGTGATGTCTGAATAATATGTCAATGGTGTCTGAATAATGTTGCATAATGTGTCAGTGGTGTCTATTTAGCCATACCATGTATATATTAATGCAATTTACTCTCATCTTGAAATTTAGAATTAATAAACATTTGCTAGTAATAGCATGAAATATAACATTTATAAACATTTGTAGGAAATAGCAAGCAAATATGAGGTGAAGGCAATGCCAACATTCTTATTAATAAAAGAAGGTGTTGTACTTGGGAGACTTGTGGGAGCAAATCCAGAAGAGAGCAAGAAAAGGATTGAGACCCTTCTTCAATCCAACAGCCAATTTGTTGTCTAGTGCTACTCCAACTTGTACCTTGTGCTTCTTTTCTTGTACATTCCTAACCCAATCAACTTGGTTTGTGGACCCTTTTGTGATTCTTGTTTATACAAAACTTTATATGTGAGATCGGTTTTTGTTCACCCAATTTGATCTTTTTGTGAGTGGTACATAAAGCATATTGTCAACTCAAATAATATAAGTTTTTAAAAGGTAAAAGATATCCTTACATATTTTGTGATAATTATAATAATATTGTTTCCATTCAAAACAACCCATGTGACATTTTTTATAACATCATGTTCTAATATTACACAAATATGTCATGATTTCCTTAAAAAATGCTAACAAAAGTATGAATTTTGGGAGGTTTGAATGTGGTTTCTAATAATAGACAAGCTTGTTAGTGAAACAAGGTCACAGTATAGGACCATACAAAAACAGACGTCAAATGTTGAATCACGGATGCACATTGCGGAGCATTAACTCACACACCCGTGGCATATTAAAACGTGAAATATGAAACTTAGACCAAAACGTATAACAATGTCATAAAAAAGAATAATTAAGTTGTAACGATAAAAAAACCTACTTAAAAATGATATAAAACAACTAAAAAGGTCTTTAGTGACATGTTTATATATCTTTAGATGAGTTGCACGTTATCACATGTGACTTGGTTCTTAACGAGACTTACATTGAAACACAGGATAATAACCACGTTGTAACTGTAACGCTTTACTCGAAATTTTATAAAAGATATATTTTGAAGTTATAATAGAAAAACAAAATATACATCAATATTAATTATAATAATAAAATAACAAAAAAGTTAAAAAATTACCACATAGACTTATAATAGAAAACCAGTTTCACAAATCTCATAGTTAGTAGTGTATTGGGGCTACATGCGTCAAAAACCAAACAAATCCGCATGCCACCTAATATTCTCCTTTGGTTTGCTTCTCTACCCAAATGAAAGCGACGCCTGACACCTCATACTTACAAGCCGAGGTTCGAAACTATTGTGTAGGTGTTGTCAAGCAACCCAATGAAGCCGACGCCCCAAACCGAGAACGGACCGAGCACCCTCGTATTGTATAATATATCCAATGATTTTCTTAAAAAACGATAACATAATCATGAGTATTGGGAGGCTTGCTTGTGGGACGTGACATCCATATATCTATTGATTAACAAGGTTCGACCGATGAGTTGATGGTCCATTGGTTAAGTCAAAATAATTAAACACCTTAAGTTGGAAGTGTTTGGAAGGTATTGAGTTCAAGTCACATAGACGACAAAAGTTAAAAGAAATTCGGTGTTAAAAAACAAACAGACGGTTCATTCTTAAAAAAAAGGTAGTAAAGGGGTCTATTATGCCATATAATAATAGTTAATTGCGACGTGTAAAGCTAAGAACAACACCCGCCACCCAGTAACCAAATCCTAATCTCTTATTATTAATTTCAAACCCTAAAATCCCAAATTCTCATTCCCACCGAATAATAATAATAATAAAATCTCTTCATTCATTACAATTCTCATATCTCAATTCAATTTCATGCCCTTACTACTTCAATTTCACGCCGGAGTATTTAATTCAAATTCCGGCAATTGATTCCAATGGCGGATGATTCCAACACCGATGCTTCCAATTGCTTCTTCGATTTCAGCTTAATCGACCAGTTCTCGGTTCCTGGAGGCGAGCTTCCGTCGCTTGAACCGGAGTTTCAGTGGTCCGCTAATCCGTTTCCCGGTTCAACTAATTCCAGGTCAATTTAGTCAATTTTATCATGCAATTAGTTTACTTGTTAATATATATGTTTATGTTTTGTTGATTGATTTTATATAATTTTGATGCCTTAATATAATATAATGTATTTTCATTTTAGGGTTGTGTTCATGAATCTAATAATACAAATTAAATTAACGCGCTAACTGTGTGTGTGCGAATCAAGTAGTGTAATTATATATACAACATAGTGTAGTTATAGACTTATAGTCTAGTGTATTTATTAGATTCATGAACACAAATTTAATGGGAGAGTTAACGTACAAATTAAATTAACGTGCCAACTGTGCGAATCAAGTAGTGTAATTATATATACAATATAGTGTAATTATAGTGTAGTGTAATTACACTACGATGTAATTACATAATTACACTATTTTTTGTATATATAATTACACTACTTGATTCGCACAATTAGCACGTTAATTTAATCTATACGTTAACTTTCCCCATTAAATTTGTGTTCATGAATTTAATAATTAATTTTGTAACCATATTTTATTTTAATTTTGAAATTTTGGGGTTGTGTTCATGAATTTGATGATTAATTTTTTAAACATATTGTGTTTTAATGTTGGGTTTGTGTTCATGAATCTAATAATTAATTTTGTGTTCATGAATTTAATAAATAATATTGTGATACAAACAGTTGTATAAAACTTTTTATTTAAAGAGAATTTGCTGTCATCATGCCAAAATAAAGTTACAAGTTTGGATTTTATGAGTCAATTTGATTAGTTAAACTCTTTAAAATTGATAACCATAGTTGAGGTTCCAGGAATGAATAGTTAAGCTTATTATATGTTTTGATGCATGGAACGTGTCGGTTCAGTTTTCAGTTAAATCGAAACAAAACCCGAAATGTCAGTATTTGAGTTTTTCAAAACTGTTCAGTTTCGGTTTTTTCATCTAGGCTTGAAACTTTTGGGCCGGAAAAGAAATTGGCCAAATATGATGAATTTGGGCCTAAATCTTTTTCTTTGCTAATAAATAGTTGATTGGTAATTTAGTATAAAATTTGGGCTAAAGTATTTGTGTTAAACTGTGTATTAAACCATAATAAATTACCAAAAACTTGAAATGAAAAATAAAAGTTTATAAGATCGGTTCGGTTTTCGTTACACGCAAAACCGAAACCGAACCGAAAGTTTGGTTTTTACGAAAACATAAAACCAAACCGTTGGTTTTTGTTTCGGTTCAGTTCTAGGTTAGGTTTTTTCAGTTTCATGCAAACCCGCTAGGTTTGGTCACTTGGTGTTTGAATGCGACTAGGGTGATTATCATGACTTGCAGAGTGACCATAATCGGATATTCGGATTTTAGTGTTTTGATTATTTATGCTTGAAATATTTACATTTGAGAAAAACAGTTACAAGAGTAGTTTTATTTAGTTACCACTTACTAGAGTAGTTTTATTTAGTTTCATCATGATAACCTTGTGTGTTTTCTTTTACTCTTTCAGTAAAGGGTTTGAAGATTCATATAATGCTACCAAGGAGGAGGATTCTCGAAAGAGGTATTTAAAAAAATAAATAAATTATTTTCAGTTTTTATTCTTTCAGTACATCCATGCTTATTAACTTTTGCTGTAGGGCAAATCCTGGATCATGCTCCGAGTCTAAAGCATGTCGAGAGAAGAAACGAAGAGACAAATTGAACGACAGGCAAGCTATAGTTTTATGTTTACCTTACTTATACACCACATGCATGTGAACTTGTACTCTTTTTATGGGAAGAAGTAACTTTTCTATTTTGATGATTTCATTGTCAAAGGTTTCAAGAATTGAATGAAATATTGGACCCAGGAAGATCAACCAAGACGGACAAGAGCATTATATTGGCAGATGCTATTCGAATGGTCACTCAGTTGAGAAATGAAGCTGAAAAGCTTAAGGATTCTTCACAAGATTTGCTAGTGAAAATCAATGAATTGAAGGTAAAAATGCAATTTTGACATTTTTTTTTTGTCAAATGTACATTACTTTTAATCTCAAAAGCTTTTATAATTGTTTTGTAACTTTATCAATCTTTGTTACAAATTGTGACTTGTGCCGGTAAGTCTTAAGTCTTTTTACAACTTGGTCTATTTCAATTCTGATTTGAATTGTGGTGTGTTTGACCACAAAAGTTGTACTTCACTATGCCAGGTTGAGAAGAATGAGCTGAGAGATGAGAAACAGAAGTTGAAGTCAGAGAAAGAGAGACTCGAGCAACAACTGAAAGCTGCCTGCTGCCACCCGCCTCCAGCAGCCTATTACCCGCCAGTGCATCCTGTGATGCCAGTCCCGGTTCCTGGGCCCACACCCGTCGGCGGCAACAAGTTCATGCCGTACATGGGATTCCAAGGAGTGCCTATGTGGCAGTTTGCTTCCCCGGCTGCGGTCGATACCTCAAAGGATCATGTTCTTCGGTCGCCGCTTGCATAGAACAAATCTTTTTAATTTATGTGAACATTAAACATACTTTTACCTAATGATATGAGCTACTGATGGATATCATGATCAGTTTAGTGTAATTTGACTTGTTGGTTAAAAACTTGAAATGTATCCAGATTTTGACCTTGCTGGATGTTTGGCACAATGGGTTTGACTTTAGCTCAAGTAGCCAACACATTGTGGTAATGTAGTGTCATTAACTGGAATTTTGTGTTTATAACTTATTCTATCATTATATTGTTGGCGTGAACTGAATTCTGAAATGTTTTGAGGTGTTTTTTTTTTATTGGTTTCATGATCCCATGGTATGTTTGAAGTCATGTTATCAATTAAACTTTATCATCTTTAACATAAGTGTATATTGAGGTTATCTATTTAAGGGTTTGAATCATCCTATACCATGTAGGTGCTAACAAAGAGTTGATAGGCATGAACCGATCAAATGTAAAAATACGTCTCGTGTTCTCAACCAAGTTTTAAGTAAATCTAGGTAGTCTGTTAATGGGATATTCTCGTGCGTTATGATGATAATATGCTTCACGAGAGAATTCATATATATGTACAAAACATAAAATAGTGTTTTATCTGTGTTATAAATTATAATAGTCGAAAATTAAATAAGTAGCTTCATGAAAGTGTTCACCAGATTCGTCTCTGAATATCTGGATGAATTTTTTTACTTCCGCTATTGTTGACATTGAATGGTCTTAGCATGACCCTATAACTATGTTACACTCACTTCTCCAAAGACCTCTACAGACTAGGGGTGCTCATCGTGTCGAGTGGCTTAATCAGGTACGGGTAACATCCAACCAAGCGAGTTAAGTAGTCAACGATGCACCGACAAAATCGAGGGGCTGGTTGGAGATGTCTTATCTAAACAACATTTGTTTACATATTTTACCCTTCATGTTTTATAAAAAAGTAAATTTCACTTTTCGTCTTTTACATATGTAAATAAAAACTCACTTTCCGTCCTTAAACCAAATAAATAACAATAAACATCCTTTACGTTTCTAATTTATAACATATATCGTCATTATTTCAACTAACAGACGTTAGATCTTTCTGTTAAACCCAATCACACGCCATACACGCGAGTTAAATCAGTCATTTATCCTATATAAATATTTCTTAAATAAATATAGAAAAACTTATCGACACACAAGTAGCGGGAAACGCTTTCATTTTTCAAAACTTTCAGCATCTCCGTCATCCAACCGCCGTCCGCAACCGACCTACCACCGGCAGCACCGCCGTCCACGACGTCACGAACCTTCTCAATCACCTAATTCAATTACTATTAGATTCATCCGACCGATCTACTGTTACTTTTATCAACAAACCCTAGGTCAGTGTAATACTCTCTCATATCTTCAAAATCCTTCATAACTTCTCATTTTTTTTAATTTAATTAGAAAATTAAAATGAAATACACTAGTCGAAACCCTAACTCTGCTATTTTCATCGATTAAGCCAGTAACTGTTAGTATTTATTCTACCTGATTGATGCTGACGTGGATTCTGTTGATGACATGAATCTTTTACTATTAGTTAGTTAGTTAATTAGGAGAATAGTTAGTTAGTTAGTATAGTTAATCATAGTTCGGTTACAGTTCGGATTTGACCGGTTTCTGTTCGGTTAACCGGTTTTTGTGGAGAAAATTACAAACTGGTTCCGAACCTACGGTTTCAATTGATTCCGAACCGGTTTCTACACAAGTGGTTTCAAACCAGTTCGGTTTGGTTAACCGGTTTATTTGCCCACCGTATATAATGTATGTTTAATTCACTGAAGTAGTTAGAAGGTGTGATAGTAATAATGTTGAAGTACTTGGAAACGATAGAATCTGAAAAAACATTGTTGAACTTGTTCCGTGTGCTTTGGTGTTTGTAAGTGTTTTTGTTGTTATTGTGAGATGAATTTGGATTTCAGTTTCTTATTGATCAAAGCATTAGATATCATCAAGTAGATTACAACTGGCATATAGTAAGCACAGTGTTGCGTAATATGATGACAAAACGTTACACGATTGCATAAATTGGTAAGAAATTTAGCTATTATCCAGATTTTTATGTAGCTTAGGACTTAAAAGCCTCAACACGTACCAGCTTACGAAGACGGATGCACATTGTTTACTTAACTGAAGTAGTTTGAAGAATGCGTTAACATTGAAATACTTTGAAGTTTGAACCATAAGATGTGAAAATCAGTACCGATTTGAACTAATATTGTTGAAGTGGTTCTTTATACTTTGCTGTTTGTGTGAATTTGGTTGTTTTTGGGAGATGAGTTTGAACTTTGAAGTTCAGTTTTTTTTATTAATTATGCAGCATTACTTATCACAACACATAACACGCCACACTTGTGGCATCATATATACATTTAGATCACAAATGACACACCTTAACTGTTTATTTAAACCTTTAGGCTCAACGACTTCAAGATTTGCTAGTTTACAAAGATGAACACACATTGTTTAAAGTTTGAAGAAAGTCCAATTCAAGATGCTATTTCCAGAATTCGCTTTGCTCCAGTTTCCAACAATCTCCTCATCTCATCATGGGATAATGTAAGTAACCTTTTTTTATTGTGAGTCATGGTCTGCGTGTGCAATTCTTGATACTACATATTCAGTGTAATTGAATAATTAAATATTGTGTTCACAGAGTCTTAGATTGTATTCTTATGCTTATGCTTATGTTTATATATGCTTATGCTTATATATTCTTATGCTTATGCTTATGTTTATATATGCTTATGCTTATACATTCTTATACTTATGCTTATGTTTATATATGTTTATGCTTATGTTTATATATGCTTATGCTTATATATTCTTATGCTTATGCTTATATATGCTTATGCTTATGTTTATATATGCTTATGCTCATATATTCTTATGCTTATGATTATATATGCTTATGCTTATGTTCATATATAGTTATCCTTATATATTCTTATGCTTATGCTTATGATTATATATGCTTATGCTTATGTTTATATATGCTTATGCTTATATATTTTTATGCTTATGCTTATGTTTATATATGCTTATGCTTATATATTCTTATGCTTATGTTTATATATGCTTATGCTTATGCTTATATATTTTTATGCTTATGCTTATGTTTATATATGCTTATGCTTATATATTCTTTGCTAATAAATAGTTGATTGGTAATTTAGTATAACATTTGGGCTAAAATATTTGTTTTGAACTGTGTATTAAACCATAATAAATTACCAAAAACTTGAAATGAAAAATAAAAGTCTATAACTCGGTTCGTTTTTTCGTTACACGCAAAACCGAAACCGAAAGTTCGGTTTTTACGAAAACATAAAACCAAACCGTTGGTTTTTGTTTCGTTTCAGTTCTAGGTTAGGTTTTTTCAGTTTTATGCAAACCCGCTATGTTTGGTCACTTGGTGTTTGAATGTGACTATGGTGATTATCATGACTTGCAGAGTGACCATAATCGGATATTCGGATTTTAGTGTTTTGATTATTTATGCTTGAAATATTTACATTTGAGAAAACAGTTACAAGAGTAGTTTTATTTAGTTACCACTTACTAGAGTAGTTTTTATTTAGTTTCATCAAGATAATCTTGTGTGTTTTCTTTTACTTTTTCAGTAAAGGATTTGAAGATTCATATAATGCTACCAAGGTGGAGGATTCTAGAAAGAGGTATTGCTTTTTAAAATTATTTGCAGTTTATTCTTTCAGGACACACATGCTTATTAACTTTTGTTGTAGGGAAAATCCTGGATCATGCTCCGAGTCTAAAGCATGTCGAGAGAAGAAACGAAGAGACAAATTGAACGACAGGCAAGCTATAGTTTTATGTTTACCTTACTTATACACCACATGCATGTGAACTTGTACTCTTTTTATGGGAAGAAGTAACTTTCTCTTTTGATTATTGTTTTGTCAAAGGTTTCAACAATTGGATGAAATATTGGACCCGGGAAGATCAACCAAGACGGATAAGAGCGTTATATTGGCAGATGCTATTCGAATGGTCACTCAGTTGAGAAATGAAGCTGAAAAGCTTAAAGATTCTTCACAAGATTTGCTAGTGAAAATCAATGAATTGAAGGTAGAAATTTAATTTTGACTTTTTCTGTCAAGTATATATTACTTTTAACCTCAAAGATTCTATAATTAGTTAGGGGCTGTTTGGCAGATGCTGAATCATTAAGTGCTGAACCATTAAGAGGTCTGAATGGTTAAGAGTATCTGAACGAATAAGTGCTGAATGATTAAGTGTTGTTTGGTTGGACATCTGAATAACTGTGCAGAATGACTATTTTACCCTTCTAAACTATTAACAAACATATGGTTTGAACAAGTAATCTATGTTGCAAATTAGCAAACCAACAATTTATGTTGACCAATATGGTGACCCGCACGTGTTTCGCCGCAACATGTTAAACCATGAAGCGTGTCGATTTTGTATTACATGTTTGTCAGCGACTTTATCATAACAAAGTTTATTGAATAAACACAATAATATAAAGTTTATTAAAAGAATCATAATCTGTGTCACTTTCTTGTAATCAATTACGCCTTGCTAAAGTATATGAGGAAATAAACTTGATGTCTACTTTCTTCTACTTTCTTGGGATGCATCAGGTTGGCGTTCAATCCTCCAATTGTGGCCTCCACACCTTGTCTACCTTGTCTACACCTTTTTTGTCGATTGCAACATCAATTTTCCAAAAGTCCAAGTCTTGAATAACAATTACATGTATATGAAACATTACATTAGCATCCACTTTTATTCATTGGTTATAGTTAATGATGGTTGTTCTTGAGGAGCATTGAATGTAAACTGAAAGCATCAGGTAAACAAACTTGTGAAGTAAATTAGTTAATAATTCAATCTATCTTTTAGCAAATATAAACATACGTATAGTTTAATGTTCTAAGACAATAGAAGCAAAAGATAACATAATGGTCATTTGTCAAACCCGATGGATACCCGAAACCCGATGGGTTTTGGGTCGGGTTTGGGACAACATATAATAATCGGGTCTGGGGTTGGGAATACATAAACCGTCCCAGCCCGACCCATTGTCATCCTTAAAAATGATCATTTAAGGACAAAATAAAATTATGCATGCATACCTTAATGTTATATCCTTCTTCTAGATAGCTTATGAACGTGTGCACAGCACATCTGCTATTTTGGCAGCCTCCTGAATCTGATCCAAAGTTATGTTGGGATGTCCATAAGCAATGTTATATGATATGCTTAAACATACTAAAGCGGGTTCAAACCAATAACCTTAGAATTACCTATTACCCATACTTTCTCTTCTAATCCAATAACCTTATAATCTAACTACTTGGCATGTTCATCATCTGCACTACATTCTGGACTAGTCTGTACTCATCATGGTTCGGTTTTGCGGTCGGTTTTTCCTTTTAGCTATCGGTTGGCCAGTTTCAAAATTTTACAACCATGGTGAATGGTTTGGTTTGCGGTTTACACCGGAAACCGGATGTATAAAACTGAACCGGACCATAAGATTGTGCTATTCATAATTTTTGAATGTTTTGTGTGTGTGTGTGTATATTATGCTTAATTCATTTGGACAACGTTATTTAAATGATTTTAGTTCTTAGTTTCACAGCATAAAGTTCTTCTCATTTTCTGTATATGTTACATGTTACAGATTTGCATCAAACATGGAGTTTTATTTTTTCAGCAATATATATATGTATTTGTAAAAATGAAGTTTTACACTTATGTGATAAAAACTGAAGCAAATTAATACCAAATTTAAGGGTCGAATTAACTTATACCAAGGAACAAATAAACACTCGATTATATTAGATTCTAGTCATTGCTATAAAGGGGTCTACTACAAAAGCTCAAACCGTGAAACCAAACCGGAACCAAACCGTTGGTAACGGTTCGGTTTTACATATCAACAGTTCGGTTTCGGTTTCTAATTATCTAAAACCGTTATTAACGGTTTGACCTAAAAACCGGCTAAACCGGACCGTAAACACCCCTACTTACAGCTACAAGATTTAAACAAAAATTATTAGAAGAAAATAGCATATATGTGCCAATACAGTGCAAAAGATTTACCTCGGCGAGTTAATTACTTAATTCCACACAATTGCTACTTGTAATTGCTTACTATATAAGATACTAACCAATTGAGCATCAATTTCGTCCTTCAGTCTTCCCATATCAGCCTTTAATTGGTTGACAACACCTACAAAGTTAAAAAAAAATAAAAACAAAAGCAAGATTCAACCAAATTGAACATCAATTAGCCGTTTGAACCACAAATCCTAGCTTTTAGTCCTAGCCGCTTGAACCCTAGACGTCGTGAGACAAGAATCGATGAGTGTAGGGAAACACAAGAGATGTAATCAAGTAGGGAAACGAAAAACATGTAGGAACCGAATTCGTGAATTGAGTAAATAAACAGAAAATTAACAAACAGTTTTATTACTAATACAATACAATACAAGAATCTGAAATACAATACAGAATCAAAAAAATAAACCAAATACAATACAAAAAAAAAATGTAAAAGGTTTGGCTGAGGATCGTGTTGAACACGAGGCCCTTAAAACAATATTTCGAGTCTCCCAAGAGAACTCGTTGTTTCCCAAGGTACAACAGCCGGAGCAGTAGTACTACCAGAGTTAACCGTAAACCTGAAAAATGTTCGAATAAAAGAAACCAGAAATGTAGAAGAAGAAGAAGTTGGAAAAACCTTGCAACAATGCTTGTGTTGTGTGTAAGGTTTGGTGTGTGTTGCAACTTAGTTTACCTCTCTATTTATAGAGGAAAAACAAGGCACAAGTTCTCCATCCCACCGATGTGGGATACACCACTATAGTATTTTCTTTCAAATACACACAATCACACATCGATATCTCATTCATCAATGTCTATTAGTGTGCATTTGTTGTGTCATAACAACCAACTAATGCACACGTAACAAATTTTCCAACAAAACATACATGCTTGTGCTTGGAATCGGGCTGAAATCAAGGGAGGATGGTGCTTCTTGGTTGCCAGAAGAGAAGAAGGAGAAGGGCAATTACGTTTGAATCCCATTCAGCGTTATTTTAGATCTCATTCGGAAAGAGCAATATGGAACCATTCAGATGTCAATTTTTAATTAAACAAACAATCTGAAATCTGATTCGGTCAGACTTTGGACCATTCAGACCCATTAAGAGGTCAAACAAACAAACCCTAAGTTTTCTGCATAAAGTTGATAACTTTATCAATATATTGTTACAAATTGTGACCTGTGCCGGTAAGTCAAGTCTTTTTACAACCTGGTCTATTTCAATTCTTATTTGAATTGTGGTGTGTTTGAACACAAAAGTTGTACTTTATTATGTCAGGTTGAGAAGAACGAGCTGAGAGATGAGAAACAGAAGTTGAAGTCAGAGAAAGAGAGACTCGAGCAACAACTGAAAGCCGCCTGCTGCCACCCTCCTCCAGCTGCCTATTACCCACCAGTGCATCCTGTAATGCCAGTCCCAGTTCCTGGGCCCACACCTGTTGGCGGCAACAAGTATATGCGGTACATGGGATTCCAAGGAGTGCCCATGTGGCAGTTTGCTTCCCCGGCTGCGGTCGATACCTCAAAGGATCATGTTCTTCGGTCGCCGCTTGCATAGAACAAATCTTTTAATTTATGTGAACATTAAACATACTTTTGCCTAATGATATGAGCTACTGATGAATATGGTCATGATCAGTTTAGTGTAATTTGACTTGTTGGTTAAAAACTTGAAATGTATCCAGATTTTGACCTTGCTGGATGTTTGGCACAATGGGTTTGACTTTAGCTCAAGTAGTCAACACATTGTGGTAATGTAGTGTCATTAACTGGAATTTTGTGTTTATAACTTATTCTATCATTATATTGTTGGTGTGAAGTGAAGTCTGAAATGTTTTGAGGTGGTTTGTTATATTGGTTTCATGATCCCATGGTATGTTTGAAGTCATGTTATCAATTAAACTTTATCATCTTTAACATAAGTGTATATTGAAGTTATATAGCTTCTAACTAAGAGTTGATAAGTATGAACCGATCAAATGTAAAAATACATCTCGTGTTCTCAACCAAGTTTTAAGTAAATCTAGGTAGCCCGTTAATGGGATATTCCCGTGCGTTATGACAATAATTTGCTTCACGAGAGGATTCAATATATGTACAAAACATAAAAGTGTTTTATCAATGTTATAATAGTCGAAAATTAAATAAGTAGCTTCATGAAAGCATATATTATAGTCAAAAAAAGTTGTGTGTAATAACTTGTAGAGTCCTTAAACGGAGTACCTAGATTTACTTAAAACTTGGTTAAGCATTATCAACGTAGATGGTCAACCAAGTTTTAGTAAAACAAGATAAATATTTTATGTTTTAAGCATATACCAAATTTTCTTACACAATGAATTCTTGTCATCATAACACATGGGAAAGCTCACTATTATTAAACAAAGAAAAATAAGTGATTAAAAATGTGTATAAAATAATAAAAAACATGTTATTGTACAATCTTGGTATTTTGATATCTATTTGGTCTGTACTTGGATAATCTTGGTTGCTTCTTGTTTTTTTTGCTACTTATTTTTATAATGTTTTTACTGCTACTTATTAGTTAAAGTGTTACAAGCCAAACAGAAAAACTCAACCTAAAAGACTAGTCTTATAGGTGAGGGAACCCATTTGGCTTATAAACCCCACATCAGTTGTCCATACAACCGATGTGGGACAAGTCCCATACCCTGCAATGGTTTCAGTCCGTAACAATGCACCCTCCTTAAGGGCCAATGTCCTCGTTGGTCACGGCCACGTTGGTCACGGTTGGCTTCCTCCAGGCCACCACTCCGTGGGCCACCACTCCGAGATTGGCTCTGATACCAATGTTACAAGCCAAACAGAAGAACTCAACCCAAAAGACTAGTCTGATAGGTGAGGGAACCCATTTGGCTTATAAACCCCACATCCGTTGCTCATACAACCGATGTGGGACAAGTCCCATACCCTGCAATGGTTTCAGTCCGTAACAATGGTATCAGAGCCAACCTCGGAGTGGTGGCCCACGGAGTGGTGGCCTGGAGGAAGCCAGCCGTGACCAACGTGGCCGTAACCAACGAGGACTCGGAGTGGTGGCCTGGAGTGAGCCAGCCGTGACCAACGTGGCCGTGACCAACGAGGACTCGGAGTGGTGGCCTGGAGTGAGCCAGCCATGACCAACGTGGCCGTGACCAACGAGGACGTTGGCCCTTAAGGAGGGTGCATTGTTACGGACTGAAACCATTGCAGGGTATGAGACTTGTCCCACATCGGTTGTATAGGCAACTGATGTGGGATTTATAAGCCAAATGGATTCCCTCACATATCAGACTAGTCTTTTGGATTGAGTTATTCTGTTTGGCTTTTAACATAAAGAATCCCACATTTCCTTACATGTTTTTATAATTCATATAATCCGTTGACTTTTTATAAAGTATATCTGGCTCTTGGGTCTTGACCTTGTCATTTGACCAAATCCAAAACTAGGTTGACTTTAACAATTGAGTTTTAACACGTAACCTTTACATTTTAAAAACCCAAAAGTCAAATTTAAATAGACCAAACAGTAACACAGTACATGATCAATTCAAAAATGGACAAGTTAATGTTATGTGTAATGTTACTTATTCTATTAGGGGTTTGTCACGTAAATGGTGCTACTCATTTGGGTCCCGAATGTTTAGATGCTCTGAACCCATATGTGACCACCGTCTACAAAACAAACCTCAAAACCCTTTTAGACTCCTTAGTCGTGAATGCACCTCTTCAAGGCGGGTTCTTCAATACTAGTGTAGGGAATGGTTCAGACCGAGTTTATGGTCTGGGGTGGTGTCGAGCAGACGATTTTCTCCCATCATGTGCTCGAACTGTTTAAACGATTCCATTAGCACATCTTTCAAAGAATGTCCCGAAAGCACACGTTTGGTAATATGGTCTAGTTTGTGCAATGTAAGGTTCTCGAATAATATTTTCTTTGGTGAACTTTGGAATAGCTCGTCCTCGTCAAGTTATGGGAACCATGGACTTGATGATGTTGATGAGTTCACAAGAGGATTCTCGATGATGGAAACATTAGTAACAAATGTTTCTAAAGCACCACAGATGTATGCGACGGATGTTATTGATGTTGGGAACAATAGAGAGAGGTATGGGTTGGGGCAGTGTAGTCAAGATTTAAGCGAGTCGGATTGTGTAAAGTGTTTGGGGGAGCTTTTAACGACGTATCAAACATATGTGTTGAATCGAATGGGATGGGAGATGCTTGGAGTGAGTTGTGGCATGTGGTATGATGATTTTGAGTTTTATGACAACGATTCAAGGCCGAATATTCCATCCCCGAACGCGTCAGGTAAATCTGTTTATGTTACCTAAATATAAATTTGTATATAACTTATAATGATAATGATTTGTATTAATTCATGTGATGTAGGATGTGGAAAAAGATGGTATAAAAAGGTGACATGATCTTGGCTCTTGTGGCAATTGTTGTGTTATATTGGGTTCCATGAGTTAAGTTTTTAGTGTTTGAACCATGTTTGAATTGACTATCTATGTTATGTTTTGTTTGTAAAGAATTGGACACATTATTTTTGTTTGTATTTGGTTGGTTGTTACATGTTATTAATGTTGGATGATGTATGGACATACAGTAGAAACTTTATAAAATAATATACTTAGAACCACTAAAATTTATTAATTAAAAGAGTTATTAATTAATCAATAAATTAATAATTATTAATTTATATATTAATTAATATTTTATTAATTTATAGTGAAATACTTAGTTTACAAACACCTTTCAAGTTTCCACTTAATTATTGTATACAATGCATGTATATCAAATGAACGACCCAATTTGAAAGAAACCTTCAATCTCCCACCTTATTATGTTTTTTGTGTTCAATGTATCACTTTATGGACATTAAAAATATTTTCTATATAAATAGAAAATAAAAATAGGTTAATACAAACAAATCATACACACAACTTGATAAAAAAATGGTTGGAAGAATATGTTCGCCAACTTGATGACACATTTGAAGAATATGTTCGCCAACTTGATAAAAAAATGGTTGGAAGAAAAATTCTCTTGATTGTGGATAATTCCCTGCTCATTCAAAAATTATTGAAGGATTACGAAATGTTGAATTATTTTTTTTTGCCACCAAACACAACTTCAAAAATTCAACCTTGTGACGCGGGGATCATACGAGCTTTTAAGATGCATTATCTCCGTCGATTTTATAGAAGTCTTTTGGAGGGTTATGAATTAGGGGTTCCAAATCCAGCAAAAATAAATGTATTAGATGCAATGAATCTTGCAATTTCAGCATGGACTATAGATGTTCGTGCAAATACAATTGCGAACTGCTTTCGTCATTGTAAACTTCGATCAACATATAACATGACTTTTGAGAACTCAGATGACGGTGGTGAAAGCACTCAAGAACTTCAGAATTTGATCAAAGAGTTGGGTTATCGCAATGCAATGGATGTCGAAGATGTTCTGACTCACCCAGAAGAAAATGTAGTTGCACAGTTGTTGACTGATGAAGAAATTATTGAAAGCGTTATTGGAATTAATAAAGATGATATCGATGAAGAAGATGATGGAAGTTCTACAATGGAGCCCCCTTTGCGAAACGAAGCTATTAAAGCGGCAATCACATTGAACAATTTCTTGTTGAGCTATGAGAAAACAACACCAGAAGTTCTTACCATGCTAAGGAAAATTAGAGACGAGATTCAAGGGGAAATTGATTTCAACATAAAACAAAAGACAATTGAGTCATTTTTCAAGAAACCTTCATTAATCATTCATGTAATATGCTATATATAAGGAATTATTAATTTATATTTTATATGGGGTCTAAAGAAATTATCAAAAATGTTTTATCTTATAATTTTAGCGAATTATTAGTTTAGCACCCTATCCCCGAGTCGGGACCGGCAAAAAATATTATCTTAAAGAGTTTATTAAATAATCGAGTATTAATTTATCGAGTTTCTACTGTATATATTAGTGTAAAGTCAAGTCAAATACTTTGAGGTGTTGTTTTGAATTTATTTGATTTGTTAAAAGTTTTTTCTTTAATAGAGGAGTCATGGTCCGTCTTTGAGAATCCCAAAAATTTGAGGGCCCGAGACGAGTAAAAAAATGGGCCTATTAACTCTAGTTACGATCCATTCAAGCTTTAATAAGCTAAAATCAAATGATGGTGAGATGGCCTATTTGATAAGCTAAATTTCAATGATAGGAAATCATGGGCCTTTACTTTTAAAGACACAATGAAAATGGACACCCAACACAAACTAAAATAATTTATATGTTGAAAACAAGTTAAACTCGAAAATCATATCAGGCACATGAATCCGAATGAACACGTCTCGTGCATTGATGGCCATCATTAAATCATGCAAAATCATATTAACTTAGATAGATGGTGTAAGTAGGATATCATATCGTCGAGAAGAATTTGGTTAGTATTACACATATTGTTTGGTTATAAAAGATAAATTACAAAAGTTATGATTGAACATTGAATTAAACCAAATCAAATGGTAGGGATAATCTTCGGACTTTAGCTAACAAATGATGATGTAGAGTAAAATAGGCCCAATGATTTAGAAAATATAACCCAACATGACTAATAAATCCTTACATGGATGTAACGAGTCCCGTCAAAAGTAGACAAACATCCAATTTAGAGACCAACCGTGTTACCAATCTAGTGTGAAAACTAAGGTGTGATTTCTTATACTTACCACATGTATGTATCAATACACGATAAAAATCTGTTATTAAAATATAAAAATGATTCGTGTGGGGTGGTGATCCATTAGACTTCTCTTTAATTAATAACATACGATATGCTTGTCATCACCGTACAAATCTCACTCACGCGTCATATTCTTGTGTTTGCGTGAAGCGCCACTAGGTGGATTATGTCCCATGATATCAAACCTACCTAAGACTCTGAGAGCTTTTTAGGGGTTTAGCTAATGTTCATCGTTCTAGATAAAAAAACATACGTTATAACAATTTTCCAAATACAAATAAAAATAACTGTTTTATGACTTTATCTTAAGAAACAAGTAGGTAGTTAGCATTTGTACCAAACTTTCTTTATTTCCAACATCTGATGACCTAAACAAACAAATTTAAGGAAACTAATTAGTCAAAATAATACGCATAAAACTTTATTATAAGAAATGTTATCTTATTGTAACCAGGGTCTACCTAAATCATTACTTTGTTTTTGTTTTCTTCTTTTTCATAACTTCGACCGATTCCAAATTAAGACTTATTCATACGATTAAGACCATCTTTAACCTTAATAAAACCCTTAATCGCTTAGTCAATAATCAACACGAACGAATTTCCCATCTGGATTTTATTTTGTAAATCAAAATAATGTTCCGGGTTAACTATGAACAATGGGTAAACGTATGAGCTATATTATTAAAAATTTCATTTTTTTTTTTACTTTCATATTTTTTGCGGTAACTTTGATAAGGGGCCAACCTATCAAAAAAATAAAAAAAGGTAAAAAAAGTGATAATGTAAATACAATGCCACTTAATAACTTTAACCACTGATTACTATAGGGTTAAACCAGCACTTATCGACGGACACATGTGGTGGAAATTTTCGGATTTCCTCGTTTTTAAGGAATGAATTTTTTACTTTGTCAGTAATTCGCCAGTAAAAGCAAGCAGAGAAGGGGACGGTAGTATAGTGATACCCCTTTGTTTTGCATTGATTTTACCCCTTTTATTTATCATTTTATTTACCCTATTTAACTTTTTAATAATTTTATTTTTCTTTATTAACTTGTGTTCGTTAGCTTATAAAATAACTAGATATGTGGTCGTGGTTATTTTTTTTCTCAATGTTCTTATATAACTTTTATAAAAACATAGTTGTATTCGAAATAAAGTATTTTCTGCTATCATGAACTTACTTGTGTCGTTACTATATACCGACACCGTGAAGAATCCGCACAATAACTTACAACTTTATTTTGATTAGTTCTTATGCTATTTCTAATAATGATTTCATGTTTTATATACATTCTTCATACCATCCTAGCTACTAGTTTTTTATATCTATAAACTAAAACAAAATGTATCTGTATTGACTTGATGAGGTCTAGTTAACTTTTTCATTTTCAACAGTTTGACCAACTCCATTGACTAAGTCATTTAATTCCTATAATAATATATAACTTATTCAAAGTATCAAACCATAAATCAATCACTTGGTACACTATTAACCCAAATGGACATCCTCATCTATTTTGTTCTAATCTTAATATGCATATTCAATCTTGCCACCAGCCAAGACGAATTCTGGGGCGGCGGCAGGTCCGGTAACTACACTACCGAAGAAACCTGGATGATGTACTATTCGAGTTAACCACAATAAATAACGGGTTCGGGTTCTACAACTCCACGTCTGGACAAGCCAGCGCGGCTGCCCAGTGCCGTGGAGATGTAGAACCCGAAGACTGCCGTAGATGTGTAGACGACGCTACACGTCGGCTAAAACAAGATTGTCCAGTTCAAATAGAGGCTGCTGGATGGTATGAATCATGTTTCTTAAGGTACTCGAACCGGTCTATGGGTTCGATAGATAATCAGTTTGGTTTGTACATTACAAACACTCGAAATGCGTCTGATTCCACGTTTGCGACATGGAATCAGACGGTGCGGGATTTGTTGAGCGAGTTGTTACCCGTGGCTGAGGGTGGCGGGCAGCTCCGGAAGTATGCTTCTGGAAACTTAACGCCACCCGGGTTTTGGACCGTGTATGCAATTATGCAGTGTACACCGGATATATCTGCGATGGATTGCCGCGATTGCTTAAGCGTAGCCTTTGACATGATTAGCCCCTTGATTAGAAGAGTGGGTGGAAGAGTTTTCAGGCCTAGTTGTGTTCTTCAGTATGAGAATTATTCGTTTTTCGGTCCGACTTGGCTTCCGGCCCCAACACCATCTCCGTCCCCTCCATTGTCTCCACTTCCGACGCCTCCATCGTCTCCACCTTCGACATCTTTAGGCAAGTGTTTTTTAGCTTCTTTTAATCGGGGCCGGCACAATCATTTTAATTAAATAATGATTGTTTAATTATAATAATTATTTTATTTATCCCTCAACATCCATTTAATTAAAATCCGAATGTAATGTAATCTTTTTTTTTTCTTTTAGAACGTCGACTTTCTTGTGTGTTAGGCCAATGCACTCTCTAATTTAGAAAGCCGGTTGCCCTCACTCTGGCTACACTATGTTGTCTTAACTGTATTAGTAATTGATAATATTTGTGGATCTCTGAGATTAATTTATATTTAAGGGCTCATTTTTTAGTATTCGATTGGGGCACTCAAAATCTTGAAGACAACACTGCTTTTGATGATTGGATCTGTTAACTTTATTATTGTGTTAGATTACTAAACCGTCATGTTTGCAGGTAAGACCAACATTGGAGTCATCGTTGGCCCGATCTTAGGAGCGGTAGCGGTGATCATTGTTGTAGTTTTCCTTACTCTCCGACGACGGAAGAAAAGGAAGAATCAAACAGGTAAACTTAGAGTTTCCTATAAGATGCTGTTTTTAAGAAAATTGAACATTTAGTACATGTTAAATTTGGATAGGTCCCTTGTTACCGGAGGTTCAAGTGGAGCTTAGTGACGGTTCAAGTAACGAGCGTGAAAGGGAAGATGACGACACGGGAGAGATGAATTCCTACAATCTAAGTACCATACAGATTGCTACCAACAATTTTTCACAGGAAAATAAGCTCGGAGAAGGCGGTTTTGGTCCCGTTTACAAAGTAACAAACAATTTTTATAGTTATCAAAAATATATGCCTATCAATTTTACATCAAATAATTATAACTTATAGTATTTACTTTTTGAACTATTTTATAGGGTATACTACAAGATGGAAAAGAAATAGCTGTGAAACGGTTATCTAAGAACTCCGGGCAAGGTCTTGTAGAGTTTAAGACCGAAGTAAACTTAATTATAAAGCTTCAACACAAGAATTTAGTTCGGCTTTTGGGTTATTGTGTAAAAGGGTCCGAACGACTTCTCATCTATGAGTTTATGGCTAATAATAGTCTCAACACCTTCCTCTTTGGTTAGTTTTGTCTAAAAAATTAATTATGTATGTTTAGCCTTAGCTTAGGTAATCTTTGATGAGTGAACCAACTAAGTTTTTTTCGTAACAGATGCTAACAAGTGTAAAGAACTAGACTGGGCTAAGCGTTCCAATATTGTGATTGGAATCGCAAAGGGACTTCGTTACCTCCACGAAGACTCACGTCTTAAAATTGTTCATCGGGACATGAAGGCGAGTAACATTCTATTGGATAACGAAATGAATGCAAAGATTTCGGATTTCGGCACTGCTAGAATTTTTGGAGGCAATCAAATGGAAGCTGCTACCAATAGAATTGTTGGAACTTAGTAAGTTCTCAAATTATACTAATTTTTAACTTACTAAGTAATCATTAAAACCAAAGGGTCAATATGACAGTATCAAAGGTGTGTATATATATAGAACAATATTTGATTATTCATGTGATATATTTCTTATTATTACAAGTTACAACATACTTTCAATTTTGAAAATACTTACTAATGATTAATCTTTATTGTGAAGTGGATACATGGCACCCGAGTATGCAATGGAAGGACTATTTTCGATAAAATCAGACGTATACAGTTTTGGTGTCTTGTTGTTAGAGATAGTTTCCGGACAACGAAATAATCGTTTCCTTTACCAAGATCAACCTCAAAACCTCCTCTCAACGGTAAGAAATCCGTCTATTCTTCTTTCCTATAAATCCTACGACATATGTTGAGTATAGTGACTTTTATAAACTTGAACGTATTTGATTATTAAAGGCGTGGCGCTTATGGAATGACAACAAAGGAGAACAACTGATAGATAACCGTCTAATCCAGACTTTTGCAATTGACGAAGCTCTAAGATGGATCAATATCGCGTTATTATGTGTCCAAGAAGATCCCCAAGACCGCCCAACTATGTCAACGGTTGTTTTCATGCCAGAAGGTCAATGGTCCGCTAAACTTCCTCCACCATCGGAACCACCATTGTCATTTGCTAGATTTGAATCTGTTTCTGAACAAACTAAGACAACTAGCGACCTAAGTGCAAATCCCTCCGTAACACGTTCTACTACGGCTTCTAGGTAGCTAGTTGGAGATTGTGAACATAAGAACGTATTTCGTTTCTTTAGTGCATATATTGCCGATTGACTTATTCTGACTTTTTGGTTGTTCATTGTATTAAATATTTAAATTATTTGATAAAACAAAGTTTTGGTTGCTGAAATTTTGATTGTGTATACATTAGTAGCTCTTGCTCTTTGTCTTGGTCTTTGATTGCTGATTTTTATTACAACTATCTACATTTATTATCCATCACGCAATACCTCCTACAAACTCGAGTTGAACTTATTCTTTAGCGATCGGAGGAAATTGTACTTAGCTTTTCTAAAAAGTTAGCACACTCTTATATCGACCAACTATATAAGGCTAAATCTCTTAAAATGAGCTAATCTGAATCAAGCATAAATTTTCACAACATACATTTCGTTCTAGAAAATATTTACAACCTATGATGAATCTTGATAATGATAGTGGATACATGGCACCAAAGTATGCAATGGAAGGACTATTCTCCACAAAATCAGACGTCTACAGTTTTGGTGTTTTGTTGCTAGAAATCGTTTCTGGACAACGAAATAATCGTTTATTTCACCAAGATCAGCCCCAAAACCTCTTATCAACCGTAAGAAATCTGTCTTTAAATCATAGGGCGTATATTGTGTATATTGTCTCTATAATATTTTGTATTCGCATTTCATTATCAAACAAAAAATGTAATAGTTTTTCTAATTGTTACACTAGTTACAATGCTTATTGTTTTATGTCCTTGTTTTATTATGCTAATTAATGATTATATATAATTAGATCAACAAGAAATGAGAGCACATATCCTAGACGACGAAGTTGTCACTAATTTTTATTCTTCACATCAGTTATGAATCAAGGATCAATAGAAATGAATTTACACATCTGGTTCTTGTTTCTTTTATTAATCTTATTATGCATATGTAATATCGCAACAGCGGAAAGTAATTTCTGGGGACCGTACTGCGGTGACACTGGTACTTACGAACTTAACTCTCCTTACAATCAAGACCTTGAAAACGTATTCTACACCATCACTGGAACAAATAACGGTTTTGGGTTTTACCATTCGACGTCTGGACAAGCTAATGCAGCTGCCCTATGCCGCGGAGACATTGAACCTGAAAGCTGCAAAAGATGTGTAGACGATGCCAGTCGCAAGTTAATAAACCATTGCGGTAATACAACCGAGGCTGCAGGATGGTATGACTTTTGTTTTCTAAAGTACTCAAACAGGTCATTGAATTACCTATCATATGATGCTGATCCTGCCTACGGCTACAATCCGTATCGTATTGAAAATTCTAGCTATGATCAATGGAACCAGACAGTGGTGACGTTGCTTGACGCACTGCGTCTAGAAGCAGCAAATGGTGGGCCGCTCCGTAAATATGCTTCAGGCAATATGACTGTACCAGGAATATTGTGGACTATATATGCATACATGCAGTGTACACCTGATTTGTCTACGACTGAATGCGACGATTGTTTGGCTAGAGTTACTGCATTTAGTCGATTATTGGACAGAAGTTTGGGAGTAGGAGTTTACAATCCTAGTTGTATTCTGCGATACGAGAATTATAGTTGTGTCAATTCGACATGGTATCCGGTTCCACCAGGCGAGTGGTTTATACTACTTTTAATTAATTCTTAAACTCTTTCTGATCAAACCATATTGTTATCGATCGTATATTTTAATTTGGACACTTAACTGTCACGTTTACAGGACGAATTACAAACAGAAGTAGCATAAGAGTACTCATGATCGTTGGTCCAATTTCAGCATCTGTTATGGTGATTGCAGTAGTGATCTTTATTTATCGACGACAACATAAAAAACAAAAGTATCAAGGTAATAACATAACTGATCGAGCTCGCTTGTACTTCTTATAAAAAGCTGTTGATGTTGGAAAGTTTTTACTACACATTAAGTATACCGCTAAACTAGTTATGTTTATACAATAACCATGGATTCAAGTATCCCGAAAATGATAATGTTCTTTGTGAAAAATGATTTAATTTGATATAGGTCAATTGCTACCCAAGAAACATACAAAATTAAACAACGATTCATCCGATAGTAATGACAATGATAGGGAAGATGACGACACCGGAGATATAAATTTCTTCGATTTAAGGACCATACAAGTTGCCACCAATAACTTTTCTGTCGAAAATAAGCTTGGAGAAGGTGGTTTTGGTCCCGTCTACAAAGTAATTATCAAACAAGTAGTTTTAAAATCCTTAATTAATCATCTTTTCACTTCAGCCTTTTGAATTCCTTTTTATAGGGTCAACTTCTAGATGGAAAACGAATAGCCGTGAAACGGCTATCTAGCAACTCTAGGCAAGGTCTAAAAGAGTTCAAGACAGAAGTACAGCTGATAATAAAATTGCAACACAAGAATCTAGTTCGGCTTTTGGGTTATTGCATAAAAGGAAACGAACGAATTTTGATTTACGAGTTTATGGCTAACAATAGTCTTGAAACCTTCTTGTTTGGTTCGTCTCTATTCTCTCATCACAAGAGATCTAGAACTTCCTTTTACGACAAACTTCTTGTCACGGAAACCCCATTTCTTAATAGGGATTTTGTACAATTAAGTTAATCAATAGATTATTTTTTTAAAGTTCTCTCTTTAACATTTTAATGTAACAGATCTTAAAAAGTGCAAGGAACTTGACTGGGCTAAGCGCTCGAACATCATAAGTGGAATCGCTAAGGGACTCCGATACTTACATGAAGACTCGCGCCTCAAAATAGTTCATAGGGATATGAAAGCGAGCAACATTCTTTTGGACAGTGAGATGAACTCAAAAATATCAGATTTTGGCACTGCTAGAATTTTCGGGTGCAATCAAATGGAAGCTAACACCAATAGAATCATTGGAACTTAGTAATCTACTAATCCATTTTAATGCTTCATATTTTAGTTTTTTATTTTTTATTATTTTATATGAATTAGATCTTAAAGGTGTTTGGAATTGATTACTTTTACAACCTTTACTTATTAAAAACAATTAATTCATTCTAGAATAGACAAGCAAACACACTTTTTTCAATCAAACATTTCAATATGAATTGGTACATCTACTTTTAAAATTCAATAAATAGTTATATATAATCACTCCCAAACTAATAACCACCTCCGATAATCTGCAATGTTTTAATATATATATTTTTTCTTTCGGAACGGCCTATATCCTTTTTGTTACTGATAATGTACCATATTGCCACAGTGGATACATGGCACCCGAATATGCAATGGAGGGATTATTCTCAACAAAATCAGATGTTAATAGTTTTGGCGTGGTATTGTTAGAAGTCGTTTCTGGACAACGAAACAACAGATTCTGTTTAGACGATGAGCCTCAAAACTTCCTCTCCACAGTAAGCAATTTACTTTCACTATATATATTCGATAGAATCTTTGGTTATATTAGGGTATATATTTAGAAATACGAACAATCTTTAATGTATCCAATTATTGTAGGCATGGCGCTTATGGAAAGAAAACAAAGGAGAACAATTAATAGATCGTTCACTAGTTCAAAATGTTGCTATTGACGAAGCTCTTAGATGGATCAATATCGCGTTATTATGCGTTCAGGAAGACCCACAAGATCGCCCAGCCATGTCAACCGTTGTTTTTATGCTGGAAAGCCACTGGTCCACACAACTTCCCATACCATCGGAACCCCCAATGTCATTTGCTAGATTTGTGTCCGGCTTTGAAGCCCCATTGTCATATGCTAGATTTGTGGCTGTCTTCAAAGAAACTACGACAACGAGTGATTGAGCCACACGACCTTCATATTATCTAGCAAGTTCACATGTTGCTTCTTGCTTGTAATTAGTAGTTGTGCTTATGGCAGGTTCATCGAACCAATTACACGAGTTCAATATTTTCTTGAACTTGATAAATATATCACCAAACTTCAGTTTCACAATTATGTGAATATTCCAGTTCAACTCATGTATTAATGTGGGCCTTATTGGAGACATAATTCAAACTTCATATGCCCCACTTGTGTTTTAGTATTTTGAAAATGGGCGATCCACTTAGTTTGAATAGTGGATGTGGCGGTGAGAATGACCCAGACGGTTGTGGTGATGTGACGAAAAGGGATGGGATCCGCTTGTAGTACTAGCGGATGCGTTAATTGCGTGGCTGCTTTTGGTGAGATCGCGGGTCAGACTAGCGGGTGTGAATACTATTAAAGAGAATAATGTTGTAAAATAATATCCATGTAATTTAGTACTTTCCTTATTATATTATGTATATTTATGGATAGGATTTGTGGCAGTTCTTGACCATCGTATACTTCGCCTCAAGACTCTCCTAGTCATTGATTAAGGTTGTTGTAATTTGGCTTATTTAAGCAACTGTAATCGCTAATGAAAATATGCTTTTTCATCATTCAATCAATAGTTTATATGGTATCAAAGCCTAAACACTCAAAAGAGTAATCGGCGATCCTTGTCTTCCAATTTTTTTTCTTCCAATTACCATGGCTCCATCCACAGTTGTTCAAATCACTGCCTCTACCCACTTCGATGTTACTCTCACAAACGATAACTTCTCAGTTTGGCGTAAACATGTCTATTCCACTCTCATCGGCCTAGATTTGGTTCACTTTCTTACCGGAGACGTACCGGTTCCGGCAAAGTTTCTTGATACAGAACGAACCAAGCCCAACCCTGATTTTCATACCTGGTACCGTCAAGATCAGGCCATCCTGGCCGCCCTGCTTGGCAGCTGCTCACCGACCATTCAGACGCTTCTGCTGAAACCTCCCAACAGGCTTGGGAACTGCTCCTTACGAGCTATGCAAATACATATCGATCCCGAGTTATTTCCTTAAAATCCAAACTTGCTTCGAACCCGAAAGGAAGCCGCAATGTCACCGAGTATCTACGTGACATGAAATCGATTGCCGATGAACTCGCTTTGGTGAAAGAACCTGTCAAGGATGAGGATCTAATGGTCCACATTTTATGTCAACTGGGTGATGAATTTAAAAACATGGCAACCTCACTCCGCCTACTCCACTAAAAAATTATCTTCCCGGAACTGTTCGAGAAGCTGGTAGATTATGAACGAGAACTCAATCACATGGTTGTTCCACAACAGCCTACCATCACTACTGCCAACTACACTCACCGTCAAGCCCGTTCCAATTTCAGATCTACACCCGATCATCGTAATAATCAAGGAAACTTCCACAACAAAACCTCTCGGTCTCATTGGTCCAACAGTTCTAATAGTGGTACTCGCGAGACTCGCACTAATGTTTATTGCCAGTTTTGCCATTTTTCAGGTCATGAAGCAAAAGAGTGTATGAAGCTTGCTAAGTTTCTTCGCGAAAATCAAGTTCAAACAGAAAGTTCCATGACCCAAAACAAGACCTCACCTACCGCTAATGTCGCGACCTCATCGTACATGTTCGACACCGGGGCCTCTAATCATGTCGATCTAGATCGTGCGTCTTTCCACTCCATATCCGAATATGGAGGACCCGATAAAATTGTCCTTGGCAATGGTAATACTCTAATCATAACTCACATTGGTCAATCTTTTCTTCCTATGTCAAATGGTTCTCTTTCCTTAAAGGATGTCTTATGTGTTCCTCATTTCAAAAACAAACTCATATCTGTTGCTAAGTTATGTAAAACTAACCATGTTTCGGTGGAATTTTTCCCCACCCATTTCTTTGTCAAGGATCTTCGCAGGGGGCACGTCTAATGCGGGGAGAGAACTACCTTGATGTCTACTATGCCAATCTTCCATCGTCGCCTCAAATAAATGTGGTGTCCACCACATCGCCTCTTGATTGGCACCACAAACTTGGGCACCCGTCTATTCAGATTTTCAAGAAAATAGCTAAATGCTTAGGTTTAAATTTCAACTTTCTCAATTTTCATTGTAATTCATGTTCAATTAATAAAAGTCATAAAACTTCGTTTGGCATGAATTCGTTTACCACCACTAAACCATTACAATTAATCTATTCGGATGTTTGGGACCGGTGGAAAAATCCGTTGATGGTTTCACTTATTACGTGATCTTTGTCGATTTTCACACTAAGTATATTTGGCTATACCCAATGAAGCATAAATCTGATGTGTCCAAATTGTTTCCACAATTCTAAGTGCTTGTTGAAAAGTTTTTTCAAACACCCTTAATCTCACTTTTTACCGACAATGGTGGTGAATATATTGGGTTAACCACTTATCTCTAATCCCAAGGAATCTCTCATTTTACTACCCTACCTCATACTCCAGAACATAATGGTGTTGCCGAACGTCGTCACCGGCACATTGTAGAGACCGGATTATCTCTACTTCACCATGCACGACTCCCTCTTACTTTTTGGACACATGCGTTCCAAACCGCCGTTTACTTAATCAATCGTTTACCCACACCCATCCTAGATTTCAAAACTCCTTATACCCTTCTTTTTCACAAAAAATCCAACCTACACCAAACTCAAACCATTCGGATGCTTATGCTACCCGTGGCTTCGCCCATATGCCAAATCCAAACTTCATCCCCGCTCCGAACAATGCATCTTTTTGGGTTACTCACCTTCTAAATCGGCCTACAAATGTTATGCTCCTACAACCCGTCGCCTATATCATTCCCGTCATGTTGAGTTTGTGGAGACCCTCTTTCCATTTCATACTCAACAATGCTCCCCTTCTCATATTCCTACTGTTGAAACATTTTTAGGAATTCCTCCTTCTACACCCACTCCCAAAACTCACTGCCATACTACTCCTTCCCTACCACAAAAGCCTCATTCTCGTCCTCCTATCCAACCTCACCCTTTTGGGCCCGAACCTGAGCCCATCAGCCCCATTAATCCCATCTCCACTCCATCCAGCCCTTCATCTCAATTTACTAGCTCTCAACCCATCGCCACTTCCCAACTTGAGCCCACTGCCACTCCTCTTTCCCCTCAACCCTCACCTCACCAATCCACTCCATCCTCTCCCCTCACGACACACTCAACAACCACTCCCTCATATGTTCCTCCCTCACCAAATAACTCCAACACCATTCCTTCACATCATCCTCGTCAACGGAAACCGAACCCAAAATATTTCAATTCGAAATTTGTCAACACCACCACACTTCATCCGATTCCATCATCTATGGAACCTACCACCCATACCCAAGCCTTGAAAGATCCCGAATGGCGTAAAGCTATGGATAGTGAATTCAATGCTCTTCTTAAAAACGCCACATGGGAACTCATCCCTCCATTGCATCACAAACCCATTGGATGCAAGTGGGTGTTTCGGATAAAACGACGTCCGGATGGATCTATTGACAAATAAAAAGCTCGTCTTGTTGCCAAGGGATTCCTCCAAGAATATGGTAAAGACTACTTTGAGACTTTTAGTCCGGTCACTAAACCCGTCACCATTCGTACGGTTCTTACCATTGCTTTATCCCAAAATTGGCCTCCCCGACAACTTGACATTAATAATGCCTTCTTACATGGTACCTTGAATGAAGATGTGTACATGTCCCAACCACCGGGATACGTTCACCCGGATTTTCCCAACCACATTTGTTGTCTTCAAAAATCGCTTTATGGTCTCAAACAAGCACCTCGTGCTTGGTATTTAGAACTCACTAAGTTCCTTTTACATCTTGGTTTTAAAAAATCTTTGGCTGATCCATCCTTGTTTATTCACAATCATGAGGGCGTAATTTGCTATTTTCTAGTATATGTTGATGACATTGTCATCACCGGCAACACACATTCTTTTGTCCAACAGGTCATCCGCACATTATCCGACAAGTTCTCCATTAAAGACCTTGGTATGTTGCATCACTTTCTTGGGATAGAAGTCATTCCCACTGTTAATGGCCTCTTTCTATCTCAACATGCAAATATTCAGAATTTACTAACCAAGTTCCGCATGGATGGTGCAAAATCTGTTGCTACGCTACTCAGCTCTACCTAGAACCTAGCCCTTGTTGATGGATCGTCAAAAATTGATCCTACACCATACCGCCAACTTGTTGGTTCTCTCCAATACCTTGCTTTTACACGACCCGACGTATCCTTCGCGGTCAACAGGCTCTCACAATATATGCATGCACCTACCGAACTTCATTGGCAAGCATTAAAACGTGTCCTCCGGTACCTTAAGGGTACAATACATCACGGATTGTTTCTCAACCGTGGCTCTCGGCTTGATCTTCAGGCCTTCACCGATTCCGATTGGGGTGGTATTACTGATGGGGGGCGATCCTCTACTGCCTACATCATCTATCTTGGGTCAAACATCCTCTCATGGCGTTCATCGCGTCAAAATCCGTCTCTCGTTCCTCCACCGAAGCCGAGTACAAGGCATTAGCAAATAGTGCGGCTGAACTTTCATGGGTTCAAAACTTACTGTTGGAACTTGGTTTCTCTATGCCAAAATCACCCACACTCTTTTGTGACAATGCGGGAGCTACATATTTGTGTGCAAATCCGGTCTACCATTCACGTATGAAACATGTGGCTCTAGACTATCATTTTGTTCGCGAAAAAATCGCGAATGGTTCATTACGTGTACAACACATCCACTCTGAAGATCAACTAGCCAATGTTCTTACAAAACCTCTAAGTCGTGGACCGTTTCTTCGTCTAAGATCCAAGATTGGAGCATCCGATGGCTCCTTCATCTTGCGGGGCATATTAAAGAGAATAGTGTTGTAAAATAATATCCATGTAATTTAGTACTTTCCTTATTATATTATGTATATTTATGGATAGGATTTGTGGCAGTTCTTGACCACCATATACTTTGCCTCAAGACTCTCCTAGTCATTGATTAAGGTTGTTGTAATTTGGCTTATTTAAGCCATTGTAATCGTTAATGAAAATATGCCTTTTCATCATTCAATCAATAGTTTATAAATACTTCTAAAAAAATAAGTGTTACAATGACGTTTTTAGAAAGTTTCTTTTTGATCATACAATAATATGTTTCTTGTTAAACATAAAACGATTATAATAAAGTGGCAGACAAATAGACAACAAGTTGCGCTGCAACCCCGTTTTGAATAGCAAAACCAATCCTACTAAAACGAAGTTTTGGGGGGAGCCAAAAAATTACCATGCACGAGACCCTACTCAAAATATTCAGTCAGTCTTCAGGGCCAGAAAACCAAATGTATTAAAAGCAAATGGGAGAAACACATGCTGATTCTTTAAACAAGCTTTAAATTTGCAAGTGGATCGAAGGTAGGTAGGATCCATAAATTTAGTCTTCCATCACGTTGATTAGAGAAGCTTTGAATTTTCTTTTGGTGGATTTTCAAAACTGTTTACATCCGCCACCAAAAGCCGCCATGCCATCACTTCTACTAGAACAACTAGCATATCAATCCATTTTCATCACATCACCATCACAATCAAACTTTACTATTTAAAGAGTGTTACATTTAGGATAGACTTATCCGACGGTAAAAATCTTGCAAATTAAAAAAAAAACACATCAAAATATAAATTATATTAACGATTTACTGATGGTAACTTTCATTTCATCTATCAACGAAAAGTCTTATGGAAACTGGTTGATCTTTTCTGTCCAAGCAATTATCATTCATCTTATCGATCGAATTGACAGCTCTGGGATTTCACTTGGTTCGTTTAATATATAACTTGATCAAATCGTGTATTATTATTATTATTATTATTATTATTATTTCATTTAGTACATATATAGTTAACATAAATGGATTTGCTCATCTGTTTTGTTTTGATCTTAATCTTCCTACTCAATGTTGTCACCAGTCAAGACCAGTTCTGGTTCGGGGGACGCTACTGCGGTGTATCCGGCAATTACACACAGAGTTCTGATTACAGAAGAAACCTGGATGATGTACTTTACATGTTAACCAGAACAAATAACGGGTTCGGGTTTTACAATTCTACCTCTGGACAAGCTAACGCGGCTGCCCTTTGCCTTGGAGATGTTGAGCCTGAAAGCTGCCAAAGATGTGTAGACGACGCTACACGTCGGCTACGACAAGAGTGTCAGGTTCAAATAGAGGCTGCTGGATGGTATGAAGAATGTTTCTTAAGGTACTCGAACCGATCTATGGGTTCAATAAATACCCGGTCAGCAGGTTTGTTTGCGATAAACACTCGAAATGTTTCTGATTCCATGTATGCTCGATGGAATCAGACGGTGGTGGATTTGCTGAGTGCGTTGCTACCGGAGGCTGAACGTGGTGGACAGTTAAGGAAATACGCTTCAGGAAACGTAACGCCATTAGGATTTTGGACAGTCTATGGGATGATGCAGTGTACTCCTGAACTATCGGCTATGGATTGTCGTGATTGCTTGGAAGGAGCGGTTAGGTTGACTCGCCGGTTGAGTAGTAGCATGGGAGCAAGAGTTTTCAGGCCTAGTTGTGTTGTTCGGTATGAGAATTATACCTTTTTCAATTCGACATGGTTTCCGGCCCCAACACCGCCTCCGACGTCTTCTGGAAAGTGTTGCTTTATCTGCTCTAACTTTTTGATACCACTAGGCTAAAGACGTTTTTTTAATAATTTTGGTTTTTCTTTTGATGACTGGTGTTGTTTAAGTTTACTAGACCGTCGTGTTTTCAGGTAGTACCAACATCGGAGTTATCGTTGGACCGATCTTAGCAGGGGTAGCGGTGATCATCGTTGTAGTTTTCGTTACTTTTCGAGTACGGGAGAAAAGGAAGAACACAAGAGGTCAACTCAGAGTTTTCTCTCATACTTATTTTTTTTTTCACAAAAATTATTACCTTGAAAAATTAGTATTTTTTGTTTTTAATTTTTATATAAGTTTTATTAAAAACAAAGTTGTAGTATTTTTATTTACTATTATGAGAAAAAAAATATAAAAACTTACCAAGAAGTATAGCTATTTAGGCATTTATAGTTGAGATATTGGTAGCTCTAAAAGGGATATGGACAAATCCTAACTCTAGTTTTGGAGTAGAGAGTATTGCTTGTTACAAACTAGAAATTTATACAACTCGGTATTTTTCTAAAATTTATAATGAAATGCTATAAAAAAATTGTAGACACAAAAACTGTGTATTTAAACTAGACAAAAATATTTGATGTCATTAACAAAAACACTAAATTACATGTTAACGAAAACTAAAAATAAAAGTCGCCCTTGTCAATAGTGGCAACCCTTTTGTGTAAATATGTAATCACATTTTTTGAACATTATTCGTTTCTAAAAAGTTTCTTTGGATAGCATCAACAATCAGAAATGATATGTGCACTCAATATGCTATTGTTAAGAAAATTAATCTTTTGGTAAATGTTAAATTTGGATAGGTCTCTTGTTACCAGAGGTTCAAGTGGAGTTTAGTGAAGGCTCACATGAAGAAAGTAACGAGCGTGAAAGGGAAGATGCCGACACTGGAGAGATGAATTCCTACAATCTAAGTACCATACAGATTGCTACCAACAATTTTTCACAGGAAAATAAGCTTGGAGAAGGTGGTTTTGGTCCCGTTTACAAAGTAACAAACAATTTTCAGAATTTTTATAAGATGCTTTTCAATTGAAACAACTTTAATTTGTAGAACTTTTGAAATGTTTTTGCAGGGTAAACTAGAAGACGGAAAAGAAATAGCTGTAAAACGGCTATCTAGGACCTCCGGACAAGGTCTTGTAGAGTTTAAGAACGAAGTAAACTTAATTATAAAGCTTCAACACAAGAATTTAGTTCGGCTTTTGGGTTATTGTGTAAAAGGGTCCGAACGACTTCTCATCTATGAGTTTATGGCTAACAACAGTCTCAACACCTTCCTCTTTGGTTTGTATTTGTCTCAAAAAACCGTTATGTACGTTTAGCTTTAGTGATCTTGAATGAGTAGACTAAATTTTTATTGTAACAGATGCTAACAAGTGCAAAGAACTAGACTGGGCTAAGCGTTCCAACATTGTGATTGGAACGCAAAGGGACTTCGATACCTACACGAAGACTCACGCCTAAAAATTATTCATCGGGACATGAAGGCGAGTAACATTCTTTTAGATGATGAGATGAACGCGAAAATTTCAGATTTTGGCACAGCTAGAATTTTTGGAGGCAATCAAATGGAAGCTGCTACCAATAGAATTGTTGGAACTTAGTAAGTTCACAAGTTTTCCTACTTCTAACATAGTCACCATGTATCATGAAAATGAGTTTTACCACATAACTTTTAAACTGGTTTTCTTATTACATTTACTTAGAAAGTGAGATATAACAATTAGTAGTTAGGGACGTTGATCTTATGTTTTGTGATCTGAATTCACGGTTGGTTTTTGTAAATTAACACGGTATGTTTTGTTTTTTCACAACATACATTTCCTTCTTGAAATCATTTACAACTTCTGATGATGAATCTGATTGTGGTAGCGGATACATGGCACCGGAGTATGCAATGGAAGGACTCTTCTCCACAAAATCAGACGTCTACAGTTTTGGTGTCTTGTTGCTAGAGATCGTTTCTGGACAACGAAGTAATAGCTTCTTTTACCAAGATCAACCCCAAAACCTCTTATCAACGGTAAGAAAATTTTCTTTAAATCATAGGGCATATATTGTGTGTATAGACTATAGAGCTTTTCAATTTTAAACACATTTGATTATTAAAGGCGTGGAGCTTATGGAACGAAAACAAAGGAGACCAACTGATAGATCATCGACTGGATCAGACTTTTGCAATTGACGACGCTCTTAGATGGATAAATATCGCATTATTATGTGTCCAAGAAGATCCTCAAGACCGCCCAACCATGTCAACAGTTGTTTTCATGCTCGAAGGCCAATGGTCCACTAATCTTCCTGCACCATCTGAACCGCCATTGTCATTTGCTAGATTTGCATTCGTTTCAGAACAAATTACTAAGACAACTAGTGACCTTAGTTCTAATCGCCCTATAACAACTTCTACTACGGCTTCCATGTAGCTATTTAAAAGTCGTCACAAGAGCATCATAATTCGTGTTGTAATGTAAACATATTGCCCGATTATTAATTTTTGGTTGTTCATGATACTAAATATCAAAATTATTTGGTAGTGGCGACTGGCAACAACCCCTTAAAAATAGTTTTGAAAAAAAAATACCTTCATGTGATGCGTGTCTCGGGTGCATATCTACATAAAAAAGTTTCTAATTCCTTAATCCGTGATTTTGATTTTGAAGATTCTTGTCTATATCGCATCACATGGTAAAACCCTTAGTTCGTGCGTGACAATTTCTCACGAATGAGACTCGTAACTCTAACCTCTCATATGGAAAGTTATGAGGCGCTACCATTAGGTATTTAAAACAACATTCTTACAAATGGCTACACGATATGAAATGAAGCATAAATCATGACAACTGCGGAAAACGAATACTATCAAACAATAGGCATGAATGTTATCAGTGTTGAGGTTTTGCGTATCGTCACAAACCATCCAGATATGTACATTTTTTAATTTTACGATTCACCAAATTTATGGGTTATTTCTCTTAGCCCTTAAAATTTCACTAAACATAAAATATATGTTTCAATTATTTGGATTCTTTGTTTTTTTATTATTAATTATTTAATAAATTTAAACACAAAGATATGAATGCCCCAAATAAATAGATATGAAGACCTGACTTAAAACTCATACTTAAAACTCTAAAATTTAGTATCGAGTTAGTACTGACGTTACAAATTTGGACCAGTACCCGTTTACTCATCTCTAATATAACTATCACTATTTCACTTGTTGATTTTGTTGTCTAATTTTATGTTTAATATGTCATTTTGCAAATTTTAAGTCACGTATCTTGAAAGTTTTGAGCAACCTTATTTTAAGTATTCAAACATAACAGTATTTTCCAATCAAAAAGAGTGTTTTAGGTTTTATATTTACATGTGGCTCTCTACTGTGTAACTTTTAACCCACTTGCAATTTAATAATTATGTTTAATTTATTTTATATGATAGATTTTTTTTCTCTTTTCCAACAAATACTCCATTGGTCTCATTATAATTATAAGTGTTCTAGTTTGATTTTTCAAGTTTTTCTTGTTTAACTTTGACCGATAATATTTTTGTTTGTGTTATATAATACTTGATGTAAAATATATGAATGAATTGAGTTTTAAATGTATTTTACATTGATATAATTTTCATCAATTATTATATGACACGGAAAAAAATATTTACGGTCAAGGTTGCAAAAGACAGACTTGAAAAGTCAAACTATGACACTTATAATGGGACGGAGAGAGTAGCACATTTTGTTTATTTCAAGGCAGCAAGGTGTAATATATAGCGTGCAGTATATAGCCATATGTTGTGTACATGTTGAAGTAAAAACGATTTACAATTTTTATTACATAAACAAGATGACACGAAACCAATTAAACAAATGAATCTTGTTATTCTAGTGTATCTGCACTGTAGTCCGTGCAATGCGAACAATCATCGGGGAGCCATATTAGTATTTGAAAGATCATTTATAGATACGTTTGGTGATTTAGATGTTATACTACCCTGTTGATCAACACTGTCGTGGATGAAAAACCCAGGCTCTAATGGTACTTGGAGAGTGAGGGAGGAACTACCAAGCATCAAAACAACTTGAGACATGATTGGTCTGCCGGCAACATTTTTTTGGACACATAATAGCGATATGTGAATGCTTCTAATGATTTCGTATAATGGACTTGATCCTCTCAAAAGTATGGGATCTATTATGTTTGATGGTGTTCCAACTTGCCAATTTCTCCAAACCTAGAAGAAATAAATTTATTTTTATGGTGTCATGCTAAATTGCAAAAGAAAAAAATATCAATGTTTTGGCTTCAATTTTGAAATGAAATTGGCACTTACATGGGTGAGAAGGTCGACTCCATTCTCATGTTGGAAACTTTGGTTCTTTCGACCTGTAATAACTTCTATCATTAACACACCAAAGCTAAAGACATCTAGTTTCACAGAGAATCGGCCATGCATAACATATTCAGGTGCCATATAACCACTGTAATTGCATTGAGTGAATAAAAGTTAGAACATGGTGACAAGTAAGAGTATGATAAGACGATAACCCACAACCTTGCATTTAATGAGTTTGTGACAAAAATTGTCACTAGTGTATGAAAGTAATTAAAAAAATCTAGGGTCAAGCATTGTATACTTACTAGGTTCCGACAACCATCCTTGTATTGCCTTGTGTTTGATCAGTGTTAAACAATCTTGCTATTCCAAAATCTGTGATCTTGGCGTTCATTTTTTCATCTAATAATACATTACTAGCTTTGAGATCACGATGGATGACTCTTAAACGTGAATCTTCATGAAGGTAAAGTAGTCCTCGAGCAACACCTACTATTATGTTGTATCTTGTATCCCAATCAAGAAGTTCTCTCTTAACAGGATCTGCAAATTTACACGCTAAAAATACACATAGGAAAAAGACATCGTTAACTACTAAATTCATTTGTGGGTTTAGAAGAACATCATTACCGAATATAAACTTATCCAGACTTGAATTTGACAAAAAATCGTATATGAGGAGTCTTTCCTTTTCTTCTACGCAGAAACCAAGCAACCCAACTAAATTTCGATGGTGAAGCTTTGCGACCAACATAACCTCGTTTTTGAATTGTTGTTCACCTTGTCCAGAATCCCTTGACAACCTCTTCACAGCTATTAGCTTTCCATCTTCGAGTTCCCCCTTATATTAGCGTTCATCGATGTAAAATCAGGCTCCATTTGTTTATCCTATTACGTGTTGAAATCGAACCCTAACTGTAGGGTCATTTATAAAAATTAATTTTTCTTACCTTGTAAACCGATCCAAATCCACCTTGTCCGATCTTATTGTCTTCACTAAAATCATTTGTTGCCTCCAATACTCTATCCAAACTGTACTCCAAAAATTCCAGAATGCTAATGTCCATAGTTTTACCTAGGGGAAAGGGAGGGGTGGATGACGATATAAATTTGTAGGAAACTAGCTAGAGATGTTTTAGATTAATGTTAACAGAAATTAAAAGCCTACGTACCTTCTAAACTTTTTTCAAGCAGTTTCTTCTTCCTTAATATTGCGAAGTTGCAAAGAGATACGACAATTATCACACATGCAGCAATCGTCATTACGGTAGATGTTACTATTCGAGTTAGGTTTTTATTATTTCTTGCACGCACCACTGTCACGGTCACACAAATTGTTAGATGACTTTGTGTAAAATTTAAATGGTCCACTTACACTGGTAACTAATACAAATTGTTTTTTTGACTCTTGAGAGATTTTAACAAAAAAAACTTAAAGGGGTCGATATATATAGCGTTTACCTAATCTAGGCCAAAAGTATATTTTCTTATTTTTACTAATAAAATAATTATAATGAAATTTTTATAAAATGTTTTATTGTATTAAGGCCATGTGTTGTGAATTGATGGGGTGGACACTAAGCCGCACCACGTAGGCTATCTGGTGCAGAACATTGCCACACACCGGGCACGGCGCAACTGTTAGGATCCCCATTGGCATGAGGCGAAGTTGTTTCATTTTTATACTTTTTAATTATTAATTGGTAATATAAACTAGTCATTTATCTACCACCCCACCACTACATTTTACATTTCACCACGTCATGATACATATTTTAAGTGTGAAATGTGATACCGTCCCATCTACTCCACACATGATGCCTATGTGGCGTCACATTTTGTTTCACATATATGCACACACATGGAACCTATAACATGACATTTGGCCTACTCCATAAATCAGTATATGGTCTTTAAGTCTTTAACAATGTATTTTTATGCATGATGATGATGTTGAATGCAAATTTATCATTTTGATGCTCTTACTAGGATATGATAATTAGTTGATGACTAAAGTCCTATCCTGAACTCTTTATGACCTGATATGATCCACCCGTTTTGCAAGGCTTAGTACGTATAGATTATTATTTAAAATGAAAATATTGCGTACCAGGCGCAGATGGAGACGGAGGTGGAGGTGGAGGTGGAGATGGAGGACGAACCACCACATCGTTATAAAACCGAAAACTTTCAAACCTTAAATTGCACAAAGGGAGAAGCACCCTCATCCCAGTACTCCCAAAATATTTCGCGAGTTGACTAACCGCATCACCCAAGCATTCAGTACACTGTTGGTTCGTTAGATCTGGAGTACACTGCACAAGCGCATACGTCGCTGGGGGATCAGATGATCGTGCCATTGTGCCGGTAGCGTACTTGAGCAGACCACCACCAGCCGCTTCAGCTGTCAGGTTTGCCAACAGCTTCCGCAAATCCTGATTAAACCCAGCAGGGTCCGAAGCGTTAAGCAGACTCGCATGCGGTATAATATTTTTTGCAGCAGTTTTCCCCAAAATAATATTATCCGAATACTTCACCATACAATTATCATAATACATAGCTGCATCTTTCTGATTGGGACAATCCTGCCTCAATCTCGCCGTAGCATTATTCAAACAATCAACACATAAACTCGTGTTGGTGTCACCCCGGCAAAGGGCGATAGCATAGGCTGTATCGGGGGTTCGGCCTGAAGACGTGTTAAAGAAACCATACCCGGAGTTGGTTGTGGGAAGAATGCGGAGTGCTTGATCGAGATTTGTTCGGAAACTACTGTTTGTAGTGTAATTGAGATAGGAATTATCACATAGTTTATCTACGTATGGATCAGTTTGGGCTAATATTATGGAAAAGTTTATCAAATATATGAATATAAGTGAGAGTAACAAAAATGGTTTCCATGTTACTGTTGACATGATTCAATAATGGTAGTGGTGATTGTGGTGAGTGTAGTGATTCCTCATGAACCTTATATAAAGGAAATTAACCAAGTCACGATTGACTAACAATTAACGAGTCAAGGACACGTTATAGTGAGTTAATGACACTATTTGAAGACAAAGGCTTTCTTGAAAGAGTCTTTTAAGTCTTTGTGGAAAATTTAGCACAAATGCATAATCATTGATGGTCTTTGATTTGTTAAACAAATATAGTATAACTAATCTAACGTACTTCTTGCGCTTAGGCCTCGTACGTTTCGTCCTTCTTCGACCTTGGTTACATTTCCTCGTCTTTCAGTTCGGATTTACAATCCTTGGCCATGTGTCGCAATTCTTCACAATTATAGCACTTAATGAGACAACGTTTATTTAGGTATTTTTCTTTGCTTTCACTCGACACTTCAGGATCAAATACATTTTATTCTTAACATGAAAACGGTGAGAACCAATTTGTTGTTATGATTAGGTTTATTTATATAGGTGTTTGCTGCTATTTTTTGTTCGTATTTGCCAATTTTCGATTATGAGACGTTATAAGTATTTGCTTATTTATATTTTGTTGTTATTATTAGATGTTTTCTTTTTCTGTTATAACTATTTGCTGGTATATGCTGTTATTATTTTGTTCTTGATTTTGACTCTTTTGTTGTAGTTTTTAAGTTCTTTTCTTTGTTATTATAAGTCATTGTTTATGTAGATTGTTATTGTAGTTGGTATTGTTTGTTACGTTCACATTTCTAAATAAATTGGCATTATTTTCTACGTACTCATGTTAAGATCAAAATGTACATGAACCTTCCCCTTCACTCGACAGTCCCTTTTTTTCTGGAGCCTTCGGTTCATTCCAATTTGATTGACGATTTCAATCAAACTTTTGATTTGATGGTTTACCAAACCAGGATTTCCCCTTCGTCTTCTCGACAAACAAGGTGTCAAGGTCTCGTCTTTTTTCATGGTCGCTTGTACAAAAATACCCCTGTATAGTTCAGTGTGTTATTGCCACGTGTCAAATTCATATGGCTTCCTACACTTCTCACAAAAGTTTGTCTTTCTATTATAGCTTTCCTCTCTCTCTCTCTCTCTATATATATATATATATATTGATGTTTGTATTTATAACATATATATACACACACTATAAAAAAAGGTTCCTGGCTTTATGACTATGCATATATAATTTGGTTACATTTATAAGTCTGGCTAGATAATACCAGCAAATTTAAGTGTTCACATATAAATTAAACTTTTATGATAGTGTAATATTATCTAATATATATAAATAAGAGTTTTGGTGTCACAAGGACTCCATATTATCACTTGGCGGCACCGTATTGGTGCAACACATTTTGTTATTAGTTACGGTTCGTAATTAATATAACAAAAACCGACCGAATTCCAATTTTGTTTTTGTTTTATTTATTTTTTTTGTTTTTATCTTAGTATTGGTATATACCATCACGAATGTGATGCAAATCGAGCGAATTCGCATAGACTCACAACACTTTTTTTAGTTCCAATAGCGTAACGAACGTTATGAAAACTAACCGAATTTTGATTTTGTTTTAGTTATGTTATCATAACGTACATGACGGGAACCAACCGAATTTGCATAGACTCACCGCCAATATCGACAACGCTCGGGTTTTATTACTGCTCGAGTTTTACCTATCGATGCCACCCCATCGGTCACCTCATTTTTTATAATTTTTTTATTTTATTATATAATTTGCGTCGACTTACTATCTTAACACTTGAGACCGACGTCTGGGTTTTACCGACCTTACGACCCGGCAAAACATTAGTTTATCAATAAATTTGGATTGGGAAAGAGAAGTAACCACTAATTCTTGACTAGGAAACCAAGTACGCGTGCTTGACTCAATATTACTGGATGGGCGGTCCTTGTGGAAGATAATGAGTAGACTTTTGGTAACTAACCAAACCGTATCGAACACGGTGCAATATTACTGGATGGGCGGTCCTTGTGGAAGATAATGAGTAGACTTTTGGTAACTAACCAAACCGTATCGAACACGGTGATTGAATGTAATTAGTTTACAAATTATTGTTTTGATTTAAGTTGTCGATTAATGATTATTTACAATTTGTTAATTTATACACATAGGTCATATGATTAGTATTTATATAAATTGTTACATGTATACTCACATTATAGGGTAAACAAGAAAAAAAGGGTTTCTCTTGTCTAGTCACGAATTGTTCTTTTCTTATAGGGACCCATTTGCACATAAAGAAAAATAAAGCAAGTATTTTTTGAATCTCTATAATACACAAATAATGAGGTGTCAAAGAACGGAGCAAATTTAAAGGTAATCTTGGCATTAGATCTCGGTGAACCAAGCTCAAAGAGCATGCTTAAGACAAAAAAATGGCTTTCTTCAGCAAGCCAGGGCCGTCTTTGAGGCATGGCAGGGTAGTCGACGGCCACGGGCCCGATACCCCGCTAGGCCCGAAAAAAAATTTTAAAAGAAAAATTATATGTATTTTTATCAAAAAAAAAATATGTAAAATCAATGTTTGAGCATAACTACATAACTACTAATTTGGTCTAGTGGTAAAAGGGTATGACATCTAATCAAAAGATTGTGGGTTTTAGTCTTATTTGAGACAATTTTAAACTTATTTTTATACAAAAGTTTTTTAAACAACTGATCAAATCATAATCAAGTAAGTCAATTTAAAATTAAATTGTTTAAACTCAATTACTTAAGGCCCAAAAAAGATTTCGCCTTTGGCCCAAAAAATTTTTCGTCTTTTCGGAGCCGGCCCTGCAGCAAGCAACCATGATGAACATGCATCGGGTTAATAAAGACGTGCGTGAGGTTGTGATATATACAGTGTTAGGCACATGATTATTGACATCAACCTTTCGAATATCCCAGTCCCATGAAACTAACAATGGAGAGAACTAGTTGATGGACCAATTTGTATGATGTTTATATATCCTAATAAGTCAGATGCGTCACCTAGTGTTGTTCAAAAAGCTCGTGGCTCGTAGCTCGCTCGATAAAGGCTCGAATAAAATCAGCTAAAACAACTTAAACGAGGCAACTCGGCTCGTTGGCTTACTGCTAGGCTCGTTTAACTTCGAGTTTGAGCTGAGCCGAGTTGCCTCATTTAAGTTTGTGCTTGAGCTCGGCTTGACTCGCCTCGCTTACATTTCACCGCATGTTCACTACATGTTGGCCTTATGTGCTGGGGAGTCCATAGAGATATCGAAGGGCTGGGGGCCTTTGGGGGTTAATTAATGAGTTAATAGTATGACTTGGAGGTTGGGCCTTAACGGAGGCTACGAGCCTACTGGGGATGCAAACCCAAGCTTATTTGTTGGGCCATTCACCATAGTCGAATATTCGAAAGCCCGATTCAAATCCTTTATTCGAATTTGGATCCCTCGGGTTTTTAGAGTCTGGTTCGAATTTGGATCCCTCGGCTATATATGTAGACGCGACAACCAGCCAGTTCATTTAAAAAAAACAAACTTCCGACAAAACTTTTGTCTGAAAAGCGTCGGAAACAACGTCTAGCGACTAATTTCCGATAAATTACGTTTGCCGGAAGAAAGCCGGTGGGAAAATTAATTTTTTAATTAATGTAGAGCAAACATGTAATCAAAGTAACAGGAGTTGTACAACAGAGTTTTAAATAATACATCTAGTCAGGCAGATTCCATGCGTCTCAATATATGCATTTAAAATAATGCATACAAACAATTCTTACAGCTGGTATATTTATATCGATATGTGTATGATAATAAAAAAGTAAGCAGCCACTGTAATCAAGGTGGGACTATACTCTTTAATATATGATTTATTACTTGTTTGTTAATAGTGTATTATGGAGCTGAAATGTGTTATAGGCTTATATAGCCATGAAGAAATGTTTTATTTCTACTTTTTTTCTGTTTGTTTATGGTTTTAATAGGAAATTAAATGGACCCTTGGTTTAATCTTCACGTGGACAAGAAAGGGACACTTTGTTTAATTATACTTTAGATAAATTATATACATTAAAATAAACAAGGCAGTGAACTAGTGATTGCATCGAAACAGAAGACAAACGGTTAACAAGCTGTGCCGCTATCTTATTTTGAATTGCAAAACATAATTTTTTAAAAACTACATTCGCTGATATTGGAGTCATAACATTACTATGTATGACTTGTTTAACTCGGCTAAGTAACTCCACGGCTTCAGACGCGAGGAAAATATGATATGAACATAAAAGATGATGTTTAGTCCAAGTTATGTAGATATGATATGATTGTATATAAGACTTAAATAGAGCAGGTAATAATAATAATAATAAAGTAAAAACGTGTTTCAAGGGAGGGCTGATGGATGTATATTAAATTGAGTGGAAAGAAATAAATAACACTTCAAAACTCAGTGGTATGTCTGACAATTGACCATTTTAAAAAAGTCTTATTTACTCTAGCTTTTATCCTTAAAGATTCCATTTAGGTAGATTATTATACCATCATTCTATAAATAATTGGACATAATAACATATAATATGTAAATGAAGCAAAAGCACAAATGAATATGGACAACAAAAAGAAAATGGGTATGATATATGAACACACCCTGGCTAGAGATAAGACAGATCAAATCCATATGCTTCATGGTCGATCATTAGACCGAGTGTTGCCAATTAACGCCTAGCGGCCCTCCATCCTCTCAGGCGTTACTGTGCTAACGCCATCCATCACCGCTTAACGCCCCTTCGGCCTGCCACTTGGCGCTTTATTAGTTATCGCCCCTTGGACGGTTCTCCACAACACATTGCCTGAAATTTAGTTTTTCCTCTTCATTCCACAATGAAATCCAATTTGATAACCCAACCTCTTCTTATAATAATTCTCTTTCAATTTCTTTATATCACCACTGCCCAAACACACAATTTCCCTATTATCCTGTGTGAGAAAACCACAACAAACACCATCTACCAAACAAACATCAAAACCGCCCTAGCCTTAGTCTCTACCGCGGTTACAACTTACTACGGGTACAACAAAACATACGTCGGAGAGGGACAAACAAGATCACAGCAGTAGCCATCTGCCGCGGTGACGTAGGATTGGAAACATGCAAAAATTGTATTACTAAAACCGTTGTCCAGATTCAACAAAACTGTAATAACATGATAGAAGCCGTAGTTTGGAACGAAAAGTGTTCCTTACTCTATTCCAGTCGTACTAATGCGACAACAACAAGTTTCGATCAGCCAAATGCCAATTCGTCGACCCATGTAACCACATCGGACGCTGTCAACTTTGGTGTGATATTGAGAAGTTTAATGACTAGGTAATTTAGCCACAAGCTATCTATGAATGAATTTAACTTTTACTTAGTTTTGCTATTAAAAAAAAGCTAGCAGCGCATCTTGTTGCCTGTTTGTCTTCCATTTTGATTTCGATGTAAACCCTATGAATGATATATATTCACTTCTTACTAGGTTAACGGAGAAAGCCGCTAGTGGAAACACACTACGTAAATTTGCGCCAGGAGATGACGTTGTGATCGGGTCTGAGAAGATATATGCTATGATGCAATGTTCGCCGGCTATGTCTTCTACTGATTGCACGAGCTGCTTGTCCATTTTGTTTAAGGAAGCTCAGGAATGCTGCGACGGATACATTGATGTCGCTGTTTTCTTTAGGGGTTGTCAACTTCGTTATTCGAATGTGTCGTTCTATAACGATCCTCCGGCCATCACACTACCAGCTAATTCGACGTCTACGGCATCAACTCCGGCTATTCCAGGTACGGTGTATGTTATAATTCAACAACTTCCCCTAGTTTTTGCTCATGAGAGTTGAGTCTACTTGATGGCCCTGATATTAGTTCAATATAAGATAGCTGATTGAACTACAGCCCTATAAAACTTCCCATTTAAAAGTGTTTATTGTATCCAATGTTGGGATTAATCAAGACTTTAGCCAAGTATTTAATTACTAGAAGTTAGGGTGTTAATATGTAAGTAGTAATAAAATCGTATTAACCCAAGTATTGATAATTACCACCATAATACACCGAAGTGTTGCCATTAAGGCACTTACACCTTTGTTCGATTGATATAAATAGGCTGAAACTCAATCAATTGTAATATACAATTTCTAACAAAATAAAATATCTCTACGTGTTCTACGAATTTATCAATAAGCATACTTGTGAATTATCAAAACCTACATTCAATTCTTGATGATATTAGTTAAAACCAAACCCCATTTAATAAATTGATCATAAATACTTGATTACCAGCACGAACATTCATTTGTTGACAAGTAATGTTTTTTATGCACGCAGGTGGAAGACAAAAGCCTTCAAAAATAATGAAAGTGATCATTATTGTTGCAAGTGTTTCGATAGGGCTGGTGTTGATCAGCGTAGGCTTATGGTGTCTAGTTATCAAATCAAGGCTAAAGAATAGAGACGCTTATCATCAGAGTTCTACTAATTCGACTCTTATGATGATCAGTGATAGTTGTGATCATTTTACACAAAATGGGTCAGGTATGATACTAAAAGTAAAATGTATACTTGGTTAGTTCATAAATGTTGCTAAAGAATCGCCTTCTCGTGCAGTTGAAATGCAAATGGAACTGGGTACAGGAGGATCATTAAAATTTGATATGGGCACCATTATAGGAGCCACACAGAATTTCTTTATTGAAAACAAGATTGGCGAAGGAGGGTTTGGTCCTGTTTATAAGGTATGAAGATGATCATTCTTATGCATTACGTTACTCATTTTATTTAAATAGGAGTGTGTGATTAGCAATAGCTATGCATAATATATCCAACTTTATCTTCTTTATTCAAAGCCTTAATTAACGAAATATTAATTTCTTTTGAAGGGTGTTCTTTCCACCGGGACGGAAGTGGCGATAAAGAGACTATCAAAATCATCAGGACAAGGTTCACGAGAGTTTGTAAACGAAGTCATCTTGATGGCAAAGCTTCAACATCGAAATCTTGTGAGGCTTTTAGGGTTTTGTGTTGAAGACGATGAAAAGTTACTCATTTATGAATACGTATCCAACAAAAGTCTCGATTACTTTCTCTTCGGTATATATATGTCAATACAAAACACTCAAATCATAATAAGGGTTAAGTTGTTACTGAATCTGGTGTGGTTTTTCAAGTGTAGACCCAAACATGCATGAGCACTTAGATTGGCCAAAACGATATAGTATCATAGAAGGGATTACAAAAGGAATGCTTTATTTGCATCAAGATTCACGGTTAAGAATCATCCATCGTGATCTTAAAGCTAGCAATATCTTGTTAGACTCTGATATGAATGCTAAGATTTCTGATTTTGGTCTAGCAAGGATTGTTGGAGTGGATCAAACTCAAGGCAACACCAATCGAATTGTAGGAACATAGTAAGTTTTCTACACCCCCATTTTCCAACCAACGTTGTTTAGTTCGAGCAAAATTTGTCTGACATACATAATTTGCACAAATTGCACAAGTTAAGAAGAAAACTTCGTATATAATTTATTCACTTAAATTAAGTTATTAGGCTGTCTATTCAAGATTTTAAAAACCTGAATCCACAACCCTTAAAGATCAAATTTTATGCAAGTAATTATATTATAATGTAAATGCGTGCAGCGGTTACATGTCACCTGAGTAAGCAGTCCATGGACATTTTTCGGTAAAATCAGACGTGTTCACTTTCGGCGTCGTTGTTCTTGAGATCATCACTGGGAAGAAAAGTTCAAGCTTTTTACATAAAGACGATCTTGAAGATCTTCCGCATTTTGTAAGTAATACTGATCTTTCAGTAATTTCAAGTCTTGATACACAACATTGCCAACTGCTTACAATATTCTATAGTAAACATATTGATATATTTAATTATCTCTGTTGAAGGCTTGGAGAAATTGGAATGATGGAACAATAATGGAGCTTGTAGATCAAACAATGGTTGAAACTTGTTGTAAAGATGAAGTGATGAGATGCATCAACATTGGGTTGCTATGTGTGCAAGAAGATTTGGATGACAGACCTTCTATGGCTTCTATTTTAAACATGTTCAACAATTACTCCATCCCACTCTCATCACCAAAGAAACCACCACATTATATTAAAAAAAACTCAAAATATTTTTCCACTATGAAGTCTGATGATTTTTTCTCAAAAGATGAATCGTCGATCGCTGGGATATATCCACGATAACAATATACAAATAGAAAGTTAATACAGTTAATTTTGTGTTACCGGATGAATTACAATGATTGAAAGAGGTGAAAAGAAATAATCGGATGGGTGACCAAAACAAGAGGGCCACAAATCCTGAGACGTAGATGTGGTAGCGAAAAAAGAGTAAAGCTGACGCGGTTTGGGAAACATGTGGTGAAGCTTCCGACTTATCATGATCTTAGTGAACAAACTAGAGTATGAGAAGACAGTAACAACATGATGGTTAATACCGCAAGTTGAGTAATATATAGAAGGTTTTTTGTTAAGCCGGAGACAACAAAACATTTTTAAGGTTTATGATGTGGAACGTATAGCGCATTAGTATAGGATTAGGATCACAAAACTTGCTATTTATTCACTAGAACTGATCAAGAATTTAGAGAGAAACTTGCTTCATTATTGAATGATCGTTGTTACAAATGAAGGGATAACCCCTATTTATAGTAAATGAAGCGGTGTTTCCACCGACACAATGGTTGAGGGTGTTACAAGGATAACCAACACAACTTATGGTATCTACTAATAATACAAATCAAATACTAAACTTAGGATAAACTTAATATAATTCTAAACTTCGGATAAAATCAATATTATGCTAACAATTAGTACTAATGTGAGTCCAAAGTGGATGATCATGTGGCCCATTGGAATTAAAGTGGTTACTGTTCGGCCCGGATAAGAAATAAACACTTAAGGGTTTGGGGTTAGTTAACGGTAGGCTTACTGGGAAATCAATGATTAATTCAGGTCTTTTGAGTTCGGTTCAAATAATCAGCGCCCCTAGTTATGACACAATGTTACTTACATATGTGGACGTGACAACTCTTTGCTAGTTCATTATAAAAAAAGAAGAACAAAGCTAAACTTCCGAGTCGGAAACAACATAGTGACCAGTTTTTGACAAATTACGTTTGTCGGAAAAACACTGGCGGGGAAATTATTTTTCTAATATATGTAGAGCAAACATGTAATCAACGTAACATGAGTTGTAAAACATAGTCTAGAATTACATCTAGCTGTTAGGCAGATTCCAATCTTCCATGTGTCTTAGTATATGCATTTAAAATCATTAAAATAACGCATAGAAACAATTCTTACAACAGGTATATTTATTTGCATTTAAAATCATAAGTATATGTATATGGATATGTGTAAGATAATAAAAAGAAATTAAGCAGGGGATTAAAGACAAGCTTGTGCCTTGCCACTTTATCCAAGGTAGGACTCTTTAATACATTATTTAATTACTTGTTTATTACTATTAATAATGTATTATGGAGCTGAAATGTGCTGTAGTCATGAAGAGACGTTTAATTTAAACTTTTTTGTGTTTGTTTATGGTTTTAATAGGAAAATAAATGGACCCTTGGTTTTATCTTTAGTGGACAGGAAAGGGACATTTGTTTAATTATACTTTAGATTTGTGTAAGATGATGTTAAGTCCAAGTTATAAAAGTTGGATATGGTTGTATATATATAACTTAAAAATAGAGCAGGTAATAATAATAATAATAATAATAATAATAATAATAATAATAATAATAATAATAATAATAATTGTACTCAGTAAATCCCACTAATAATAAAGCTATGGTAGAGTCTGAGTAGGGTAAGATGTAGACAGTCTTATCTCTACCCCTTAGGAATAGAGATGCTGCTTCCGATGAGACCCCCGACTCGATAGTAGTTTTGCAACAAGCCTTGGACATAACGCACATAACACTCAAACATTCGGACACCGGCTAATTCGTGCATGTACCTTTGTCTTTTGGTCATCAACGCCACCACATGATGCTTGATTAACCTTCTGCCACTTTTAACGTTATTTTCACAAAATTAGTAAAATAATGTCAAAATCAGTTCCCACCCGAAGGCCCACACATAATAATAATAATAATAATAATAATAATAATAATAATAATAATAATAAAGTAAAAACGTGTTTCAAGGGAGGGTTGAGTGGAAAGAAACAAATAATACTACAAAACTCGGTGTGTCTGACGATGTACAATTAATTTACACATAAAAAATTCTTATCTACTCCACCTTTTATCCTTAAGATCCCCTTTATGTGGATTATTATACCAATACAATCACGCTGATAACAGATAAATAATTAGCCATAATCTCATATATAATAATATGTATAATGAAACAAAATCAAATATGAATATGGACAATAATAAAAAGAAAATGGGTATGAGCACACCATACACCCTGGCAAGAGAAAGATCAAATCCATATGCTTCATGGTCGATCATTAGACTAAGTGTTACCGATTAACACCACGCAATCCCCTTCGCCCCTTCAGGCGCTACTGTGCTAACGCCCTCCTCGCCACTTAACCCCCTTCCAGGCTGCCACCCGGTGCTTAGGACAGTTTTCCACAACACATAGCCTTAAGATTAAACTTTCAGCTTTTCATTCTACAATGGATTCATGTTTCTTAACCCAAACTCATCTTATAGTTATAATAATTCTATTTCAAATTCTTTGTTTCACCACTGCCCAAACACACAATTTCCCTATTTTCCGGTGCGGAAAAACCACAACAAACACCATCAACCAAACTAATATCCAAACCGCCCTCGCCTTAGTCTCCACCGCAGTTACAACTCACTACGGGTACAACAAAACCTATGTCGGAGAGGGACAAAATAGAGTCATGGCGGTAGCCATCTGCCGCGGTGATGTAGGCATTGAAACATGCAAAAATTGTATTAGTAAATCCGTTGTCCAGCTTCAACAAAACTGTAGTAACACGATCGAAGCCATTGTTTGGAACGAAAACTGTTCCTTACTCTATTCCAATCGTATTAATGCGCCAGCAGCAAATTATGATGAGCCAAATGCCAATTCGTCGACACATGTAACCGCAACGGACGCTGTCAAGTTTGGCCTGGTATTGAGAAGTTTAATTCATACTAGGTTAATTGTGAAAGCCGCCAGTGGAAACTCGCTAAGGAAATTTGCGACAGGTAATGACGTTGTCAGCTCGTCGGAGAAGGTTTACGCTATGACGCAATGTTCTCCGGCTATATCTTCTACTGATTGCAATAGCTGCTTGTCACTTTTGTTTAGGGACTCTCAGAAATGCTGTGATGGCGACGTTGATGTGGCTGTTTTCTTTAGGGGTTGTCAGCTTCGGTATTCGAATGTGTCATTCTATAATGATCCTCCGGCAATCACGCTACCAGCTAATTCGATGTCTCCAATATCATCTCAGTCTATTCCTGGTACTCATGGTTTTTATATGATTAATTTCTACAACTTGATGGCCTAAATATCAGTTCAATATAAGATAGATAGCTGATTGAAGTACACCCTATAAAACTTCCCATTTAATCTCGTTAGAAATTGTTAGAAATATTTTAGTGTAATTGGATTGACTTGTCGACCAATGAAAATCATAATATACATTAAGCAATTTAGGAGATGCGAGATTAGGTTTATTATGATGTTAGACACACGAATCCACAAACAAACAGGGTTCTTGAGGGGAACGCCCCTTGTAGCAGGGTCCACGGGGCCGATAACCCCTGCAGGCCCAATAGGCAGAGGCAGCGCCCCTGGTTGGGGTCGCACATTGTTGGGGATTTATTCAATCGTATATCTTAGGAAAATCTGAGAGTCGTGAAACACTTTCAGATCAAAACTATTTGTTGGCGCCGCCTCTTGCAACCCGCAACCAGGGGCGCTGCCCCCGGTCCCCCGCCAAGGGGGCGTTGCCCCCTTGGAACCTCCATGACTTAGGGACTTCGCCCCTAAGTACCAATAGGATTATAAATTATAATAAGATCAAATAAGTGTGCACCCCGCACCCGACTTATTTAGATTCGTATTACAATTAACTTGATCAACGAGTTAATCCTTAATTACACTAAAATCATTAGCACACATTTTGACCATTTAATTAAGTTCGGATTATAAATCGATAACAACTTTTAATTGTTTCCAAACTCTAATCCCAGATATTCCATGTGGTACTTTTGGCCGCACTCTCTGGTTCAATTTTCACTACTAAATCACATAAGAAGCTCTCATCTCTTCTTATCACATTGATTTATTTAGATAATCTAAGTTGTTAGTTGTGAAATTCTCCAGCAGTAACCTTTTGTCATACAATATTATCCGATTGACTATGAGCATGAACATACATTTCTTGACAAGTAATGTTAATGCATGCAGGCGGAAAACGAAACAAGTCAGAAATAATTAAAGTGATTGTTATTGTTGCAAGTGTTTCAATTGGGATAGTGTTGATCAGCATGGGCTTATGGTGTCTGGTTATCAAATCAAGGCTACAGAAAAGAAACACTTATAATCAGAATTCTTCTAATTCGTCTCTTATGATGATTAGTGAATGTGATCATTTTACACAAGCTGGATCAGGTATGATACTAAAAGTAAAAGATACCTAGGTAGGAAATAATTGAAAACTTTTGTATCAATATGTGGTACTTGACTATTTGCATCATAATAAAATGCAAACGAATACTTGGTGAGTTCATGAATGTTGCTAAAGAATCGTTTTCTTGTGTAGTCGAAATGCAAATGGAACTGGGTACAGGAGGATCATTAAAATTTGATCTAGGCACCATTATAGGAGCCACAAAGAATTTCTTTATTGAAAACAAGATTGGTCAAGGAGGATTTGGTCCTGTTTATAAGGTATGAAGTTAATCATAAATTCTTGTGCATCATCTTACTCATTAATATTAGATATTGTGACTCGTAATTCATTAGTATGGTTCTCGTGTTTCGTTTATTTAGTTGTTAGGTCGGTTTAGTACGTTAACAATACAATTGTTTATGTTTTGTATATTTGTTAGGTTTAGTTTGAAGGTCCGAAGGCCTGGTTCACATGGTTGTAGGCCAACAATCCCGTTTAAAGGGGATATGGTTGATTTGCTCTTGTTATCATAAAATTGTGTATTGTGATTGTGAATATGGTGTCCAAGTCGAACTTGTTTAATCATAGATGATTTCAAGATCGGAGTCATTAGTTATTAGTGTATGATTAGCAATTGCTATGTGTATATAATATATCAATAAGTAGAGTTTATCTTATTTATGCAAAGCCTTAATAAACCAATAATAACTTTTCGCAGGGTGTTCTTTCCAACGGGACGGAAGTGGCTGTAAAGAGACTATCAAAATCATCTGGACAAGGTTCACGAGAGTTTGTAAACGAAGTCATCTTGATGGCAAAGCTTCAACATCGAAATCTTGTGAGGCTTCTAGGGTATTGCCTTGAAGAAGATGAAAAATTACTCATTTATGAATATGTATCCAACAAAAGTCTCGATTACTTTCTCTTTGGTACATCTACGTCAATACACAATATTTAGATCATATGCGTTAATTATGTGTCTAAAACTAATGTGGTTATTCAAGTGTAGACCCAAACATGCATGAGCACTTAGATTGGCCAACACGATACAGAATCATAGAAGGGATTACTAAAGGAATGCTTTATTTACATCAAGATTCACGGCTAAGAATCATCCATCGTGATCTAAAAGCTAGCAACGTCCTGTTAGATGGGGATATGAATGCTAAGATCTCCGATTTTGGTCTAGCAAGGATTGTTGGAGCGGATCAAACTCAAGGCAACACCAATCGAATTGTAGGAACATAGTAAGTTTTCAACACCTGGTTTCTCCAACCAATGCGTTCTTATTTCGAACTTAAATGGTTTGACAGACTTAATTTGCACAAGTTATACAATTTAATAAGAAAACTGCATATACAATTTATTCTCTTAAATCCAGTTATTAGGCTGTCTATTCAAGATTTTAAAATCCTTAATCCACTACCTTTCAAGGTCAAATTTAGTGCAAGTAATTATATTATAATGTAAACGCGTGCAGTGGTTACATGTCACCTGAGTATGCAGTGCATGGACATTTTTCTGTAAAGTCGGACGTGTTTGCTTTCGGAGTTGTTGTTCTTGAGATCATCACCGGGAAGAAAAGTACAAGCTTTTTACATCAAGATGATCTTGACGATCTTCCGCATTTTGTAAGTAGAATTGATCTTACACTAATTCCATGTCTTAATACATAAAATCTTACTATATTATTATATAGTAATATATATTGATATGTTTGATTATCTCCCTTGAAGGCTTGGAGAAATTGGAATGATGGAACAAAAATGGAACTTGTAGATCAAACAATGGTTGAAACTTGTAGTAAAGATGAAGTGATGAGATGCATTAACATTGCGTTGCTATGTGTGCAAGAAGATTTGGATGATAGACCTTCTATGTCTTCTATTTTAAACAAGCTCAACAATTACTCTATCCCTCTCTCATCACCAAAAAAACCTCCACATTATATTAAAAAAAACTCAACATATTTTTCCACTATTAAGTCTGATTTTTTTAACTCAAAAGAAGAATCTTCGATCACTGGGGTTCATCCACGATAACAATATACATGGTTAAGTTTTTAAATAGTGTTAAAGTTAGCATAAAGCCAACGGGCAAGATTCATGTTTATTATTTAATTAATGGAAATGTAAGCTTAATTAGTATTACTGCTAAGTTGAAAGTTGTTACTGACGAGTGTAGTTGATGGTGCTATGTTGTTACTAACGATTATGTTGGTTTGTTAAACATATGTATATAATCGATATGGAGAGACATGCAGTTCGATTTTAGCGATGATTGTTTTTCTTGTTTATTGTATTATTGTGTAATAAGGAAGATTAAGTAATACAGTTTTTAATTGATAATTACAGTTAAATTTAAGTTAGTATTCTTAGATCTGTTTTTATTTGTTTTTTGGTGTTCGAACGAATTAAAGTAACTTCAACCGATCAATCAAGATTGAAGAATGGATTCAATAAAGAGTTTGTTGAAGAAGGCCATTCACCATAACTGATTATCAGAAAGCTCGGCTCGAATTCAAATTCTTTATTCGAACTTGGATCGATCCCTTAGGTTTTTTAAGTCTGGTTTGAATAATCAGCGCCCCGCCTTATGACACAGTGGTTACCTACATATGTGGATGTGGCAACTCTTTGCCTCTTTGCCAGTTCATTATTCTAATTTGTGATGTTAACTTTCAATTCAAAATTAACTTTCACAAACAACCAAACTTCCGACAAAAATTCTGTCGTAAAAGCGTCGGTAATAACGTCTAGCGACCAACTACCGATAATATACGTTTGTTGGAAAATGCTCGTGGGAATATTATTTTCATAATAAGTGTAGAACATGATTGTAATCAACTTAACAGGAGTTGTACAACTATAGTCTAAAATAATGCTTGTTGTTTGGCAGATTGCATGCGTCTCAATATGTACTTATAAAACAAGTATGTGTATAATTAAATACAATTCTTACAGCTGGTATATGTATATGGATATGTGTAAAATAATAAAAAGAAAGCAGGGAAAGACAGAAGCCTATGCCTTGCCACTTTAACCAAGGTGGGACTCTTTAACATATGACTTATTTATTACTTTTTTTTTTCTTTTTTATGAACCACGTTTAGAACTATCTCTAATATATTAGTGAGTTTATCTGAAACAAGATGTTAAATGTTCATACTAATTTTGACGCTCAAGTCTTATCACACAAGAACATCATTAAGGAAAAAAACCACCATTGTGGGAAACCCCATTGAACTGGGTTTTTATTATGAGACCTTAAGATCTTAAACATTAACCATAACCTCATATTATTGAATCAAAAGACCAATTACACTTGTTTATTACTATTATTATTTATATATGTTCTTAATAAGAAAATAAATGGACATTTGGTTTCATTGTATTTTTAAGATATATATGAAATGATATGATTTTATATAAGACTTAAAAAGAGTTGGTAATAACAGACTAAAAAGAATAATAATAATAATAATAATAATAATAATAAGTAAAAACAACATGTTTTGTGTGTTGTATATTAAATTGAGGGCGGAAAGAAATCAAATTGACAATTGTACACATAAAAGTCACATTTTCAACTTATTAAACTTAAGATTCTTTTATGTATATTATTTTATCATCAAGCTGATAAATTGGACATTATAACATATAATATGTAAAGGAACCAAAAGCACATATGAACAAAGAAAATGGGTATGATTATGAACACACCCTGGCTAGAGAGAGAGATCAAATTCAAATGTTTCATGCTCATTAAGGTTAGGCTTTCCTCTTCATTCAACAATGGATTCATGTTTCTTAACCCAAACTCATCTTATAGTTACAATAATTCTATTTCAAATTCTTTATTTCACCACTGCCCAAACAAACAACTTCCCTATTTTCCGGTGCCCAAAAACCACAACAGATTCCATCTACAATACTAATATCCAAACCGCCCTTGCCTCGGTCTCCACCGTGGTTACAACTCACTACGGGTTCAATAAAACCTCCGTAGGAGAATCCAAAAACAATGTCACTGCGGCAGCTTTGTGCCGCGGTGACATAGGTTTGGATGCATGTAAAGATTGTATTGGTAAGTCAGTTGTCCAGCTTCAACAAAACTGTTCTAACATGATAGAAGCCATAATATGGAACTCGAATTGTTCGTTACTCTATTCGAATCGTACTTATGATACCTCAACTTATTATAACCGCCCCGATGCCAAATTATTGAGTCATGTGAACACATCGAATGTTGATGCTTTTGGGGCCGCATTAAGAAGTTTAACTACTAGGTTGCGTGAGGAAGCTGCTAGTGGAAACTCGCTACGTAAGTTTGCGACGGGAGATGTTGTTTTCGGACAGGATTCGTCAAAGATTTACGCAATGATGCAATGTTCACCCGATATGACTTCTTCTGAGTGCATTTCGTGTTTGTCGGTTGTGTTTAAGGAAGCTCAGGATTGCTGTGATGGGGATATTAGTGTGGCTGTTTTCTTTAGGAGTTGTCAACTTCGGTATTCGAATGTGTCGTTTTATAATGATCCTCCGGCAATCTCACTACCGGCTGGTTCGATGTCTCCAACGTCGTCTCCGGGTATTCCAGGTACGGTTTACGGTTAATTGATCAACAACTTTGGTTTCGCATCTTTCGATTTTATTAAAGATATCAAGAAATTGTTAACTCGTTTATCAGTGACGGATCCAGGATAAAAATGAGTAGGGTGAAAATGGATCAAGTAAAATTAATTTGTATTTATTAATTATAGAGCATCTACAATACCAAACCCAAACGATTCCAAATCTGCAATGGACCTCAAGGTGGTTCCCCCCACTCACCTCACATGCTTTCTGACAAACATGTGTGTATATGTACATATGTATATAGATTTTATATTATTTTAAAGAGGGATAGAAATTTTACAGTATAGCCAAACGAATGAGTGTTTTTGAAGGGTGTTTGTAATATAATATGATAACATTGTGATGCTCCTAGTGATATAGTAAATAATTTATGTTTATTTAGTTTAAGATGTACTGGAAACATCTTTTAACTAAACTCAAATCTGTATAGATAAATAAACATGATTATTTTTTATTGAAACTTATTTATGATATTAAAGATCGCTAATGGATAGTCAAAGTATTGAATGTTGGATATCAGAATATAAGATCAACAAAGAAACGGAAACAAATTTGGAGCAATTTTCTGGGTTTATTTCAAACTTCAAATGCTTATAAGGAAAATAAAATGCAAACTGAATGAAAATGATTTTACAAAATAAAGCTGCTATCATCTATTAATATAAAAACAAAATAACCAACTAAATGTTACTGGGTCCACGTTTTCCTTCCATATCTCCATATTCCAAGTACCACTTGCTAACCCATTTTCTCGGTCAACTACTTGCTGAGTCATCCACGAATAAGTCACATCACTTAACATTGAATGTAAAAAAATTGAAAAAAATAGTTGAAAGATGAAGATAAAAGCTAGTCATAAATACTCACATGATGGTTTGTTTATTTAATTATATTTATGCATTTGACTATTATTTAATCTTGTGAAGACTTTGAATATGTTAAAGCCAAAGATTTATATATTGAGTAAAGTTGTTAGTTATATAAAAGTTTTATAATTGATTCAATGTTTTTGAAGGTTAAAAGTTAAAGCTAACTAAAATGTTCATACTCTTTTATAATTATTTGATATAAACTCTTTTTCTTTATCTGGACTAAGGACCCGTAATAATGAAATAAAATGAGTTTATAGTTAGTGGAGTTAAATTTTATATGTTTTATTTTTTATTTTTTTTAAATTAAACTATGTCTAAAAATATATTTAAATAAAACTTATTAAATAAAAATATTGAAACATGCAATGCATAACCCAAAAACATTGATTATTTATTTATTTACTTGACCTAATATTAATATAACATCTAATATTCTTTGCAAAAATGGAGCCTTGTGTTTTGGGTTGCCCAAAGCTAGTGCTTGGATTGGGTATATGGTTTTATGAATTAAAACAATATAGTTAAATATTCGAAACCATACTTTTAACCTCCTAATCTCTTAACTTTAACAAAACTGAAAAACACATTCGAAACCATAAAATGCCATCTTTTTTGTTTTGAAATTAATAGTATTAACCTGTAAAACATTGTTGCATTAAATATCTAAAAATATTGAGTGTGTATTCATTCAGCTTCATGCCTGGATCAAAAGTGAATCAATGCAGGCATCACGTTGCTATAGAATAGGTTTGGTGAAAAAATGACGCACCATTTGGGGATTGCCTATTTTTATTTTGGAAAAGTCTATTGGGCCAACCATATAGCGACGACAGTCGTTACTGTATAGTTAAGTTATTTTGTTCGAAACTTTATTTTCAATCAGGAAAAAAGGATCTATTGGGATGACTCAATAGCGATGGCATGTCGTCTATAGGCCACCCATGGCGACAACCCTTTTTGTGACGAAAATTTCTACCTGTGGGCATGTGACTAGATTCATCGCATATAAGATATTATATGTTGTAGTGTGCCAGTAAACGTTTGTAAGCAAGGTACGCTAGTTTGTTGACAAGTAATGTTGTTCTTGTATGCAGGCGGAAAACAAAAATCATCAAATACAATTAAAGTGATCATTTTTGTGGCAAGTGTTTCAATCGGGCTAGTGTTGATCAGCATAGGCTTATGGCATGTAGTTATCAAGTCAAGGCTAAAGAAAAGAGCTACTCAAGATCAGACTCCTTCGTCTCTTAAGATGATCAGTGACAGTTGTGATCATTTTGCACAAAGTGGGTCAGCTATGAAAGATAATTAAGTGTTGGAAATAATTGAAAATTTTTGTATTTGTGGTACCTGCGACTAATTTTATCATAATACAAAGCGAAACGAATACTAGGTGTTAGGATCTCGGTTAAGCAAAAACTGAAAGACACACAAAATCAAATTGTAGAAAAGTAAATGAGCACGAGACATAAGGATTTTACATGGTTCGATTGAGGTGACCAAACTCTACGGGATGCAACTAGGAATTTATTATTGTTTTTTTCTCTCGCTACACTAGCCTAATGAGGAATTACAAATACAAGAAGACATTACATGGAGAGACATTAAGGTTCCTAGCTTAGAGAAACAAGAAAATTAAAAGGATAATAATAATAGATATAGGGTCAGCCCAAGACTCCACAAACCCAACACATGTAAGTGCATAAATGTTGCTTAAGAATGACGTTCTTCTTGTGCAGTTGAAATGGAAATGGAAATGGAAATGGGACTGGGTACAGGAGGATCATTACAGTTTGATCTGGAGACCATTGTAGCAGCCACAAAGAATTTCTTTATTGAAAACAAGATTGGTGAAGGAGGGTTTGGTCCTGTTTATAAGGTATGAAGCTGATCATTCTTGTTCATTTTGCGTAATTATATTAGCGTGTAATTAATTAGAAACTGATATGTATAATATATCCATAAGTAAACTACAGTTTATCTTATTTATGCAAGGTCCTAGTTAACCAATATTAATTACTTCTGCAGGGTGTTCTTTCCAATGGGACAGAAATGGCTGTTAAGAGACTATCAAAATCATCCGGACAAGGTTCACGGGAGTTTGTAAACGAAGTCATCTTGATGGCAAAGCTTCAACATCGAAATCTAGTGAGGCTTTTAGGGTTTTGCCTTGAAGATGAAGAAACATTACTAATTTATGAATACGTATCTAACAAAAGTCTCGATTACTTTCTCTTTGGTATGTATATGTCAATACACAACATTCAATTATGTGCATGAATTATGTTACTGAATCTAGTGTGGTTTTTCAAGTGTAGACCCAAACAAGCATGAGCACTTAGATTGGCCAACACGATATAGAATCATAGAAGGGATTACTAAAGGAATGCTTTATTTACATCAAGATTCACGGCTAAGAATCATCCATCGTGATCTAAAAGCAAGCAATATCCTGTTAGATGGGGATATGAATGCTAAGATCTCTGATTTTGGTCTAGCAAGGATCGTTGGAGCGGATCAAACTCAAGGCAACACGAACCGAATTGTAGGAACCTAGTAAGTTTTTAACAACCCCCCCCCCCCAAGTTAACTAGCACACGTTCTAGTCTGCTCAATTATATTTTTAGGATGTATGTTCTTGATTCTGTCATTAAAGGTCTAATTTAGTGCAAGTAATTTTATTATAATGTGAATGCGTGCAGCGGTTACATGTCACCTGAGTATGCAGTTCATGGACATTTTTCTGTAAAGTCAGATGTGTTCGCTTTTGGAGTCGTCGTTCTTGAGATCATCACTGGGAAGAAAAGTTCAAGCTTTTTACATCAAGATGATATGGATGATCTTCCGCATTTTGTAAGTACAGCTGATCTTATAGTAGTTCCATGTCTTGATGCAAAACATCATCAACTGCTTTCTTACTGTATTATATAGTAAATATATTGATATGTTTGATTATCTCCCTTGAAGGCTTGGAGAAATTGGAATGATGGAACAAAAATGGACCTTGTAGATCAAACAATGGTTGAAACTTGTTGTAAAGATGAAGTGATGAGATGCATCAACATTGCGTTGCTATGTGTGCAAGAAGATGTGGATGCAAGACCTTCTATGGCTTTTATTTTTAACATGCTCAACAATTACTCCATCCCTCTTTCATCACCAAACAAACCTCCACATTATTTTTCTAAAAGATCACACTCATCATATTTTTCCACTATTAAGTCTGATGATTTTAGCTCAAAAGATGAATCGTCAATCACTGGGATATATCCACGGTAACGATATACATTTATTATAAATAACGATTCTCTTGGTGTGTTTTATAGCCATTATGTGCTAGTTATGTAGATGTATATAGTCGGTATGGAGAGACACACAGTTTGATTTATTGACAATTGTTTTCTTTCTCATTTATTGTATTACTGTGTAACCAATTAATCAATAAAGTTTTTAATCATTGACTAATTTCAGTTTAAGTTAAGTTAGTATTCTGTTTAATTGTAATTAATAGTTTTCATTCTTAATAATATAGAAAGTATCGTGACGAGGTCCCACAAAATATCGTGTTTCTTGATCCAATTATTCCAACAATTGGTATCAGAGCACATACGATTGGAGTAGATTTGCGAAAGGTCAAAACAATTGGGTTGTGCGAGTCAATCAAAGGAAAAATAATCAATCGGAACAAGTCTGATTGAGTGAAAGTTTAAATCACTTGCGATAGGTGTGGAGTTACCCGAGTGATTCGGAGTGTTACGGTGTGATACCGGTGAAGAACGAGTGCGGTGCGATACTAGAGAAGAACGAGTACGGTGTGATACCGGTGAAGAACGAGCCAAAATGGAGAATATATAAATGACTAAGTCCTTTGGCATCCTTTTTATCTCAAGAAATGATATGATTCATGGGCTGTATAGTAAGAATTGATCTCAACTCTTTCTAGATATGATAATTCTAATACAAGAAAGTCGTCGTTTTAAACAAAAATGATAATTCAAAATTGTTCGTCTATAGAAAAAGCTATTTATGGGAAAACAAAACATTAGCGAAGCATGAAACGTCAAGGAAAGAAAAAGCAAGAAAAGTTTATCGAACTTGAGAATTTGTAATACTTTTATACCAAACATGCATTTTAAACCTAACATACATTAGAATTGCATCAAACTCAAACGTCTATAATGCACAACACGTTTTTTTTACAATAAACAATCAACGATTAAAACAAGTTACCTTTTACACCTATAAGTATTGGTTTATAAGAAGACAAATTATCACATATTACTTCACAAAAATGGAAAGCAAATCCATAATTTTAATATTGTTCATCATTCAAGCAATCACCAATGGTGTTAATCTCACCATAGCTCAGTCATTCTTGGAAGACAGGCATGTATGCAGAGGTGGTGATTTCAAAAGCGACACCATTCAAAAAAACTGAGATACCGCATTGGACAAACTCTTCACATTACTTAATAATTCTAGCAACTATGTTTTTCAGCATACCGAAGTGGGCGACAAACTTGATGAGAAAATTAGCGCTAGCTATTTTTGCAACCCCGTCTCAAAGGGAATTTGTGAGTGTTGTTTAAGGAACACGGTCAAGTATCTTAAGAAGAAATGCCCAAAACAAAATGAGGCTGTAGCGTGGGACTTCTACTCGTTTCATACTTGTATAGTGCGTTACTCTACAAGCCGCAAAACGTTATCAGTGCTCGATGATTGGGCTTGGTATCGTGACCTAGACACAACTTTTGTAAAAGCCGTTGACCTAGCTAAGACAATGGATAGTTTAACAAGTAAGTTAAAGGTGCAAGCAGCTGAAGGAGGTGATGCTCTAAAGAGATTTGTGACAGGAACTGAAAATTATGACGGGGAAGAACACGCGTTGTATGTGGCTGTGCAGTGTACTCCTGATATATCGAAGGAGGATTGCGTTAAATGTTTGTCCAAGGCGAGTATTGAAATCCGTAGCTGTTGTACTGAAAAACTCTTATTTGGAGGAATAGCTACATCTACCAACTGTTACGCATGGTACCAGCATATAAAATTTTACGATGATGTTCCTAAAAAGTTTGATAAAGAGCTATGTAGTTAAAGTTAATGTTTGGATTTGAGGGTACAATAATGTGGCTATGATCGAATTGAAAAATCAAATTATTATGTCTATCTTTTACTATTTATGTGCCTTTTAGCATCACACGATCAAATTTGTAATATGCATTTGCTTTATATTGAGATTTTACATCACATTATCATATTGTTTATTGAAAAGGCACAATGTGAGTGTGGTTTCAATAAAAATGGTTCAGTATCTTCTATCGAGTTGCCCTGAACATAATGAAGGTGTAGTGCGGGACATCAACGTGTTTTTTACTATCATGGTGCGTAATTCTACTAGTCGTGATCAGTGCTTGATGATTGGGCATGGTATAGCTTCACGTACCAAATAATGTCAATGCAATTGCGTTAGAGAAGACCATGGATAGTTTGACAAGTAAGTTAAAAGAGCAAGCCGCGGGAGGTGATGCTCTTCAGAAATATGCGAATGGAACTGTAAAGTATGACGTGGATGAAAACGCTTTGTTCGTGGCTATGTAGTGTACTCCTGACTTAATGAAGGAGTATTGTTATGTATGGTATGTGCATGTAAGTTTTTTCAATGCTCCTGAAAGGTTTAATGATGAGCATTGTAATTAGATTTGATGTTTGGATATAAGGTTACAATGTGGCGTGGAGACCTAAATCGAAACAAGATTTTGTGGTCTTTTCATGAAAATTGTTAAGGAAAACTTTTTGCTAATTACAAGTTTTGAACTAATAACCTATACTTTAGTAACAACCAAGCTAACCACCACACCAATACATTACTTTGAGTTTACTTTATCAATTATAATATATCTATATATAATGTTTTTTTTTACTTGGAGACCTTAATTAAATGTGGGCCTAAAGCCATACCTTGTTTTCACTGTCTCACGAGCCACCCCTGGTTATGAGTTAAAGAATCAAAGTTTATGTGTTTTTGTTAAACTTGATGTTGGAGTTAATGTCCATACACAACAAGAAAAGTCGTTAGATACTACGACCCTATAGCGACGACAACATATCGTCGAGATAGACCCCCTAGAGCAACATTATGCCGTACGCATATGTGAATCATATGAAACATAGATCAAAGTATCTAAACCTATACATAATCTTTATTTTATAACAAATCTATATTGAAGTCCTAAATCTAGATTTGAAACTATTTGGGTACGTAAAGTCAATGATGAAGGTCAAAGTCAACGATCAAAGTTCATATTGTATGTTTTGCACTCAATTAAACCCTAGCAAGAATTTCTTCCCCAACTACTCAAATTGGTGGTAAAATGATGATGTAAATCATACATTTGATTCATTTAAATCGGAAACTAATTGATACAATAGGAATACGCCTGCAAATATCTTGTTTAGAAAAATAAACGCTAATTTTTAGCCAAAATTTCTTGATTCAACGTCAAAATGTTAAGTAGGGTTGTTCACAAGTCGAGCCCGAGTCGAGACATGGTGATTTTGAGCTCGAGCTCGAAATTAAACGAGACAACTCAGCTAGGCTTGAGCTTGATTTTGAAGTTAAACGAGCCTAAGATCGAGCCAACAAGCCGAGCCATGGTCGATTTTGGCTTAGTTACAAAAAATGAGTCAACTCAACTCAGGTTGTTTCAAATTAAGGTTTTTTCACGAGCCCGAGCTTCGAGCCGCGAGCTTTTTGAACAACCCTAATGTTAAGTCATTAAGCAAAGCAACTAATTGTGATACTCACTATGAGCATTAAAATCATGTATATGTATATCTCACATGTTAAGAAACTAATATATTAAGCTTTAAAGTCTTGTCGATCAACATAAGCTTATATCCTATATAAAACATTCTCTATAAAGGATAATCATTGAAACAGACAAATGGCCTTGTCAACATAAGATGAGGGAGGCGAGATTGAGATGTTTGGACACGTGAAGAGAAGATGGTCGACGGCTCCTATTAGATCAGTAGACACTCTCACTATAAAGGGGAAGATGGGTAGAGGCCGGCCTAAGTTGACTTGGGGTGAGATGATCGATTACGCACAATTTGCTAGACTTGCACCTCTTTGAGGATATGATTGATGATCGGATTTCTTAGAGACGTATGATTAGTGCTAAGGACCCTTGTTAGAAGGGAATGTTTTGCTTTAACAACTATGTTTTAGAAACTTAGTTTACCTATATATTTTAGGGGGCGTTTACATTGTTTACTTATTCTATTAATTTTATGCATCTCATTTGATATTGGAAGACGTGTGATATTATAGCTTTCTATATTATTCTATGTTTTATTTAGTTATTATTACTATATTTTACTAATTTAAATGAGCCAGATTGGAACTGGATTATTGGAGCGTTGGTTGTGGAGGAGCCAGATTGGCATTAACCTTTACATTTGTTCAAGTGAGTTATGGAACTGTATTATTGGCATGTGCCATTTGAAGGAGCCGTCCATGCGTATTTGTCCTTTGGTTGGTTATTTTGAACTATCTATTTAAACATATAAAAGTTAATGCACATTTGAGCAAACAATGTGGTTAACATGCCTATATTTAGGTAGTATATCAGTCACGGGTTTTTGTACCAAACGTGCAGTTTATATTATTGGATACTAACCCATCGAATTTGAATATTTGTTATTCTGTTATTGTTTGTAACTTGTTATAGAAGGGGAAACAAGAAAATATATTTCTCCCAAAAATGATTTATAGTGGTGAGTTACTGATTCATTATTAACATCATGTTGTAAAGAGTAAAACCCGGTCTAGGGGCCTAATACTCGAAGATTAATTCCTGAGTACATCCCACCAAGGCTGAGGACATGGCGACTAATTCCCGAGTAATTCCCGACAAGGCCAAGTACACACAACTCACAGTTGTTCTACAAGCGTCTAACCAGTGGCGGAGCCACATACATCATACCGAGTTCGGGTCAATTTTCGGTTATATATATATATATATATATATATATAGGTGCGATTTAACGAACAAACTCATTCTGTTTCGATGAGCGGACCCAATATCATTTAAAAAAAATATTCAAACTCATTAATTATGAAAAATTTAGTTAAATTTTTTTTAGTAATGAATATTTTTTTATAAAATATAAAAAGGTTTTAAAAAACTATAAAGATTAGTGACCCATAATAACCCATATATGATATATAGATTATAAAAAAGCACAAAATTATTAATAGAATAAGTTAATAATCCCAACTCAATTAAAAAAGGCCCAAAACGACTAATCAATTTATTTTCTATTGACTAGGTCCAGACTATTGTCTCCTTCTTCGCCAGTTCGGGACCGAAAACAATGACGTATTTTTATTTTGAGATTGATATTGCGTTTTATATATTTGACAAAATGCCCAGCCCGACCCATCCACCCGGAAACTTTGACCCCTGAAAAAATCGAGCATTGAAAAATACCGAACCCATAGAAAAAACATTTTGGCTCCACCACTACGCTAACAACTTTTGTAACCATGAACTAAAATATTACCAACGAGATTTTTTTATAGAACAACTAAAATAAAGCAGAACAATTTATTTTAGTAAGGTGTAATCTTACATATAGTAGAAGTCTAGAAAGGTTTATCATTAAATGTATATTACATCTAACACTATTATATGACACATTTTGCTTTATTTACAATAATTTGTCTTGGTTGTAATAAAAAGGTAAATAGTTTTGTACAGTTTCTATTAAGATAACAAACCATTTGTTACGTTTTAAACACAATAAGTTAGAATTGCATCAAACTCAAACTCTGATTTATAGCACATTTTATTTTACACTAGGTTACAATTTACATATATAAATATTGTCTTATACAAATAATCACAAACTACACTACACAAATTAAAATGAAATCAACAATTTTATTTTTTTTCACTCTTCAAGCAATCATCAATGATGTTAATCTCGTCGTAGCTACGTCACCGAAGAAAGACAGGCACGTATGCAGAGGTGGTGATTTCAAAAGCGACACCATTCGAAAGAACAGAGATTCCGCATTTAATAAACTCGTGGCGTTAATTAAGAATTCAAGTTACCATGGTTTTCTCCATGTCCAAGCCGGTGACAAACCCGAAGAGCAAGTTAGCATGACCTTCCTTTGTGCCCCCGCCATCGGAAAGGCACGTTGCGAATGTGGTGTCAAAGACACGTTTAATTATCTTCTAAAGAGTTGCCCTAAACAAAACGAAGGCGTAGCGTGGGACATCTACTTTTATTTTAATGTCATGGTGCGTTACTCTACTGGTCGTAAAATATTGTCAGTGCTTGATGATTGGGCTTGGTACAGTTTCCCGTTCGTATATAAAGTCAGCGCGATTGCTTTAGAGAAGACCATGGATAGTTTTGGAAGTAAGTTAAAGGAGCAAGCCGCGGGAGGTGATGCTAATCAGAAATATGCGAATGGATCGGTTAATTATGACGGGGAAGAATTCAAATTGCACGTGGCTGTGCAGTGCACTCCTGATATAACGAAGGCGGTTTGTATTAAATGTTTATCGAAGGCGAGTACTGAGATCCGCAATTGTTGTACTAGCAAACCACTCTTTCATGGAAGAACTTTTTCCACCAATTGCTATATATGGTATATGCATATAAATATTTTCGATGTTCCTATAACGTTTGATCCTGAGTCTTGTAGCTAGAGGTGATGTTTGGATTTGAGGTTACAATGTGGTTATGAGTTAAAGAATCAAAGATATGTCTTTTTTCTTACCCATTCATGTTAAATTAATGGAGTTAATGTCCATATTGAAAAGTAGTTAGATACTACAACCCTATAGCGACGGCATCATATCCTCGAGATAGGCCACCTATAGCGACGCTATGTCGTCCGCATATGAGAGTAATACGAAATATAGATCGAACAAACAATGTGTTTTGAAGTTTGAACTATTTGAACAAACAATGTGGTTAACATGCCTAAATATATATTTAGGTAGTAGTATTCATCACAAGTATTTGTACCAAACATGCAATTTATGTTATTGGAGATTATACTATCGAATTCGAATAATTGTTATTCTTTTATTGTTTGTTATTTGTTATAGGCTTCGTTTGTGTATTAAAATAGTTTGTAATTCTTTTATAGGGGAAATAAGAAACAAGAAAATATATTTCACCCAAAAATGCCTTATAGTGATGAGTTTCTGATTCATTACTAACATAAAACACAACAACAATTAGCAATTAAAAGCGTATAAAACTCAAATTTTTAAACAAGTTACCTTTTACGTTAATGTGTTAATCCCGTCACAGCTAAACCAGATGATAAGAAGACATGCACGTATGCAGAGGTGGTGATTTCAAAAGCAACACGACCCAAAAAATCGAGCCTCCACATTGGATAAACTCATGGAGTCATGGTGCTACTTAAAAGTTCCGTAGTTGTACTTTGTAGGGGTATGGTACTAAACCCGGCTTACGACCTTAATTTATTATGTTTGGCTTATTTTATTATATGGACTAATACAATATTATTGGGCTGAGGGGGTTTTGTGGAGGTAACCCTAACTGGGCTAGGCCCATTAGGGTACCATGATGGTGGCCATGAGGCTCCCTATATAAGGAGGTCTCCACCTCCTTATTAAAGGTTGTTCTCAATAAGAGCCACCACCATAACCATTTTTGTGTCTGTAAACAAGAGATCCTCGAGATTTCTTAGCAGTCACCTCCACACCCCCAAAAACCATTGCAGATCTGAGCGGAGGAGAGCGAGATTTGGTTACATCATCCCGTAGAAGACGATCCGAGATTTGGTTAGATCTCAAGCTACCGGAGAAGAAGATCGAGTCGTGGTTCGTTCATCTCGAAGACCGGGGAACATCGTCATGGATCAGGTCAGATTCATTTCATGTTTCTTCATTGGCGCCATCCGTGGGACCGGCAACGAACCACGTCTTGATTTTCGTCTCGGTTCTCAGATCTATCCATGAAATATTCCAGATCTAGGATTTTTTCCTCTCTAGAAAAATCCAGATCTTGAAGTATAAAAAAAAAATATATATTAAAACTACCTGATTCGGACGGTCAAGCCTCCGGATCTATGATGGTTTTAGATCTTCTCTACTCCAAGCTTCAGATCTGTTTTTACACGATTACAAATCGAGAATTACAGATCTGGGTTATAGATCTGAGTTTTTTGTGTAATGGAGACCAGATCTGATTCAGATTTCTTCATACGCGAGTTTGTTTGAGCAATAATCACGTTTCAGATCTACATTTTTGAAAAAACCCACTGAACTTTGAGTGGTAAATATTCTCGGAGCTAGAAAAGAGGTGTCACCATCAGTATGAAGATATTTTAAAAGGAAGGGTACAACTCGCATAACACATAGTACAACATGCCTATGCTTTGTATCCTATTAAGGGGACAACCTCTGAACCCTTCATACTTTTTCTGCATCGTGACTCCGGAGAACTTTCCCTAAGTCGTACACATGAAACCAACAACGGCGGAATGCTCCGATGCCTTGCATGCGCGACCCCGCGGATCAACGACCCGCCATCATGCATGCGCGCCGCCTTGGATGATGCATTCCGCCGCCATGAACAGGCGCCCTACGAAACAACTAGCCGCCATGCATGTACGCCCACGGATCACCTTTTTGCTTCCATGCATGCGCCGCATCGGAGGAACACTCTTCGCCATGCATGCGCCGCCTTGGAGGAAGCCGCATCGGAGGAACACTCCGACGCCATACAAGTGCGCTACGGACGAACTCTCCCGGCCATGCATGCGCCGCATCGAAGGAACACTCCTCGCCATGCATGCGCCGCCTTGGAGAAAGCCGCATCGGAGGAACACTCTGACGCCATACAAGTGCGCTGCGGACGAACTCTCCCGGCCATGCATGCGCCGCATCGGAGGAACACCCCGACGCCATGCATGCGCAGTGCCGAGGGTCAAGACTCTATTGCCATGCATGCACGCCACCAGAGATCAAGTCTCTGCTTCCATGCATGCGTACTGCCGAGGATCATCATTCCACCGCCATGCATGCACACCACCTCCGCCGAGGAACCGCGCCTCCCGCTTGTCAGATCCACAAAGTCCGCTATGACCGAAAAAGTTTATACACATGCGAAGGATAGAACCGCTTGTACGTCACCGTCAGCCGCGGGTCATAACCGAGATCCGCGTATCAACACCTGCGGGTTGGCAATGCCACCCGCGGGTCGTAACCATGCTGCGTGCCGCCACGTATCAACACCTGCGGGTTGGCAATACCACCCGCGGGTCAACACCTGCGTGCCACCATGCATGCGCGCCGGCGGGTCCTCTCTCCGCCGCCATGCATGCGCACGGCCGAGGATCAAGACTCCGCCGCCATGCATGCACGTCACCGGAGATCAAGTTTCCGCTTCCATGCATGCACACTGCCGAGGGTCACTTAACACGGGTCTCTTATAAACGTCGCGGGTCTTTATGAACGCTAAGGGTCACTTACCGCGGGTCACATGTGTGTTCCTTAGAATAAATTCCAAACAGCTGGAGGTCACCCACACACGCATATCGGTGCTCCTCCATCACCACCGGAGCAACTAAAGTTTAACAGTCTCGGAAAAACTCCGCCACCGCGGAAATATCCATGCTCCGCCGTGATGCATGCGCGCCCGCGAGTCATCACTCCGTCGCCATGCATGCGCGCCCACGGAAACCACCATGTGGGTCGGAAGACGACCCCATGCCTTCGGTTTTACGCAGAAGACTCCGCCTCAATGCATGCGCGCCCGCGAGTAACCGCTCCGCCGCCATGCATGCGCACCGCAGATCAAAACCCCATGCGGGTTGGAAGACGACCCCATGCGGGTCAAAAATAGTACAATATGAGCTTGGAAGACGACACCATTCATGGGCGCCGTGCTCCGACATAACAAACTCTGACCAAGGCGGGTCACCTGCAAGTTCCGCAGGTAAGCACCCAACCACCGTTCATGTGCGCCGATGGGTTTCAACAATACGTCACCATGCATGCGAGCTAAGGATCATCGCGTCACCGTGCATGCATGCGTGTCCCGCTGATCAACTCTACGCCGCCATGCGTGCGCTTCTGCAGATGAACAATCTGCCGCCATGCATGCGCGCCATGCACATGTTGCACTCCACCGACATGCTTGCGCGCCGCTGCTGATAGTGCACTACGCCTTCATACATCATGCGCGCAGCCGCGCGTCAACACTTCGCCGCCATGCCGCGTGCCGCCACGTATTAACACCAGCGAGTTCGCAATGTCACCCAGGTCACAACCGCGATCCGCCTATCAACACCTACGGGCTGGAAATGCCACCTGCGGGTCATAACCGCGATCCGCGTATCAATTCCTTCGGGCTGGCAATGCCACCCGTGGGTCATAACCGCGATCCGACATTCTGGTGAGTTATAGTTTCGCCAACTTGCAAGCTTCCTTTAATAGTGTATCAATGCCCTTCAGCGAGCCAACACAAATTACCGAGGGTCAAGTGTAAGCACTACCGTCGCCGGTCACGTGCACGCCGCGGGTTTCTTATGAACACCGTTGGTCGCTTATGCTGGCGATCCAAAACTAATCAGCGCGGGCAGGTCAGCACCAACTACCGCGAGCTTCATTTGTGCTCTGGCGGGTCCACGCCGACAACCTCGGGTCTCTGACGCACGCTGGGTTAACACCAGCTCCTGCAGTCTACATCCGCGCCATAGCTGAACAACCCCGATCACCATCGGACATCCTTCTGTTGTGTTCGCCATGCTCTGTTTCAACCTTTCAAAGGCAAGACTGGCTACAGCTGTATTTATATTATTTCATATGGATGGCTTGAAGTTGGTGAAGAAGAATTAATTTTCAAGTTTCATAAACGACCCTCTAAATTTCATGCTCATTTTTTTTTTTTTGAGGAATAAGTTATCAAAGCAAGGGTTTGATTTATTTACACTCCACCCCTTCATCTTTGTAACAAGATGGAAGTAAATTATGGAAGCCTTCCTCGATCAGATGGTGTCGTTTCCACAAAAAAAAAAAAGTCTCGCGTCAGATGCATGGAATCCTTGCGTCCAAGCCCCGGAACGCTAATAATAGCACATGCTTGGTTACAAATTCCTCAAATAAGTGAATTACTTCACAAGTTTTTACAAAACCTCAAACTTTTTGCCTATATTGATTTTGGTTTAACAATCAAAATAAAACAAAACGAAAAGTATGAGTATAAAAGATTTGCATGAAATGGCATAAAGAATTATTTAGTGCTTATATTAATGCAAAACCTACGGCTACGCGCCACACTTAAAGGTCGGGAGCCTAATAATATCCCACATGGCCACGCGCCAAACATAAAGGTCGGGAGCCTAATAATATCCCAAACGGCCACGCGCCAAACATAAAGGTCGGGAGCCTAATAATATCCCACATGGCCACGCGCCAAACATAAAGGTCGGGAGCCTAATAATATCCCACATGGCCACGCGCCAAACATAAAGGTCGGGAGCCTAATAATATCCCAAACGGCCACGCGCCAAACATAAAGGTCGGGAGCCTAATAATATCCCAAACGGCCACGCGCCAAACATAAAGGTCGGGAGCCTAATAATATCCCAAACGGCCACGCGCCAAACATAAAGGTCGGGAGCCTAATAATATCCCAAACGGCCACGCGCCAAACATAAAGGTCGGGAGCCTAATAATATCCCACATGGCCACGCGCCAAACATAAAGGTCGGGAGCCTAATAATATCCCAAACGGCCACGCGCCAACGTAGGTTGGGCACACCTCATAATTTGCCCGAGGATGTGAACCTTGTAATACATCCACTTTTAGTTGATATGTTTTTTGCAGGTTCGGCTACGAGTCGCACAAGCACCTATGACATTATTATTTTGAAGACAAGCCGGGATAGTCATCCTGCGTAGAAGAGGCCCAATATTATAGCTCATAAGCCGCAACTCGAGCATGCTTCATTATTTTATAGCTCGCCCCGCGCCACTATTGTTATGATGCGTGCTATATCTTATTCATGCCAGTGCACCATTATTATCATAAGGATCACAACATGTCACCATCATGGAGAAAACCTCTCAAAACTCAAAGACAATAAAGACAAGACCGAAGAAAGGGGAAAAAACCGCCTCATATCCTAACACACCTTATGAAGTCCAGCGCTCCACCTAAACGCTTGCACGCCTAGGAGCAACACTGGACTTGGGGGGCTTGTAGGGGTATGGTACTAAACCCGGCTTACGACCTTAATTTATTATGTTTGGCTTATTTTATTATATGGACTAATACAATATTATTGGGCTGAGGGGGTTTTGTGGAGGTAACCCTAACTGGGCTAGGCCCATTAGGGTACCATGATGGTGGCCATGAGGCTCTCTATATAAGGAGGTCTCCACCTCCTTATTAAAGATTGTTCTCAATAAGAGCCACCACCATAACCATTTTTGTGTCTGTAAACAAGAGATCCTCGAGATTTCTTAGCAGTCACCTCCACACCCCCAAAAACCATTGCAGATCTGAGCGGAGGAGAGCGAGATTTGGTTACATCATCCCGTAGAAGACGATCCGAGATTTGGTTAGATCTCAAGCTATCGGAGAAGAAGATCGAGTCGTGGTTCGTTCATCTCGAAGACCGGGGAACATCGTCATGGATCAGGTCAGATTCATTTCATGTTTCTTCATACTTAAAACTTATTTAACAGTTAAGCGGTTGTTACTTAACTAAATTATGTAAATAAGATAAATCATTAAAGTTTAGTTTATATCATCAATCGAATCAACGAAGTCATGGCATTAAAAGCGACTATTGACTAATACAAAAGGCATATTGACCATCGTATTTCTTTAATCAACCAACGCGCTTTTATAATATTATTCATTTCTTCACAATGAGTAATTTCATTTATGTATATCAAACGCTGCCTTAAAGTCATCAATCAAGATTAAATAGAGTCTAAGTCAACCTTAAAGTATCACCGAAGTTGGACAATTTCGTAGTTGTGGTGACTGAGAGTGTCAAGTTTGAAAGTTGAATCGTGGTTGATTTTTGAACGAACGAAAACGGAAGTTTACTCAAAATATTATATACCTTATTTATATCACCTTTTAGTCGTTGTCAGTCCCAACTAACGAAAGACTGGTGACAGTCCAACCTTTTAACTAGTTTGCTTCCATCGACCACGACTAATGGAAGCGTAACTCCGTAATCTTCTGTCGTTCTCGGCTGGAACTTTCTTTTTTTTTTTCGGAAAACTTAACATTTTCGTTCCAAATTTCTTTGAAACCTTAGATCAGACATTTATGAACTTTTTTTTTTGCAAAAACCCCGATTATTGAGGTCGTCGGAACCTTAGGTGGTTATCGCTAGAAAACATTTTCAAGGCGGAAAATCCCCTTTTCAGGTGGAAACCGTCAGTGGTGGTGTTCCGATAGTGGTGGTCAGCGGTGGTGGTGCTCTTGTGGTGGTTGTCGGTCGATGACGGTGGTGGTGATCAATGGTGGTGTTTAGGTTGAGTTTTTCGACGAAAAATGATTTTCCGACAAAAAACGTTTCTTCGGCAGTTGGAGACTAACTGGGCGACACTTTCGTTAGTTGTGGATCGTTGGAAACAAACATATTAAAAGGTGTGACTGTCAGCGGCTACTTGATTAGTTAACGACCAAAATGTGACGGTTACTATTATTTTAAAATTTAAACCAATAAACTTCACTCCATTAGTCCATTTTGTGAGATAATATTTACAAGCTTTGAGTTGCAATCAATATCATCTTGTTAATGGCAATTAACAACATCAAGCGATTGGGTAATATCATCTTCAACCCCATTACTGGGAAATCATTTATTTTAAATTCGCATTTTTTATCACCGGAGAAATCAATCTCAAGTTTTACTAGCTGCCGTGAGTTCTCTACTTTCTCCGACCACATTACCGGCCACACAGCATCCGGTGAGAAAAACCCAATAATTATATATGATTTGGTTTGTTATTGTATGGTTTATCTTGACCAGTGTATCTTTGCACTCCAGGTGTTTGATGAAATGCCTCATTGAAAAATAAGTAGTTTTTATCATAGCTTGCAGTTTGTCAAAATCATAGCTTTATATGTTCTGGTGGCTCTAGTATATATGCGTATAAGTTGTTCGATAAAATGAGACTATACGTTGTGGGGTAGCGCCTCAAGCCACCTCCCCATTTTAATCTCACGAAACCAAAATGGGGAACGAGCCCTTTTGGGCGCTACCCTGTTAATGGGTGTGAGGGCGCTTGAGCATGGGGTCCACCTGTATTTCACCAATCACATACACACTTGGTTTTTATTTTAACTTTTTTTTCTTTTAATTTAATGTTTTTTCTTTTAATTTAAATTTATTTCATTAATATAATTTATTAGTTAAACCATTACACTTAAAAGTGAAAAAAAAAGGTTAGTGAGAACAAGAACCCAATGCTTACGTTGCAGTGATGTGTCAATCACTTTTTCACTTTTTACTTAAACAACTGCTCATGGTTTGAGACGTTCTATTTTCTTAAGACATGAAGTTTTGGACAACGCATAAAGTGTACGGGATTTTTACTTAAGATGTAAATGGCCACAATGGTTGTTAACACACCCTTGAAAGTTGTGATGTCTTCCTCCAATTTCTATCTCATATAAAAAGCTTCTTAAATCTCAAATTTGATAGTGAACTAACTCATGCTTGCATTGTTGGACATGCTAATAATCCAAGATTAGAAGATGTTGATAAAACGGGACATAATGAATTTTTGAAATGGCACAAAGGCGGAGGGATGTTTCATAAGTCAGCGAGCATTGATCCAACCGCGTTAATAGATTTTGGTGCAGTTGTACATTCAGGGTCATTTGTAGGTGGAAATGTTCATGTAGGATCAGGAGCTGTTGTTGGCCCCAACGTGACGATTGGCCATTCGACAAAGATAGGGTATGCTCATTTTCCCCTCTTAAACCAGTTATTTTTCATTAGTTTGAATATAGAATTGAATCAAAAGATGTACACTTTTGTAACACTTTTGTAACACTCCTGCATATCATCAGGTATAATGTTGCACTTGCAAATTGCACAATTGGTGATTCATGTGTCATCCATCATGGGGTCTGCGTTGGGCAAGATGGTAAAGTTCAATTTGAATAAAGTCATGAACTTTAGATATTTATGCAGAAGTTGAAATGTAGAAGTAGAAGTATTAAAACAGCAAAATAATGGTTTATTATTGATTTGAAATTTAAGTTTTATTATTGGTTTATTATTGTTTTCAGGTTTTGGCTTTTATGTGGATAAGGATGGGACCATGGTGAAGAAGCCTCAAGTTAGTAATTTGTAATTGTTTTTTCATAAAACTATCATTATAAGACATTAATTGTATGTTATCTTGAATTTTTTCCTTTAACCTGTAGGCCCTGAAAGCTCATATTGGGAATTATGTTGAGATTGGTGCAAATTCATGCATTGACAGGGGCAGGTGAGCTTATATTCATTTCTTTCTGTGAAGCTGTTGAAGATCATAATTAGAGAAGTTAAGAGAAGTGATATTTACCACTATTTCTGCAGTTGGAGGGACACTATCGTAGGTGATCATTCAAAGATAGATAATTTAGTTCAGGTACGTATCGAGTATCGACTATCGAGTTTTATTAAATTGTTGGTTAACCATCACCAAACATTTGTTCTTCAACTTTAATTTCCAGATAGGCCACAATGTAGTGATTGGGAAATGTTGTATATTATGTGGGCAAGTTGGCATCGCAGGTTCTGTAACGTATGTAATGTTTTATTTCTTTTAGTTTTGTTTCTTTCGTTTTTTTAGTCTTCATAGCCATTCCACATAAAGTTTCGGAATAACCTTTGTGTTGTGACATTGGCTTCCTGTTTAGGATGGGTGATTATGTAACTTTAGGCGGAAGGGTTGGAGTTCGAGATCATGTTACTATTGTGTCGAAGGTACGTATTGAGTTGTAGGACCATCATGTTAGCATGAGAAGATTCATGTTCTGGCTGCATATCATGTGATCAATATCAATAAAGTTGCTAAAAGACGATGCTTGAACTGCAGGTGCGTCTAGCAGCTGCTAGCTGTGTGACCAAGGATATTACTAAGCCTGGTGACTATGGTGGCTTCCCTGCTGTAAGGATATTCATCATAATGTTAAAAGTTTTATATTTATCATACGTTTAAGCTAATTTCTCCACTAAAATTCCAAACAGGCCCCAATTCGTGAATGGCGAAGACAAGTTGCTAGTCGTTGCCAAACATTGAAATAACGGACTGAATCAACTGAACCAGATCATTTAGAAACCTAGGGGGCTTGCATTTGACATTTTATGATTTTGAGTTCACTTAGCTAAATCAACAAATGGGCAAGGTTGGTTTTATGTTGTAACTTGTAACACTAGTGGCTGTTTACATCTAAAATAAGCAAGTTTCCATTCATATATTAAACGTTCGTTCGTTCAAGTATGCACAGAACATTCTTAACAAAACATTCCCGCTCATCATGTCGATCCAAACAGAACAAAGTAAGAAGTGTATAAACAAGAACCTATAAACATTTTTATATAGGTATAACCAAACAGACGATTCATCCCCGTTAACTAGAAAACTGTTTTAGACTAATAAGCCATACCTTAACATTTCTAGTAGCGTTTTGAGATTCGTGGCATCGAGCACCTGGTTTTTCGGTCTTGGAAGAGTCTCAATACAGTAACCGCAGTTTCTTCTATTGCCTTCCCAGTCACTTCTGTAATCATCATGAACAGAATAATACATTAACATTAAAAGTTAAACCCAATTTCAAAATATTTGAACTTTATTAGTTGATAGATACAGAGAACTAACCGATTACTGGCCAAGTCGGATTCTGTGCAAAAATCTTGGAAGCAAAATCAAGCTCCTCCCTCACATGATCCATCTCTGCATAATTAGTTCTTACGAGTTCGGTTAATCCTAAGGTTTTTGCTCTTGCTCTTCTTATAGTATGCAGAACAACCGGATTTATAGTCAAAGCAAATATCTTCTCTTGGTCAATCTTGAATAAAGTTTTTGGCAATGCAACTCCCATAACAATAGGCACATTTGCGACTTTAAACCCTTTTTGCGCTAAATAAATAGACAACGGAGTCTTTCCGGTTCGTGAAACACCTGCAAGAACAATATCCGCCCTGTTTAAGTTCTCGGGTAAAGCTCCATCGTCCTGCTTGATGGTGAACTCGATTGCATCGATTCGTTTGAAGTAATCTTCGGTCAGTGGGAATTTTCTGCCTGGAGCGCCTCGGGGCAGTCCAGATGGTGAAACCCCTAAATGTGACGAGATTGCGTCTGTGATCGGGCTAAGTAAATCGGTCGATGGAACACCCCATCTTTTGCAGGCGTGTCGGGCTGATGCAGCCATGTTTTCATCTGCTAGTGTGTATATCAGCATTGCTCCTTCTCTAGCTGCTTGCTTTATTATCTCCATCAACCGTTCAACATCATTAATCTGATATAAAAAAGAAATTAAGCTTAACAGTTTTGAACTTTTAATAAACAAGAAACCGAGATTGAAGTTAAGATGACAAGAAAAGACACGGTCAAACAAGTTTTAGCTTGAGCTTAACAGGTTTAGTGTGTTAAACATGTCGACACGTTTAAATCACGATTAAATTCATGTCCAAACAGATTAACCTGTTAATGGCCTATTTAAACCTGCTTATATTTGTTAGTTTTACATAAATAAAATATATGCCATATTACCTTGCACCTCAACCCTTTACATTATTACTTTTAAATAATATAGGTGTAAAAACTAAGAATTTTATAAACTTCTGCCAGCTTTTGTTACACTACACATGTGGTATGCATCGCTGTAGAAGTCGCTACGCGATGCAGGTCGTTCGACAGAGTACTTGGCCTAGGCAAGAAGTACTCGAACATGCTAAATTATTAAAAAATTATATATATATCAAATATCATAATTTTACTAATTTTTATAATAAAATACGTGAATACCAGTATAAATCAAAATGATACATTTTCAAATACAAAATTATTTCAAAAAATACATATTATACTTAAAAATAGTTTTAGCCAACGAGCTCCAAGTAAACGCCGAGGAGGTCAGAGGTGACTGCCTAGATCCGAGTCCAAGTAATATAGGCCGAGTTGGAGAAAATCGCATCAGAAGGGTGCCGAGTAGGCGACTGATCGCTGAGATTTACAACATTGGTGATATGTATTGCGTCATCAAAAGGTCGTTTCGTATAACCAGTTTCTAAACGGGTTCGTGTTTGTCTAGTACCACTAGTAATCGTGTGTTGACAATTACATAATCAACTGTTTGAATATAGATAATTAAAGTTGCCGCGTAATATAGGCCGAGTTGGAAGGCGCGTAATATAATCAACTGTTTCTAAACAGGTACGTGTTCGTGTTTAAAATAACTAACGCAATTAGTTATCGTGTCATGTATAGCACCAATTGACGTGAATATAATAATTTACCCCTGAAAACAAGTGAGTGTTAACTGGACAACCACGGTCCACCAAACAATAATCAAACTGCCCTAACGCCGCATTCACCGCATGCTCCGCCGTCCATCCGGTCCCATCCGACACCATATATATATGCTTCGCTCCATCCTCCATCTCCACTACACAACCGTCTTCCTCTTCCGACGACGACTCACCGTCCGCTACCGGTACTTGCACCACCGGTCGATCACCAGCTTCTAACGGTGTTCGTTGAACCGGCCGGTCCAGTTTCACGCCTGATCTGATTGCGCGAGCACGTGACCATCGGATTAGTTGTGAGCTGCCTTTATTATTGAGCTTGCGACGCTCGGGTTGATGTGTGGTTTGGTTCGGGTTTGGGTCGGGTGTGGGTCCGGCTGTAGGCGGTGTGCGTTTGGATAAGCTGAAGAAGTGTGAAGAAGATATCATGGTTTCTGTTTGGTGGTGTATTGATTTATCCACTATTTTGTAAAATAGTTTTATTTGATTTTAGATGTTAAGGTTCCGGGTTTTTATTACTTGAACCCGTACTCAATTCTACTCGTAGAATACGGGTAATGTATGCATTTTAGTATCAAATTGACAAAATTTGTACCTGATTTGTATCCAGTTATACCTGAAAACCAGAAATGTTGCATACATGGAACAAGGTTTTTTCAATAACAGAAACCGGGTTTTTCAAATATCTGACAAATACCCAAAAACCAGAACTAGGTTTTCCAATAACCGGAACAAGGTTTAAAGACAATACTTGGATCTGAACCTGACCCGGGTTTGGCCAATACGCAATGTTCCAATACCCGGTCATATCCGAACCATGTTCCATACCCGGAACCGATATTTTAAAAACCTGATTTTTGCACTTTAGTTGCGATTTTTGTTGGTAGTTTTAGTGTTATCGATATGATTTTGGTGTTATTGGATTAACTTGATAATCTAATAAATATTATGTTATTAATCTGTTAGAAGATGCGGGGATGCTAGCTTGTTTAATAATAATATTTTATTTCATGTTTTGTCGGTTGGGGTATATCTCTTCGTGGGCTATATTTCTTAATTAATTGGGTTTGTTTTCTTTTAGTTCACTTAAAGGTGTGGACTTATGAATAGTTGGGCTCTCATTTTCTTTAAATCCTGGTCTAAGATAAGTGGGCTTGGTACTTGATCCAACAGGTTAATAATGAACCTGGGATTGTTAACTGATCTGGAAAACACATAATTGTTTGATACAGTTTTGATTTTTGATAACGGTCAATACAATAAAACGGAATTAGGTCATATGAGGTACGGTTCTGTTTGATTTTCTTGATCAACATTTAAAATTGGTTCTTCATCTGCTGGTTTAATTCGACTAAGCAATGAGTGTACCCTTAAATGTTTAATCTGATTGTGATATCATGATGTACGTCTATTATTCAACACTTCTTAATGTGGAGTTGTTTGTAGCTTCAATAAAGCAATTTCATCCACACATTATACTTCTTTTTCTTTAAAAAAAAAATACTCACACATCACAATTCACATGACCATGACACAGTTAGTAGCTGTGTGAGGTGAAACACTCCACTGCTTATGTGGCATGATTTTTTTTCTTAGCACATTTCGCATCCACCACAACAGATGGTATTAACTATCCAGTTACGCCCTTAGTCAAGCTCAATGTGCACTTATTGTGTCCCCAAGGGCTAAACCCTTGTAAAATGATGGGGTCTAAGGTGTTCTTCTTTTCAAAGTTGATTTTAATGCTTTATTGACTTATATGTCATATGATTTGATGAATTGTTTGCTTTATTTACATACAAACACATACTTACACATATACATATACACATACACATACATATTCAGATGCATATACATGTAAATACATACATATACAAACACATAGATACATATACATACCAAGGTTGATCATAAGATTTTAATCTACCTCTCTAATCCATGTCAGATTTAATGTACGAATGACCTCAAAGTCCGATTCCATAAGTCCAAACACCCGACCCTCATTCCACTTTGTCGCCTCTGTCAACTTGTCGTGAGCGTCCAATATCAACATGTCAAAGAAAACAATGGGGCGTACCTGCTGCCATCATGAACTGCATCATGTTTTACAGGATCACAGTAATATGCGTGCACACATATACACATAATGTGGTGGCATACCTGCTTGCGGTGCGCGCATATAATGTATATATGTGTGAACCTCGGGTGGGCAAAAGTGAAATTGTACTAATTTTGACGTTATTTTATTAATCTCGTGAAAATAACGTTAAAAATGTCGGAAAGTTAATCAGGCATCATGTGGTGGCGTTGATAGCCGAAAGACAAGGGTGCATGCACCAATCGGCCGGTGTGCCGATGGTTGAGTGTTATGTGCCTTCTAAGGCTTGATGCAAAACTACTATTGAGTCGGGGGTCTCACCGGAAGCAGCCTCTCTATTCCTATGAGGTAGAGATAAGGTTGTCTACATCTTACCCTCCTCAGACCCTATCAAAATTTTGCTATTGATGGGATTTACTGAGTAGGATAATGATGACATATACACATAATAGTCCACATTAAGTATATAAAATTCGTATCCAATAATAGATCAATGTACCAATAAAAAACTTGTCAAACATTATCCGACGGTTTATAGTCGGTACTTTGATTTGTATCCTACACTCTAAAAGATTAGGCTCCTTTGGAGAAAAACTAGTATGGCACCAAAGCTGCTTACATGCTAAGAAATAGGCACTATTCTGAACCAGTCTTAAGCTAGCATCTTTTCAGCCTAAACACTATTAACAACGCCCCACCTAGCCTAAAGAATTTTGCACCTTTTCAACCGAAGTAGCCTGATTAGGCACTATCTTATTCGAGCGAGCCGGCTTGGGTTGTGGCTCCACTCGTTGGTTGGTTGGGGCTTGAGTCTACTAGGGAGGAACTTAGTCAGAGACTTACAACTCATCTAATTAGCCCAAGCGCATATGGCATCGTTTTGGCCTTATCATTGTGTTTAGTCTCCTGTGTAGCAATTGCGTTACACATTACTTTATGGTGGTGCCAAGTCATTATACTTGGGACTAATTAAGCATAAGGCTGAAGTGTTGCCTTTGGAGCCTAAAGGGGGGGTATGTGTTACTTTCTCATCGGATGTGCATAGTTTTCAAATGTTTAATTTTACGCCTATCTTGGAGTTTTCAAAGGTCTAGATGCGTATTTCGAAGATTTTCCTGGAGCAAAATCACCTCCCATATATTTTACATGGCTTGGGAAGGGATGATAGGGCAAAATGAATGTGATGACTAACCTGAAATAACTTCGGTAGATACAAGTAACTAACGCGATAAATAAAGACAACTGATACTGAATATTAGAATTCAAATAATGCACAATCAATTTGGATTAAGCAATTAAGAGTTGATTATACATCACGTTATCTTCCCCTCAATTTTCTACTTTATATAGTAATTTCATGTTCTTTACATCTACATAATTGCAACTTTTTATATATAGCATATTATTGTGAAAGTTATGGATCTATCTTGTTCATAGAATGAACCTAGGTAGGCCTACTTTGTGACCAAATCTTTTGACATCTTCTTGAACTTGTTCTCTAAACTCTCCAAAACTAAACCTCTATATGTTGAACAACCACCACAGCTTTCTATCACTGTTTCATAAGATGGACACAAGAAATACGCAATAGAATATCTTTCAAAGTGCTTATTAGCAACCACTCGATGCTCTACGCTCTTATAAACATCGTTACTCCATGCCTGCATACATATAAAATCAATTAAACACAACTATGCTTATCAAGATTCTGGTTCACATAAAATAAAATTTGAACCAGGACATCTTCCTTTTAAAAGGCCAAGAAATTAGCAACTATTTAAGATGTGATCACTATTGTCGACACATCGCTTACGAGACACGAATTAGTATTCATGGTAAAAGTTCCAAATAATTCAGGTATGATTCGCATGCATAGTCTGACCGAAATAGCAAGTAAGTTAGGAGAAGTAACCCTTAGATGAGTTGATCACATGAGACAACTTTGGTTTAATGCGATATTACTATTGGGTCGATGGGTTAGTTTGGGTACAATTAAACGAGCCTCGGGTGTGTGAGAATTTATTGGCAGTGATTAAGATGAGGTCTATGCACTCTTTATAACGAGTTTTTGGGTTGGAATACGCACATGCCAAGAATGACTCTTAAAGCATGCAACCAGTGATCGACCCATAAAAAAATTTCACACGGGTCGGAAGGGAGTGAGAGTCAAAATTTCATAGGTAAAAATTTTCATATAAGTCGGCTGACAATATGACCATATATGGGTCTGGTTAAGGGCACGTACAACGATAAATCTCCATAAAACTCATTAAAAATATTATATTTGTATGTACAACTTTTAGTTTGATGATATATATGATTTGTGGGTTTCAAAAATTCCGCTTTTTGCAATGTGTAAATGCCACAAAAGTCCTTAGGTTAAAAATTCCGGTTTTAGGGTGTGACAAAATTCCTTAGGTTAAAAGTATGAAGTCATTTTTGACAATTGATAAATGTAGAGTTTTTCAATATTTCAATGCTTGGTACTAACTGATGCATTGTAGAGTTTTTCTTGGTATTAGGTATCGGTACCGGTACTAACCAATACATTCCGTACAAACCAATCCTTATTAATCACTCTTATTCTTTTAAACGACTCCTGAGTTACTCCTAATAACTACCTATGCGTGCGCCTGCTTGCGTGATTTGAACTCACCTCAAAGATAGAGTTGAGGCCCGTTACCGATACCAAAAATACCTAATACCGAATTAGTGAAAAGCGGGTACTGAATACCACATCGTATTTATGTATCGTTTCGATACTGATATTCGGAGAAAAATCTCACCCCTACCACATAGTAACGTTTGGTATTAGTCTATTATTGTACTTTTGATAATCCAATGCAAAATTTCATCTAGATAGATTTGAACGTGCTATAAAGCATTAGCTGGTGGGTTAACACAAGGGTTTACTGCCATATTATTCTCTTGGTCTCTCAAACAATTATTGAGCTTTCTAATCAGGTGTACATATATATAATGACACTTTTTTTTTTGAAAACCCTAAAAAAATCACATAAGTAGGTGAGACGTTGATTGTTTTTCGATGACGTCACTCTTGTAGTTTACTAGAAAATACCAAAATTCCAGACTTAAAATTAGAATTTCTTGATTATATTATAACCTAGTAAATTATTAACTCTTCCTAAGTGATTATAAATTTATAATAGCACAAAGACACAATATTAGAGTATAAAATAACTACATACCTGAAAAAGATCCCCAATCATAACTAGTAAGGTTCCTTGTTTAGGATTAACCGCGATCCATTCACCATTTCTTAGCAACTGTAATCCTCCTACATGATCTTGATGCAGTATGGTGAGGAAATCACTATCGGTATGAGGCATTAACCCGAACACCTTAGGAGAATCCGGGCATAATGGATATCGGCTCATGCGAATGTAGCACATGCTAGGTACACATTTCTCTTTGAAAAACCCAGTTTTTTGTCCTAGCCTTTCGGCCAAAATCTCCGCTAGTTTCTCTGCTAGGTTGGAAACGATCTTCGCATATTGTTTCATCGTCGTGCTGAATAAGTAGAGAAAACCAAATACAGCATTAGGACATTATTTAAGAAATTAAGTCTTTGGTTTTTGTTTTGTCTAAAAACTGTTACATTTTACTACTAAAGTTTATAAAGGATACACTACTAGAAAACAATTCATTTTCTCATAAAAATTCCTACAAATTTTCTACGACAAGTATTTCCAACAAAAAAATAAGGCCCGACTTTACTACAATATTATCAAATAAACATTATGTTAAGTAAAAATAGTTTTTGAAGGAAAGTTGTAGAAAGTTTACAACCACATGTTTTTGTAGCAATTTTGTAAGAAAATTTGTTGGAAAATGGTTGAAAATGATTTTCAAGCATGTGTTTTTTTAACGTGACTTTTTTGTTAAAAAATTGTTAGAAATTGGATTTTCAAACAAATTTTATTGTAGAAAAACATCTATTGTCCTAGTAGTGTTAACTTTTTTAGTTTTTTTTTTATTTTAAGTTTTCTATAAAGCACATATAAGGCTGAGGGGTGTGGGGCGCAATCCTGGGCGCGAGAGCCCCTCCGCTCGCGCCTCGGGGCGCTAACCCCACACCACCGGGGCGCGAGCGGGGCGCGAGCGCGGAAATCCAGGCAGGCGTGAGTGTGGTCGCGGGAGAAGAGAGAGAAAGAGCCGTTGAGCTCGAGAGAAAGAGCCGTTGGAGCTCAATATTTTTTTAAAAAAAAACCTTAAAACCCTTATATAATATCCCGAACTCCTATATAATACCCCATTTCATCTATAAAATACCCCATTTCACCCATATCAATCACCACAACTTCAAAATAAAACCCAAAATCAACCCATCTTCCCAATTTTTTTTTTTTAAATAATGTCGTCGTACTCGTCTGATTCCGACTCCTCCGAAGAGGATGATTTGCTTCTTCATGTAGGGGGAGTTTTGACCGCAACCGTGGTCGATCTCTTGCAAAATCAAGCCCATCAACCTCGACTCCCGAGGGTTAGAGCACCACCTCGTGATCGTGATCGATCGGGTGCTAACGATACTTTGTTTAGGCATTATTTTAGCCCTCAACCGGTATATGAGGAGTCGGATTTTCGAACTCGTTTCCGAATGAGCAAACAATTGTTCATGCGTATAGCAAGTGATTTAGAGGCGCGGTATCCCTTTTTTCAACAAAGGGAGGATGCTAGGGGTCTCCCCGGTTTTACCCCTCTTCAAAAATGCACGGCTGCTATCCGTCAATTAGCGTACGGCATCTCGTCGGACGCTTTGGATGAGTATTTACAGATGTCGAAAAGGGTTGCACGTGAATCCCTTCATTTTTTCTGCCAAGGTAAAAAACATTAATTTTACTTTTTATTAAATATTTATTACATTTTGTAATATATATTATACGTAGGAGTCATATCGACTTACGCTCGGAGATATCTGCGTAAACCTACAATGTATGACATCCAACGCATATATGAGGTGCACGCAGAAAAACAAGGTTTTCCTGGGATGCTAGGTAGCATCGATTGTACGCATGTTGGATGGGCTATGTGTCCAACGGCCTGGCGAGGTCAGTTCCACCGTGGTGATCATGAAGGGCCGACCCTTATACTTGAGGCGGCGGTGTCACAGGATCTTTGGTTTTGGCATGCTTTTTTTGGTGTTGCTGGGTCAAATAACGACCTAAATGTTATCGATCAGTCAAATTTGATCAACGACCTTATCGACGGGGTTGAACCACCTCAATCTTTTGTTGCAAATGGAGAACTCTTCAAGTACGGGTACTATCTGGTCGATGGTATTTACAACGAATGGGCTTTGTTAGTTCAAGCTTTTACAGATCCAATCGCCGACAAACGGAAGTATTTTACGAAGAAGCAAGAGTCTGCTAGAAAAGATATTGAAAGAGCTTTTGGAGCTATAAAAAAACAATATTATGTTCTGGCGAACCCGATACGTTATTGGACTCGGGAGAGGATAACGGACGTCGTCTACACGTGTCTGATCCTACACAACATGACGTTAGAAGACGAGGGCAAAGCTATCTGCCAAAACTACCAAGGTGACATTCCGCCACAACCGTTCACAATCAGTGATCAACAAAAACTTCATAACATAGCAAATATCAAGAGCCGTGAGATACACGGGGATCTTCGACATGAGTTGGTTGAACATTTGTGGGCGAGGCGACCCGATGATCTTGTATTAGATTAGTGTTATTATTAAGTATTATTGTTTGTTTAATTTTTAGTATGTTTTTTTTGTAATTTGAATTTTAAAAAAAATGTGTGTTTTTTTAAATAATTTATGAGTTTTTTTAATAATACGTTTTTTGAATACATTTATAAAAAAATAAAAAAAAAATCCGCTGGAGCCCTTCCACACCAGGGCCAGGGGCTCCAACACCCCCCTTATCCAGTTTCTCTCTCTGCCACACGTCACAATATTATTGGCTGGAGCCCCCACTCGCGCCCCCGTTAGAGCCCCCCACACCCCTCAGTGTGGGGGGCTCTAACGGGGGCGCGAGTGGGGGCTCCAGCCAATAATATTGTGACGTGTGGCAGAGAGAGAAACTGGATAAGGGGGGTGTTGGAGCCCCCGCTGGAGCCCCTGGCCCTGGTGTGGAGGGGCTCCAGCAGGGGCTCCAGCAGATTTTTTTTTTATTTTTTTATAAATATATTCAAAAAACGTATTATTAAAAAAACTCATAAATTATTAAAAAAAACACACATTAAAAAAAACACATTAATATCTAAAAATAAAATAAAAATTAAAGTACTAAAATAAACATTATTCTTATTCTTCGGCTTGGTCTTCTTCGATCAACCTCTTTCGGATACGTTCCTTTTGCTTTTCCATCAACATTTGATCGACCGGATTTAGGTTACTGAAGTCTCTTGTAAGGAAGTCCAAATCTCTCATTCGACTTTTTTCCTTTTTGTCATTAGAGACCACCTCCATGGTTTTGTTGAATTTATTGAGGGATTCAACAAGATCGACGATGTTTACGGCTCCCCCCTCAGCCGGTTTTTTCCCCTTGGCGTCCCGTCCCAATGGCCGCCTCCTCGGCGGTGAAGACGTTTCCTCCCCCGCAATGTTTAGGTCGAATCCAACGCGGCAATCCGACCCGGCGGAAGTGCTATACGCTCCAGACGAACTAGTTTTAGTCCGTTTCGGCCCTACTTCCGCATCATGGTCCGGCGCCACAAGCTCAACCCACTTGGAACACCTTTTCAACCTCTCCCACAACTTTAAATCGTCCCACGTCTTCACCGTCCCATACCTCCGCAAACACTCCTGCCTCCACTCTTCGACAGTGAAATTGTAAACCGCCAAATCATCACTGCCACTTGGTCTCATACGACCGGCGTTCCTGTTGAAAAGATTAGTAACCAAGCCGACAAATTTTCTGATTTCGGACCACCGACCCGAAATCATATCGGCGTTTCGCTCTGTACTCCCAACGAGCGTATAGAACGTCTCCCTAACCTTTGTCCAAAAAACCTTGCTTTTTTGGTAGTCGGCTGCAAAATGAATAATTAAATTAGATTTCCAGTTAACTTTTTTATTTAACCTTTTTATTAAAAATCATTTTTAAAAACGTTAAAAAAATTACCGCAACGCCGATCCTCAGAAATGACTATCCAAGCCCGACACAAGGCTTCCTTCTCATCCGATGACCACGGAGTGGTTTTCCGTTTCGTCCTCGGAGTCGAAGCCGGTCCCGGCCCGTCCGTTGCAAGTTGTTTTTTCCGGTGGACGCGTCTTCTTGCTCCCGAAGCATCACCGTGTGATTCTTGTGTCTCTGGAACAACAAAGTTAGAAGACGGTTGTATGTTGGATGGTTGAAAGCCGGATGTTTCTTGCGGCCCCGAATAAAACATCGATTGGTCTGGTGACGACCATAAATCGTCGTAACTATAACCTGAATCTAGGTTTGGGTACCAATTTCCAGACATTTTTGGGTATTATATAGGAGTTTGGGATATTATATATGAGTTTGGAGATTGAAGTTGTGTTTTGATATGGTTGAAATGGGTTGATTTTGGGGTATTATATAGGAGTTTTTAAAGGTTTTTTTAAAAAAGAAACGGAGCTCAACGGCTCTTTTGGGCGGGCCCACCAGCTTTTCCTCTCTCTTCTCCCGCGACCACACTCACGCCTGCCTGAGGGCTCGCGCTCGCGCCCCGTTCGCGCCCAGGTTCGCGCCCCGGTGGTGTGGGGTTAGCGCCTGGGGGCGCGAGCGGAGGGGCTCACGCGCCCAGGTTAGCGCCCCACACCCCTCAGCCTAAGAGAGCCGTAAACTTTATCATTATTATTATTATTATTATTATTATTTTGACCAATAGAAACATTTTTAGTCTGTGGTGCCAGCATGAGCTTTGCTGTAACATGTACAACACTACGCCATTGGGCAAATGTCTCAATCGATCAACTTAATTCTGCATTATTTGCTATTCACTCTATACGTCATGAGAATGAAGTTCTTATGACGTCAACATGTTTATGATAGAATTAACCCTATCTCGACACCATGAACTCGTCGCTATACCTCCGGTTTTCTCCAAGACATGTTGTCTAGATAGAGTGACTTTTTGATTTTTGAACTTTGTTTTGAAGACATGTCTTGTGACGACGGAAAAAGTTATTCTTGTAGCACCTACTAATCTAGTCAAAGAGTTAATTACAAATAAATTTGATTTTGTTTTGATACAATTTTGTTTTGAAACAGAAAAAATTAATTATTATTGATTTTAATTGTTTGATGATATCAACTATAAAGGTTCCTAAGCCAGTGGAAGCAACTTTCATCTTGAATAAGTTGGAGTACACATTATCATAATTATGTCGTTAAACTAAATTATAACTTTGTCACATCAAAATACTTATGATTAGAACGGACTGAGTTATCCATCTAACATTCTTTTGAAATCAATACTAATCATAATTATTAGTTTAAAATCATGTTAGCGTGTCCCAAACACTTAAGTACAAAGTTATAAATTTAACTAATCATTTGTTTTAAATTAAATTTCGAAATCTAAAGATAACCTGTTAAAAATTTTAAAATAAAGTAAGTAGACACGTCATAAAATAAATAGTTCAACTGGATTTATCACAAACTGTTATTTTGATTAATAAAATTTATATATATCTTTGCTAAAAAAAACATAAGTTAGACTAAAAAAGATCTTAACCGGTTAGGCAATACAGTTACAAGTAACTAAATATTTGTTTGAAAGAAATAAACGTATTAAAATATATGAATATCACTAACAAAATATAATTTCATATTTTAGATGTACTTTTTTTACACTAATTTAACTTTTATAAAAGACCTCTTCACCCACACACTACTAAAAAACTATACATTTTCCTACAAAAAGTTCTTACAAATTTCTTACGACATGTAAGTCCAAAAGATTCCAAACGACTTTTCAACAAAAAAAACCTAGCATTAATTTTGCTACAATACTGAAACAACATAGTGACAACACGACTTTTCGTTGGAAAATTGTTGCTTACTTTACAACAAAATCCAATAAAAATTATATTTATTAGATTTTTTTTGGCATTTTTATTGAATATTTGATTTCTTTTTGTTAAAACTATATTTTTTTTGTTAATATCTTGTTGGAATGTTGTAGCAAACGTTTTTGTAGGAATTTTGCATCATGATTTTGTAGTAATTTTGTAAGAAAAGTTGTTGAAAACGGTTGAAAATAATTTTTAAGCATGTGTTTTTTCAACATAATCTTTTTGTAGAAAATTGTTAGAAGGTGAGTTTTCCAACACATTTCCTACGAAATATGTCGTAGAAAACAGCCTCATTTTCTAGTAGTGACCCATATATGGCAGGATAATGAAACTATACATTGCGATTAGGTGTACAGTTCTGAAAAGGTATTTAGATTAAAACACATTGCAGCCAGTCCATCTTATATGGTGGTCTTATGTGGATCGAAATTTGCGCTCATAAATGTATGCAAATACCTTAGTCTGTAAAACTAACACGTGTACATGTGTCATATTTTCATTGTTTTTTACGTTTTTTAAACAAAATATATTTGTAATGACCTGGGCCGTCTCTAAGGGGAGTAAAAACAAGCTAGCGCTTTAGGTCTATACTTGGATAAGGCCTCCAATTTAGACGAAAAGAAATACTAAATGATGAAAATAACCCTTAAGTTATTTGAAAAGTCAAATATATTCGTGGTTAGTTTTGCCTAGACACAATAGATTCGGAAAAAGACCTCGAATTCTCGTTTTGTTTTAGGTCTCCAAAAAGGTGGGGCCGACCCTCGTAATAACCTATATATGTGTGTACGTATATATGTATTTGTATTTCACCAATGAATCCATAGAGTTTACCTAAAACTTGTGACACCACCCATGGTTGAGATCTCAGTCAATGGCACATGAAAAACTTCCGACCAAGCAAGCTGTCTGAGGCAAGTTGCCGATGGCGTCCCCCACCGGTAATGACGCGCTAGAATATCAAACTCACGGAGACCATTAACTTTCTCCTTAAAACGGTTTTTTGAATGCTTTCACTTGTTCACACCTCATCTTCTCCAAAACATCCGATGATACCCCGTGATTAACAACCTGGAAGAAACCCCATTCTTGTGCAGCTTCCGCTATCTCTCGTTTGCAATCTTCGCTTTCAAAGCCATTCAAGCGGCTTAGATCGATCAATGGGAGCTCAAACTCACACTCTTTGGCTTCATTAAGTACTTCATTTTCATTGCATTTTGATGATGGTCCATTGATCAAGTGATTATCGAAGAGTTTCTTGTAGAATGATCGAAACGGTGGGTCAGATGATTCCATTTTTGTTAGCTGCAAAAACAAAAAAGAATTTGTTGGATAATTTTATCTTATGATTAAGTTCATATAAACCCTAGTTCAAGAAAAGAGAACCACATATTGCTTTTTTGATATTAATAAATGAAATGTCTTTAAATGGTTGTGATTTTATCATATAACATCTAAAAAAATGATGTTAATATCTTAGAACTACTTTCTTAAGGATCATGATGTAACACCATGTATAGAGACTCTAACGGACGAAAATAAGAATGGTGACCCGTGGATACCCACTCGGCGGGTGGGTGGTTAAACTCGTACAACTTGTGTGCGTGTATTTGTAAAATGTATAGTCAAAAGGTGACCAGTGGAAGGTTAATCATACATCATGGGGTGACGTTAATAGCCGAAAGACAAGGGTGCAGACATCAATCGGCCAGTGTCTCGATAGTTGAGTGTTATGTGCCTCATGTTCAAGGCGTGATACAAAACTACTATCGAAATTACAGTAAATGCATAAGCCTTTTCGCTCTATGGCTGCTCACCACTCTTCTATCCTCTCATTAAGGTCTTGATCACACCTACCAAAACAATATTATGTATAAAAAGCACTCACAGTAGTTTGTCCTCCTAAATCAAATTTTGACAATTCATTCAAGACTATTGCAAAATAAAACAGTCTTAATGCATATCTTAACATTGCCATTCATATCCCTAAATATCTCGATATAGCTCCAAGATCCCTCATATCTCAAGATCATCCTAGATCACTTGATGAGGCACGCAATCGTACTCTTTTTAAGATCGATGAACACTATTCTCTTTATTATGTCTATCATCTCAGCAGTAAACCAGCAGTAAACCAGCATAGCGTAAATCCAAACTGCTTTACCAAAGCTTATGTTTCTAGTCTAGTTTTTCTCTCGATAACCATTTTAAAAAAATTATACTTTAACTTAGGAGTTTAATCTTTCTGTAGTTACCAGAAAACTGGGTGTCTATTTTGTTCTTGTAGAGAGGTTCAATTGTTAGTCACTAAACTTCTTCCTCTTCCGAACAATTGAACCCCTCACTGGCTGTGTTCTCTGATTCCCGTTTAATCGCTTTATAACGCTTCTTTAATGCTTCTTTAATCTCACTTTCCCCTCCTCGTCATTGCATCTCAATAGCTCCCTCTTGTTTTCCATTACGTTGTCTTGCACATCTTCGATCAACCACCGTGACCTCTTGTGCCCACTTACCTTTCCCGTTGTTATCCTAGGAGTCTCCTTTGTCGCTTGTGTAACGTTAGTCTATAGCCTCCCACATCTGGTTTGCATCCCCACGTAGTCCAAGTGCGTGCCAAGAGTTCCTCATCTCTTTACAATGTATAAACTTTTCACCCTTCAAACAACCCCACGGAATCGTATATATGTTTAAGTTATCTTCCCTTATATTTCTTGATTTTATACTATGATTTTATAATACCTAGGTCATGGGTCGAGGCAAAGTCAAGAAGGTCCTTGTCATTCCCATTTCATTCACCAAGGCAATATTCACAAGTCATCTCAGTGGCATGGCTTAGTTGTGTTCACTTTGTGGAAACCAAGTAGTTTAATTTCAGATTTTGATTGTGTTTCATAAACTTATAAAGTAGTTAGTATATAGAAATCAACAGGCAATTAGTATTATATAAACTTACTTTTTTTTGTTATCTAATTTCTAGCTAGCTCCTGGTAGAGTTTTAAGTCATAGATTACAAAGTTTAGCCTAAAAAAAGGATAGATCTTTGACTGTTTTCTTGGGTTGGCTATTGAGCTTGTTAATTTAAATATCATTAGAAAGGATATTGTTAATTTAGGGTTCTTAGATCCAAGGGCCCAATTTTTTTCGCTGTAATTTCATACATATAACTAATATATAAAGAATCAATTAATTCAAAAAGGTGATTTTGATCATTCATTGCCTTCAAAATTAAGGACTATGTACTTCAACCGCTTTCAACATTTTAAGACAAGCCTATTAATTCAATTGAATATAAGTAGGACCAAAATTGAAAAAGTTTGGCTTTGACATCTTTAGTTTTATCTACACAACATTTCAATCCCACTTGCACAAGAAATATCTCGATCCCACTTGTAATTAATATCATATATTTATGATCCTTACATATTTTTGTATTTTTTAGTATTAACTATAAAATTTCATATATATAACTATGGATATGAGTATGACTAAACATCGAACTAAGACTCCGGTTAAAAAAAACTAGCAGTGGCATATATGTCTCGAAAGGGACATCCCGGTGGTACATTGGCTGTAGAAATCATTATTGAACTTCACATACAATGACTTAGGCGTTTTAAGAGTTTTAACTCGTCCAAGTTTATTCATTGATAGAATGTGTCAACGTGTAATGCGACTTAAACGAAATAACTTCGCTTTTAGATATTAAATTGCAAAAATAAAAATAAAGCAATGCTGAAACCGTAGAAGATTTAACTAGCAAATAACTATACCCTTAACATAATGTATACAAAAACTTAGCAACAAATATTTTGAACAAAGCATCGTACCTTATTCAAATCTTCAAACTATGTATGAATTGTCAAAAAAAATTTATAGAGAATTATAAGGTAAAGAGTGAAGTGTTTTTAGAAGGGTATGTGAGGTTTATATATATATGGTTTTGAAAACTAACCAAGGCCAATAAATGACCGGACATTATTGTACTCGATTGAAGAGGTAGTCCCAGCAGAGCCCAGTTGGACCCGCAAGACTCACCTCAAAGAGGGACGTCTGCGCAGTTGAACCCGCAAGACTCACCTTCAACAGGGACGTCTGCGCAAAGGCTAAACTCGCAAGACTCGCCTTGAAGAGACGTCTGCGCAGAAACCAACTGGATCCGCAGGACCCACCATGCTCAGAGACGTGACGTCCTTACGCGCAGTACGCAAGCTGTTCCCGTAGGAAAAGCCTCCCAATGGTCGACGTACTCCGCCTGTTCCCGCAGAAACGGATACTAGCCATCAGGGAAGGCTACCCGCGCAGCAAGGCTACACGCACAAGGCACTTAACTCTTAAATAATTCAGTAATGTCACCTGAAGAAGGAGTGAGCAAGCCGGGAACACTTCCGCACAAAGCCGGGAACACTCCCGCACAAATGAGCCAGTCCGTACGATACTGGAGGATCTTTTGTACTGTACCTGACGAGGTATGGACAAAAGATCTGACCAAAGATACGACAGCTCACTGACAACAGTATGACGAGCAGCACGCTCTTGTACTGTATGTCACTATCAGCCGCTGCCTACTCACCAACCTGTCGGAGGACGTGCATAGCCTGCAGTTGGTGGAACAGGAATAGTACACAGCCGGCCTGGTCACTACCAGCCACTGCCTACCCACCAACCACCAGCATGGCACGTGCGTAGCCCACAATTGGCAGAACAGGAATACTATTCAGGCTGCTGTACCTGCTTGGAAACCTACATTCGGCTATAAATACTCCAACACCTTGAAATGGTATGGACACATTACATTACATTACATTACATTACCTTATCACATCTTATCTTTTCTAGCAATCTCTTAATATACACTTATATTCAAGAGCAATCTAGTCTGATTCTCACGCCGGAGGGTGGTCACAAGGAGGTACCCCCCCCTTCTAAGTGACGAGCTCACGGTGTCTGTTTTGCAGGTCACCAGAAGAACCATCTTTGCCGGACATAACCCCTCGTGGGAAACATCTATTTAACCCCCAGATTATCCGTAATCTGCCCGGGGTCAATTAGTGTTTCTTCATTGGCGCCATCCGTGGGACAAAAGCTAGAACTTGAATCTTTTTCAGTTTTTTTTTTTTCAAAACTTCTGGAAAGATGGTTAACGTTACTCCAACAGGCTGACGAATTCGGAAGCACTCGACAGCAGCTCAACACGAGCAGTGAGTACGAGTACTCGGACGATGATCGGGAGGAATCCGACACCGACGTGAACCCTCGCCACAGGGCAAAAGGGAAGCGTAAGGAAACGGACTTCCAACCGAGAAGGCATTTCGGAGAAACCTATAAACCAAGGAATGCGGCGGGAAACCCGCGTGACTTCTCCAAAACCTTCAGACCAACTGCTGCAAATGCGGGAACGTCCAAATTTGCAAGGGACATTGCGGAAGCAATCGCCCCGAAAAGTGCCAAACATATGTCCAACATCGGCACCTATGATGGTATATCCGACCCAGACGATCATTTGAACAGATTCATAGCGGGGGCAACCGTCAGCAACTGGACGGAACCCACATGGTGTTATATGTTCCAGATGACGTTGGTTGGAGCAGCCAGAGCGTGGTTCGACCGTCTACCGGTCCACCACATCTACGATTGGGAAGACTTCCAACAGAAGTTTAGCCAACACTTCAGCCAACAAAGAAAGTATACCGAAGAGCAATGGACAATCCTCAATTGCATTCGAGAGGAAGATGAATCTTTGCTAGACTTCATCACTCGCTTCAACTCAAAGAAGCTAAGTCTGGGTAATATTAGCGAAGATCTTGTTCGCGCTGCTTTCATCCAGGGCACAAAAGACACAGAGCTCATCCGCACCTTAACGGGTAAAGATGGCATGCCATCCACATGGGATGCCATCATGACAGCAGCTAAACGCTTCGCGGAAACGGAAAAGCAACTGGGTAGAGATCTTCCCCAGAGCACAAACCTCTACACCCAGAAAACAAGAGAAAACAATGTCCTTACCGCCCGACTAAACAAAAAGAGGAAGCTAGGCATTTGGCAGTCAAGGGTAAACTTTGACACCTCATCCGGCTCGCACTCTCGGTTAGGCGGAAAGGATAACATGCCGTCGTCAAACCGGAACTCCAGATGGACGCCACTCACCAAAAGCGTCACCGAGATATTCGACACCGAGAGACTCCCATGGCCAAATGCTCCAATAATCCGAGAGCGTCACAACGCTGATCAGAGCAAATTCTGTGACTTCCACAGGACAAGAGGCCACAACACCGAGGAATGCGTAGACTTGAAGGACATCGTCGAAGCATTTGTCAGAAATGGGACGCTCACGCACCTCGTGGCGTAATGAACGCTGAGCAGGCTAATGCGTGTAGAACCCCAGTTGGGGAAAACACGAATAAAACTGCAGCTTCAATGTCGGAGACTACATACTGCGTAAACAACGAGATTCCGAACCAAGTGCATATCGGCTCGAAAGGCTCGATGACACTCCCAAGAACATGGAAGGGAGCTCAATTACACCGTCTGCATGTAGATCAATTCCAAACTTGTAAAAGAAAAGGCCCAGAGCCACTTCTAATGGAAATGATTCTCCTTATCACATTGACGCTGATGGTCTTACATTTATACTTAATGAACTTTCCACACTGATATACCGGTCTTCACCGCATACATAAGTGGGAAAACAAGTCGTTGCGTGTGGAAGGCGGCAAAACCCGCATAAACACAAAAAACGGCAAACCTTCACGCAGGTCAGTCATAGGTAAAGTTTGATCATCCTACTAAATGAAAGTGCCGGTCCTAACCGCACAGATCATGATAGAGGACATCGAACTAACCTATTGACAACCGCGCATCGAACGGTTAATTTATTCAAAACACTGATGCCGGTTTTCACCGCATAAATAAGTGTGAAGAAATCGTTGCGTGTGGAAGGCAGCAAAACCCTCATAAACACAAAAAACGGCAAACCTTCACGCAGGTTAGTCATAGGTGAAGTTCGGTCATCCCACTAAATGAAAGTGCCGGGCCTAACCGCACAAATCATGATAGAGGAAACTGAACTTTAACCTATTGACAACCGCGCGTCGAACGGTTAACTTATTCAGAACACTTAGAAAATATCTTCAAGGAAAAAATGAGGAAAACCTCCACGCAGGTCAGATATAGGTAAAGTTTAGTCATCCTACTAAGTGCAAGTGACGGTCTTACCCGCACAATCACGAAAGAGGAAGCAAAACTTTAACCTTTTATCTGCCACGTTGATAGGTTAACTTATTCAAAGTACTTAAGAAATTGCTAAGTTAAACTAAAGTATGCACAAGCGAATCATATATTGTTTATGCGGCAAAACAAGTGCCAAATTAAACTATAATATGCATAAGCAAGTCGTATAACGTTTATAAAGCAAGAGTGACGGTCCTACCCGCACAAAAGATTTACATTCCATTAAAATTCAAGTATTACAAGAATGGCCGGGTATCTACCCGCCTACAAGAGTGTAAATCTATACAAAAACATAAACCTATCTTAACAGTGGGAAGGGATCTAAAGGTTCAAGCTTCAGGACCACTCCCTCCAAACCCACTTGTACCCGCACCATCAGTTGGCTGTGGCGGTTCAAGGAAGGTCTTGAGAATGGTTAACCCATCATCAGCAGCAGCAACTTCGTTCACCTTCTCCACCACTGGATGCGGGAAGGCAGCATACTGGTTCACTGCTTGGTCATAAGCAGCTTCAGTATCCACATCATATAAAGGGAAGTTGGAAGGCGGGATGCCCTTCTCAACGAACCCTAGACCAAGCAGGAAGCCAGCCTTTTCCCCATCCTCATGAGAAGCGTTGAGGGCTGCGCTCATGGCATCGTCATATGATGTGTCCGTGAAGACCCGATGCACAACCTACAAAACAAAAATACAAGTATCAAAACATTTTCTAAGTATAAAGAAAAGCGTGAAGACATTATGAAGCTAAGCTTACCTGCGACAACGCTTCTCGTAGAAGCCATTCCTTGGTAACCAGAGCCTCCTGGAGGGCAGCTTGAGCTTGGTTACGGGCGCGTTCGGCTTCACTTTTGTTAAGGTTGGCAAGCAACACTTCCTTAGCAGCAGCATCTTCAACGCCCTTTAGCTTACGCTCAGTATGGTCAAGCATACCCCTCTGGTCCAAGATTTCTTGAAGCTTCTTGGCATCTTCCATGGCCAAGGCGTCATGAGCCTGCTGGAGCCTCTCTAATTTGGCTTTGAGCTCCTCATTCTCGGTGCGTAGAGGCTCAGCAACAGCTTCAGCCCTGGTGGCCCTCTCAGTTGCGTTCCGAGCGGTTTCCTTAGCTAACCAAAGCTGTTCGTTAACAGCTTGGGCAGCCTTGGAACGGGCCTCGAGACGGGCCTGAACTTCAACCTCAAGGGCCTTGAAGGCCTTCTCCTTCTCCGCAGCAACGGCGGAGAGCCTCCTGTTCTCCTCCCGGACAGCCCGCGCCTGAGCTACTTCTTGGATACGAGCTGCTTTTAACTTGTCGTTTTCACGACAAAGCAGCTCGACGCGCGGCTGCATCCGGGCAAGGAGAATTCGAAGCTCGTTTGTCAGCCTACCCTCCTGGTAGCTTGACATAGCTTCTCCCAGTGCACCACTGGGGGCGGCGTGGCGCGCCCACTCGACGCAGTCCACAGCAGTCCGAAGGGTGGTTCCCCGGCGGATGTTCCACCGCGGAACAAACACCTCATTCGAATCCGACACTGCAAAAACAAAAAGCAGTTAGGAAAAGATGGTATAAAAAAAAAAACAACAGGCCAAAATAACCCTACGCACCTGTAGGGTCGACGACAGGCCTGTAGCCGCCAAACCCATCACCCGAACCTAACGGATATCCATCCAAGAGGTCAGGCAGATGGGAAGGAGGCAGAGATTGGCTAGACGCCCCAACCCTAAACATACCTGCTGAACCGGCCGGGGGCGAGGTGGTCGCCGGTGCCGGAGGCGCGGTTGAAGCCGCCGTTGTAGGAACCAACAGAGGTGAACTCACCGGAGGTGAACTCACAACCGTGGTCGCCGCTGCGGAAGAGCCCGCAGAAAAACTCACCGCCGGCTCAGTGAAGGAATCAGTGAATATGGCACTGACAGCCGGCGGAGACGACGTCACAGTTGGAATAGTTGCCTCAACCTAGTGAGCAACTGAACCAACACGTGAAGCAGGCGCAACCGCCTGGGTCATCGCCTCGGGTAGGTTGACCAAACCTACCGTCATGGGTCCAGAAGTGCTCCTCCCCGCTCCACCCTGGAATGCGGTAGCATCCACGCCTACACGAAGACAAAATATATAAGTATAATGGCGGAAAGATATGAAGTTAAAGGAAAGGAAGTTTGTACTTACGAGTCCTCTTGAGCTTGAAGGTACGAACAGGCGGGGACGAACCCGATGGAACCGGCCTCTTTACGCCGGTCACCGTCGCTGTACTGGGCTGCCCGGAGGTGACAGCCGTCTCAACCTCCGGAGCAGTGATTTCAACACCACCAGGGTTCCCCGCCACCTCCTCGCTTTCGGTCTCTGAGTCAGACCGATTCACCGGATCGGCAATGGAGGCAACCTTCGCCTTCCCCTTCCCGCCAGCAGCCTTCTTCTTCCTCACAAGAATGGACCATCTGCGGATTCCTCATCAGAAGATGACAAGATTAGAGGAATTCCAGCAGAGGTTTGAGCATTGACAGGTCGAGGGTTAAACAACTCCTTACCTGGCCGCGTGGCGCTTAGAATCGGGAGGCCCGGCGGGTAGACCTCCACGAACCGATCCGCCGTTTGCTCAAGGATGGGCAACTCGTTCTCATCTAGAGTACGAGTACCCATCCGAGCAGGTGCATCACTCTCCCGCGGCTGCAGGAGAGACTGCAAGTCGTTTCCCTCTGAAAACAAAAAGGAAAAACGGTTAGAACAAAAACCCTAAATTAACGGATAATATGAAGCATACCATAAGGGACAGAGTTCAAACCGTATTCGAGGACGATGGGAATCTGTGACGCCTCCTTCCACACCCGGCTCATCCCGAGCATCACCATCCCGGACTCCGCAAAGCGGTAAACCGGAGACTGGATCCGGGAAACCTTGGAGAACCATTCCGCCTCCTGGTAGTTGGAGGCGTGAAGGTTCGGGAGAGCTCTCCCGTTCTTGAACGTCATCGCTAGGGGACGACGCGAGCGGAGATATAGAAGAACTCCCGCTTCCAAGATCGAAGACTGCGCTCGGTAGCGCAGATCTTCAAACCCTTGATCCGATTGACCAAGGTATACCACCCCTAGATGCACCTCCAGGAATAGAAGGTCATCAGGCGGTCAACATGGGGCTCCACACCCAGAATGAGGCACACCCATTCAAAATGGCGAATCTTGGCGATCGCCATTGGGTGTACCTCCGTCAGATGTACACCGTGTCTCTCCAGAACACGGTAAACAAACTTCGTCAATGGGAACCTGAGATTCCCATACACGAAGAAGGCGGCATAGACCCCTATCTTGCCCTTGGGGGCATCGTACACCGTATGATGAGGCTTTGGAAACTCAGGCTCGAAAGGCTCGAGCATGAACTTCCTAACAATGTACTGGTACAGATCGACGGTAAGAGCACACTTGCACTCACCAGCAGTACTCTTATCGTCCTTATCAGAAGTAGACGACGGATTCTCGGCATACACGTCAGACTCCTCGGCGGTAGCCTCAAGGTCATGAACAGAAGACATGTTTTGGATGTAAAGAAGAACGATTTCAGGAGAATGCTCGACAGAAAAGATAAGAGTATTCGCCGGAAATCGTTTAGAAGAAGAAGAGAGGTGAAACTGTGAGTTGAGATGCAACCTCTTCTCCCTTTATATACTCATCGCAATGAATGCGATGAATTTAATGCGGAAGAGAGAGGAAAACACTGGTGCAATGAAACTATGACACGTGGAAAAAGCAAGCTGGCAACAGCTGTTGACAGGACGCGTGCCGTAAACTTCGCGGCCACGCGCCCGAAAACTCGCGCCCACGCGCCTGAAAAAGCGTCTGGAATGACCATATACTGTCACGTCGCCATAACTTCCTGCACGTCCTGACACTGCCAGAAGAAATCGTCGGACGACGTTTCAACAGTTTGGACTGTTCTTATCCTTTCACCAACTCTTCGAATTTCAAAAAATTCAAAAAGATTCAAAAGTAAGCGGGACTATACCCCTTACCTTGGCAACCAAGTAACTATAAGACAGGTGCTAGTACAGTGTTAAGGCAAAACCCTTCACATACTTAGCACCTGCAGGGAATTGAAGCCAAGAATACCTCGGCAACCAAGTAACTATAAGACGGGTGCGGGTACAGTGTCAAGGCAAAACCCTTCACATACTTAGCACCCGCGGGGAATTGAAGCCAGGAATACCTTGGAAGTAAAGTAACTATAAGACGAGTGCGGGTACAGTGTCAAGGCGAAACCCTTCACATACCTAGCACTCCGCAGGGAATTGAAACCAAGAAGGATCTTCTGGGCCATGCTTGCGGAAACGAGAATAACATCCCCGCATAGCGGGAACGTCGAGAACTAGATTGTTTGAAGCTCCAAGATGGAATTGGTTGTTTTAACATAATTGATCACAATGTTCAAAACTACCAAAACCTCATGGAGAATCTACACAAGTGGAACTCAACGCTCCTGACTTGCGAGGAGGTTACAGACCTACCCGCATCATACCCAAAGATCAAGCAGAAAAGTCAGGAATTTTTGCACGTGACATTAGGACTTCCGCGGGAAGAATCCCCATGGAAAACCTTAAAACTAAACCCTTTTCAAAACCCTTTGCTTAAGTCCAAAAGTTCACCTCACTTATTAACAATTCATGAGAAGAACATTGGACTGGGGGGACTTGAAAAGGTAGGTCCCAGCAGAGCCCAGTTGGACCCGCAAGACTCACCTCAAAGAGGGACGTCTGCGCAGTTGAACCCGCAAGACTCACCTTCAACAGGGACGTCTGCGCAAAGGCTAAACTCGCAAGACTCGCCTTGAAGAGACGTCTGCGCAGAAACCAACTGGATCCGCAGGACCCACCATGCTCAGAGACGTGACGTCCTTACGCGCAGTACGCAAGCTGTTCCCGCAGGAAAAGCCTCCCAATGGTCGACGTACTCCGCCTGTTCCCGCAGAAACGGATACTAGCCATCAGGGAAGGCTACCCGCGCAGCAAGGCTACACGCACAAGGCACTTAACTCTTAAATAATTCAGTAATGTCACCTGAAGAAGGAGTGAGCAAGCCGGGAACACTCCCGCACAAAGCCGGGAACACTCCCGCACAAATGAGCCTGTCCGTACGATACTGGAGGATCTTTTGTACTGTACCTGACGAGGTATGGACAAAAGATCTGACCAAAGATACGACAGCTCACTGACAACAGTATGACGAGCAGCACGCTCTTGTACTGTATGTCACTATCAGCCGCTGCCTACTCACCAACCTGTCGGAGGACGTGCATAGCCTGCAGTTGGTGGAACAGGAATAGTACACAGCCGGCCTGGTCACTATCAGCCGCTGCCTACCCACCAACCACTAGCATGGCACGTGCGTAGCCCACAGTTGGCAGAACAGGAATACTATTCAGCCGGCTGTACCTGCTTGGAAACCTACCTTCGGCTATAAATACTCCAACACCTTGAAATGGTATGGACACATTACATTACATTACATTACCTTATCATATCTTATCTTTTCTAGCAATCTCTTAATATACGTTTATATTCAAGAGCAATCTAGTCTGATTCTCACGCCGGAGGGTGGTCACAAGGAGGTACCCCCCCCCCCTTCTAAGTGACGAGCTCACGGTGTCTGTTTTGCAGGTCACCAGAAGAACCATCTTTGCCGGACATAACCCCTCGTGGGAAACATCTATTTAACCCCCAGATTATCCGTAATCTGCCCGGGGTCAATTAGTGTTTCTTCATCGATGATTTGAAACACGAAAAGATGGGAAGGATTAAAAGTTTGTGTTTTGAAGGAGAACACGTTTCTCTGAATTTCATCATAAACTACAAGTTGGTTAAGATTATGAATGGTGGCAGCATATATAAACTCATGTTCCCGGTATTAAAAGTCATGGGTTCGCTTCCACGTAAGCATCTAGAAAAGTATAAAGCTATATATAACAATGGCTAGCTTTTAAATAATATTATATTATCCGTTTTACTTTTTACAGTTGTAATTGACTTTAAGCTATTACTTACTAAAATTAGTCACACTAATTAAAATTGGTTGCCCTTTAAACAGCCAAATTGTCGCCGCTATATATAAGTATAGCGGAGACGTGTCGCCGCTAAAGGACCATCGCTATTGCCAAAGCGTCGCCGCTAGTTGTGTTCGGTGGTGGTGATGTGGTGTTCGGCGTCAAGGAAAATAGAGGGGGAGAGAGAGAATCTAAAATGTTAAAGAAATGTGGACTGAAGTCGTGGAGAGGAGGAAAACGCTCCTATGAAAGGTTAGGGCATTAGTGGTGATATGTCACCGCTAATGCCTTTCGTACAATAAAACCCTAGCCGTCGATCAATCCATAAAATCCATAATCGGGTTTTAAGTCACTCGGATCATGATGAACGTTAGCGGCGTCATCGACCTATACGATAAAACCCTAGCCGCCCGATCAATCCGTAAGTTAAAAGCTTTGAACACACACGCATGTGGGTGTTGTTGGTGGGGGGGGGGGGGGGGGCATAACTAGATACGTAGGATTTTTGGTAGACATCTAGATAGATAGATATCGCAAACAATTGCTAGGTGGTTTAACATATAAGTATATGTGTGCTTTTGTTTTATAAAAAAGTGTAAAAAAAACGTGTGTATTGTAAGAATTTTATATAAGGCTATGTGTAGTGGAGATGCTATAAAATGGGGCGTTTCGCGTCATGAGGCGCCCAATCAGCAAAGAGTGAGTTTTTATTTTAAGAGTGTAGTATTGTTGTAGCTCAACACACACACACACACACACACACACATATATATATATATATATATATATCACACACAAACAATTATAATAATAAACAAAAGTGAAGCAGGACGACAAGAATTCACCCCCCACCCCACCCCACCCACCCACACACATTTCTCCCCTTTCTGGGGGTGAGGGGGGGGGGCAAGGATTTATCGCCCTAAAATGGGCATGTTATCGCCCCGTTACGGAGGGCCTATACATTACACGGTTCCTTCAATTTACCATTTTAAGCGTATATAATTTCTCCCCATACGGAGACTATGGGGATTGGCATTTATAGGTGGGGTATAGGTGACTTAGTGAGCAATATTGATCCAAGTATGCCTACATAGCGAAACTAATTCATTAACACCCATTTGCTTGGTTAAGGTTGCTACAAGTTTCATCATCCTTCTATTTTCTATTATATATTCACATCATATATCTTTCACGTGTCCGTATGGTCCAACGGTTTTATAACCAATCATACCATCAGAATTGATCTTGTTAATTATTCGCGTTTCATTTCAAAATTAAAAACTAAATGATTATTATGTATACTACACCAAGTCTTAAACATCTATCAACTTCTTTACTCATCAAGTTGGTCATCATTAACTAGATAAGGATTAACTATACTGTCTATACACATCTTAAAAATAAATGTTAAATTAGATCCAACGATTAGAGGCGAGGTGAATTACTTCATGGAGTCTAAGTTATCTTAATTATAGAACTAGTTTTTATATTGAATTAGATGTTATTCTTGTTTCTAGCTAATTTAAATTTTCTTGTTCATTTCTAGCTAGTTGCCTATAAATAAATTAGGCTTAGGTTTATTTTTTTCATAATTAAGTATTGTTACGCATTCAGATTTTTATTTGATTAATCAAAAAGAGTCACGTAAGGTTTATTCAACATTGTGTTCGATTACTTGATTCACTTGATCGAATAAGCTCAACAAGTGGTATCAGAATCTAATGATCAAGGCTCGTGTGTTCATAATTGTTTCCCATTATGTTTGGGTGTTTCCGATCACAGTTGAGGTTCCAAATTAAGGTGTTAAAGTTTTCATTGCAGCAAAAAACTATATCACATGTGCTCAAGTTCGATTGCAATAAAATTAACGATCGTTGTAGAATTCCGATTATAGGAAGAAAATCGATCGCATGAAGAAGTCCAATCAAATATTAGAAGTTATATCCCGAACCGAAACAATGGCAAAACTTCAAGTGGTACGAGGATTCAAGATACTAAATCAATGAAATTACAAAAGGTGGTCAACTTGTGTTAAGTATCCTCAAGGTCAAGATCTTTGGCATGTAACATAAGGTGCCGAGAGAAGACAATCCACAAACGATATAATTAACAATGTTATAGGGAAATGATAGTTTAAGATGTTGATGATGATGCTCTTGATCATAGTTAAGAACTTGAGTACCCCAAAGCAAGTGTGGTATATGTAAGAGACCTTATTCAAGAAGAAGAATGTCCAATCGAATGTGAGTTAATGATAATTTCCTAATGAGATCTTCCAATTTCACATTATTTTCGTGAAGTCAATAACTTATGTCGTGAAAATCAGAGAACTCGATCCACAATCCCGAGTTAGCGATGCTCGTATAAAGTGGATACTCATCCACAATCTAAGGTCGGAGTAGCATGGCTTCGTTACCGCTTATCCCAGGGGTGGGCGACCTAACCGAGTATAACCGACTTCGAGAATGTCTTTGCTGGACAAGAAGCCTTGGAAAAACAATTAGCCTTGGTATCGATAAGAAAGACAAGGGTAAGTATGGGGAGAAGTGAGATTGACCCAGGAAGAAGGAACATAACTGAAAGGGTTTGGATTACAAATATAAAGAATATTCATTGAACGAAATGAAATGAGAAAAAGAATCAACGTACCAACTGAATAGATTTCCATATAGGTGCCACAATCGTGGACGAACAAGGTATATGGCCAAAGACTGCCGATTGCCAGGGGTAATAACGTTGTGTTAGAGAAGAAGAATTGTGGAATGTGGAGGCTAATATGATGAGTTTAGAGAAAAAAAAAGTTAGCCGTCACCGAATTAAATCGAACTTGTATGATGGATGGTTTGATGTAGGCTCATGTTGGTGGACAAGTCGCGAATCTGAAGCTAGATTATGAGGAAATCATGGTTGAAGTATATAATACATATGGTTTAGATCTGACCGTAACCGAACTAAATAAGAGAGTAACCTTGTTGGATGAAGTGCACGAAGAGGCATCTCCATCTCATGGTATGGGTTGTCATGATTGAGTAGAAACAGATGAAGATCAACAAAGCAACAACTTTGATGTTGGAGTTATGAGGTTCATGCAAAAATTAGGTGATCTAAATGAATCCCCATGGGCTGAGTTCGATAGGGCGCATGCATCAAGTGTAGATGAAAGAATTACCATGATAGTTGGTCATAATTCCCATCCGAAACCAGGGAATGTTGTTCCAAATAACAGTAATCTCGAAACTAGCTTAGTTGTAACAAGGAAAAACCCGTCAGGTAATGTGATAGAATCGAATCCAAGAATCAAGCTAATAGTACAATGTGTGAAAAATATTGGAGGGACAACGAAAGTTGGTATTGCAAGAGAGTGTGAAACTTAATGCAATACCAATTAACTTAAAGGACCAGAATAATTAATGGAAAAAAAAGTGGTATTTTAAGAACGGTTATGGTGGAGATCAAAAGATAAGTGGCCAAAGTGAATTGCCTAATGCCTAAATCATCTTATTTTTAGAACTAATTTTCATTTTGAATTTGATGTTATTCTTGTTTCAATTTACGTTTTCATGTCATTATGCATGTATCTTCTTGTTTAAATTTCTAGGGTTCCTACAACTCTACAAGTACAGCAAGTTCATTAGCTAGTGAAAATCATAAAATTAGATGACCATCATTTTAGTAATTGGCATCAATGAATGTACTATCACTGTCATGTAATCAGGCATAGAAATTGACATTCGTATCTACATAAATTTTGTATGCATTGTTGTTAGACTATTACAAATAAATGCTAGATAAAACTTAACTCGAAGTCATTATTAACTAGTCAATTACTTGCACTACCCTTATTGAACTGGTTAGTCATAATCGTAATGGTACTATTCGGTTTGTGAATTTACTAATTTACGATTTCGACATTCTAGTGAATTTACCATATAACGTATTTTTACTAAATATGTTCGGCAATATTGTTAATACTATTACTATAGTTAATGTTAATTGTCATTGTCGATGTGTTGTCATGTCATTACTATTACTATAAGTCAATCACATATTATTATTATTATTAATTTATTATTGTCATCCCGTTAAGAAATGCCCCGACTATTTCAGGATAAATATGGTTTTATGTTTGATTACACATTGGCACATTTCCACAAACAACACACGAGTTAAATTTACTAGTTTAAGATATAAAGAATTAACTGAATGTGAAAAAAAAAAGTTACAAAGAACGAGTTTCAAAATTGAGTTAGTAAGAAAGCACAAATTATTAACTCAAAAATAACTATGCACCTCCTCTATGAAGTAACTAAAGCGAATTAGACAGATATATGTTAATTATGTTTATTTAAGAATCCAGTTTATTTGATATCAAATACCATAATAGTAAGTTAATACAAGTCGGGTTTTTTCTTAAAACATAATCAAACAAAACAAAATTTGAAAATTATTTGATTTTGTAACTGCCACATGTTTAGGTCTTCTTGTGAGAAAACAAGATGCTTGCTTACCTAGGGAAACGGCTGTTTGTAACTTGTGGTTTTGTCATTTATGAGAAAACACATATCACCATATACGTGTTCCTCCATGTAGGCAATATGAAATGTGAGTTTTTTTTTGTCTAGAATCACATATGAGGGTTTGGAGTAGTAATGATTGTGTGAACTCACTATAATACATGAAGCCTAAGCAGCATTAAGTATTGAAAAATGGATTTTGAAGCATGCAATAACCTACTGAAGAACTGGATATTTATGAACAAAAAATTATTATTGAATATTTTCGTTGACTAAATGGACCTAATTAAATCCTAAAGATGATCACCACCAAAATGGTATCTAAAAACCACTACATCTGTACATCTAAAGATTACTTGTAATTTAATAGACATGTATAATGTGGCCAAAAATAAATGTAGTATTCTAGGTCATTCGTCCACTTTAGACACATTACATATTTTTTATCGGAAATGACATACATACAAAAACACACACACATATATATACACACATACATACAAACACACACATGTATGTGTGTATGTATGTATGTATGTTTGTATCGGCAAAAATAGAAACATTCACGATTAGATTCACATTTAATCAATGAATCATACATATGTTGACCATCTAATTTTATAGTATTCTAATTCAACTGTATCGACAATTGTTTTTGACACAATAAAATTTTTATTCAAATATTATATCAAATTTAGTATATGGGAAATTGTGCCAATGTTATAATATGTTTATGATTATGGGTCCATGTAGATGAAAATTATGTGATTGTGTAAGAAAGAATTGTGTTGAATTCATATACACAAAACAAAGCTAGAAAACATTTAGACTATTACAATTGAGATATTTGTTGTCGGTGTCGATAATGGTGGAAAGCCCTTAGGGTTATGTATGGTCCATAAGTTGGCCATTTATGTGATAACAAAGCGTGTATCGTGTTGAATTTGCATACACAAAACTAGATATATTGTTAATGTTATAATGATTGAAGTATTCTTGTTGGTATAGGAGAAACAATGTACAATATTTTTAATGGTATATATTTAGTGTGTGTGAAGTCATGATTCTCTCATCATAAACGTATAGCGAATGCTTATTTTAATCAATTCATGAATGATTTAATGTAATCCCTTCAAATGAGGAAAAATCGTGATATCTTGAAACGTATTTGTAAAATCTTGATCGATTTTGAAAAATAGTGTATGTATAGTAACTGAGAATGATAATTATGTAATAACAATTTGTACTTTATCTACTAATTTCAATGGAATTTTTATAGAGAACTTTGTATGATTTATTGAATGGAGAATCATCAAAATATAGATGTTGATCACAGTTATTACGTACACATTGACTTTTACATTTGTTCCAATAAGCAATCCAATCAACCAATCAGAGGAGAAAAATAAGTAAGGATGGCTCCTTCACAACTCACACTTCAATAACCAGGTTCCTTCATAGCCTACTCACCCATAATTCGCTCACCACCTCCTCAACGCACCATCACCTCCACCACCACCAAATAGGTGTACTTAGCACTTACTTGTTTAGAGTCTTTTAACCATTCTAACCTCTTACTAGCTCAGCATTTACTAACGTAGAGATTGTCAAACAACTCCTTGGACATTAAAGTAGCAATTTGTAAATATGAATTACATTCGTATTAATAATGACACTTTTGTAAACATGTATAATGTTTGTAATTTTGTATAGATATGGCCGGCATTGGCAAATTACGTAAAGTTCTAAGATTTAGAAATATAACTTGAGTTTGGATGAAACACACTTATCCAAATGATGATAACAAAAATCGAACTACCAGTTTATTAGATTTCTAATGATCATAAAGATTTTTGTCAACTAAAACTGAGATACAAAGAAGATTAATATTACGAAACACACTATCAGCATGTCCCTACAAATTCTATACTATTAGATATATATTGTATAAACGTGTAAAAATCACGTCATCTATATTTGGATTACTCAAAATTTTGTGTCAAATAGCAAGCATGTGCATTGATCCAAGTGTCTAACATACTTGGCTACCACTGCTGCTGACGTGCCATTGAATTTCACATGACACCACGTGATTTTCACATGTGTGTACAACTATTTATTTATTTTTAATACTTCTATAAGGATATGTGTGACCCACAAATAACATTTTGGTATAATATTTTATTTTCTAAGGTCACAAAATTCAGGTGGCTAGCAACTAAAGCATTCACGTATCATCATAAGTTTGACAAATATTAGTCAAAGAAAGTGCATGTGATTGCTCCAACATACTTGGACAATTGGGCCATAACCGCACGTGTTCATCAAGGGCCAAGCAATAAGAAGCCATTTGATTTCTTGTGACACCCACGTGGTTTTCACTTTGAGACCCATATTTTATAAATTGATAAGGAAGTGTCGCTAGTTTCTGCTTTGTTCTGTTCTCTTCGATGGGACTGGCGGTAGGACTGGTAGAGCTAGTCTCCACTAGGTTCTTATCGGTTGTTGAGAGGTGATGGTTCGGGAGATTAGGGTTCGGGCCATTATAATCCATACCCGGGCGAAGAAGTGAAGAATTAGGAAATAAGCCAGTACCCGATATTACCAGTAGAAGGTATGCTTTGAAACATGGAACCGATACGAGGTGTCTTTATAAGTCCTAGCTGATCATTTTCGTTGTAACAAAATTCAATGAAGAAGAAGAAGAAGAAGAAGAAGAAGAAGAAGAAGAAGAAGAAGAAGAAGAAGAAGAAGAAGAAGAAGAAGAAGAAGAAGAAGAAGAAGAAGAAGAATGAGGCATTAATCCTAAGCATGAATTTGTATGAATCGAATCAGAAACACACTCTTTCTATTTACATCGACATCCCTATTTATACACAACAAAAATAGTGGTTATTTAACTACCTAGCAACTGTATAACTAGCTACTTAGTGGTTATATAATTACATGGTGGCTGTTTAACCAACCAGCTAATGGTGTTACAAGCGTAACTACAATAACTACCTAACAGTACTGTTACATATTAACAAAGACCCTTTGACTAAATGTAATTAGATAAATGACTTTAAATTTTAATTCAAACTTTTCAAACAATTAAGGCAAACAGCCTTCTTAAGCATTAGACGCTTAAGATCGTGACAACTGGAAAGTCTTCTGATGGCGGTTATCATCAGAGATCAAATACCTTTATCCGGAAGAACATATCATTTTAAATAGGTTAATACGGGGCACGTGGATACCATCAGTGTAATGCAATAAATGATCATATATAAGTCTTCACTCTTGTGCGAGGAGGGCATTGAATTCTCTCAACTAATAAATAATTATTATTATTTTATCGACCGGTCCCAACAGTTGGTAGGGTCACGATACTAATCCTTAGATGTCCTTTTTCATCCCAAGTTGTTTCTATTAATCCATATTCAACGGCTGCAAGTTTTGGATCCAACGGTACTAACCAAACGCCTTATATTTTTCATTAGAAATATCATATGCTAATTCCTTTTAAACTCTTTCCTCTTGTAATTATGATGCCATTAGAATCCCTAGCTAAAAACTTCAATGCCAATAAAATTAATTGAGGGAACTAATATCTTAAATTTGAAAGGAGTATCAAAAATGACTTTAAAGAGATCATCTCTTCCTCATTATTCCCGACAACAAGTATATCATCAATATAGACAACAACATGAACTATAGAAACACCCATGGTTTTAGAAAACAAAGAGTAATCATTTGGAGAATGAATATAATCCTTGGATTTAAGAGCATCACAAGTTTGTCATACCATTGTCCTAAGGCATGCTTTAAGCCATATATATAAAGATTTTGGCAATTTTAAAACTTGAGTTGTATTACCAAAACTTACACCAAGGGGAGGGGTCATGTACACATCGATCTATAACAGAATCAACGTGTAAAAAGGCGTTACTGACATCGAATTAGTATAAGGCCAACTCAATTTGGCTATATTAGTTATTAAGACTTGAGCCCTGGTGTTTTTTGCAACTAGTCATAAAATTGTCTCAAATAAGTCTGTGGCTGTACGTTCTAGCTAATTAATTCATAGAGTTTCTTTCACAACTGACTTTAGCGACCAAAATTTTTATCTTAAGATTAGTGACCAACATCACAACTTGAATATTTTACGACCAAAATAACACATGGACCTTGTGTTTGAAAATTGAAACTGTGAGCTGAATGTTTTGTGATCAGAATGTTTTATGGGAGCGAAATTGCAACAAAAATGTTTTTCTTTTGTGACCAAATTAACTTCGAATTGGCGCGCTTTGGTGTTGAACCTGTTGGATTTTATGGACGTTTCGGGTCAAGTCAACGTGACCGACCCGAACGTGACCCGGAGAGTTTCACCGGGGGTAACGAGAGATGGGCCTACTTATGTTATAATTAGGCCCGACACAATATATTGGGTGGATTGGGTATTGGTTAAAAGGCATTATTTGGTTAATTGAGCTTAAGCCCAAATTGGTTTAATAGTTAAACCCTAAATACATTCACTATAAATACATAAGGATTTATCTATTTATGGTAACTTTTAAAAACCCTAACCTATCATATACTCTAATCCAGCCGCCACCGGATTCTGACGCCGAATTCCGGCTAACCCGGTTTTCCGGCGAGCTAATTCCGGCTGCCGTACACATCTCACAGCCACCACCAAGCTTCCTTCAGTCACCACAAGCTACATCGCAGCTCCTACCTAGCTCCGGTGCTATCAAAACACGTTACACGGTTTTCCGGCGAAGTTGCAGTTCCGGCGAACCTGCAACTCCGGTGAACCAGTCCGGTGACCTTGCTGCTGCTGTTATTGTTGAGGTGTTGCTGCCTTGACCGTCCTAGCTACCGTCTGCCGCTGTCTCGGCTGTCCTCCGCCGTCCGCCGCCGCCGCCTGTTGCACAGCCGCCGTCCGCCGCCGCCGCCTGTTGCACAGCCGCCGCTGTCAAACGTCGTCGCCGTCGTTCGCCTACCGGAACAGTTGGGTGTTGATTGTGTTCGATCTCTAGCGTTTCTCGTTTACTCTCGGTGTCTTCCCGGTTCTCGTAACCGAGGTATATTGACAAACCCTCTATGGTTGTTTATTATCGTTTACTCGTACTCGTATCGTTTGTAATCGGATCCGGGTTCGGGTTTCGGTTTTTTGTTCGTTTTTAACTTGTTATATCCGCTGCGTTTTTGAGTTCGGTTTCTTATTAACTTGATTAATAACTATCGAAACGAAATATTATATATAAAACGGGTTGAAATAGTTTATCCGTTTTGTCTCGAACCACCGTTGAAACCCAACAGTGGTATCAGAGCCGAGGTTACAACGTACGAGTCGATACCGGTTCGTTTAAAACCGGATCTACATCTTAAACTTTAAATCGTTTAAAGTTTATAGATCTAGAATTATTTTCGGGTGATTTTGAGTTGGTCAAAGTTTTGTTTATTTTATTTGACCAAGTCAAAACGACCCAAAATTTTATTTATTGTGAATATGTAAATCCGGCCCCGACCTATGTGTTTGTTTGGTTGTGTTTGGTGTTTGAGCTTGTTTTGGCCATATGGTTGGTTCAAAAGTTGTAAAAAGGTTATTATTTAATTTTCGGTTTTCTTTTGGCCATAAAAATGGTTCAAATTTATAATAGGACATATTATTGTTAGTTTATAAATTTGTAATTAAGAAAACGCGAAGATAACCGAGGACGAGCTCGAGGACCTTTTTGGAGTTAGTGGGAGTTCGGACAAGACGACGGGATGCACGGAGAAGTCCATCCTTGTGGTTGTTTGTGTTGTGAACCCCTTGACCCGATCGGTCTCTCTAATTGGCTCTAGCGAGACCGATCACCTTTTGGCCATAAGGATTTACATATTATTGTTATTTGATATTTGTGGTTGCTTGGATTGATTATAATAGGATTATAATATCACCGACCTAATACCAAATAAATTTGAAAATAAACATTTTATTAACCAATTATGTTTTGCAAATTAAAAGCGTTTTGATTTCCAAATCTAATAACTTAATAGATTTCTGTTAACTTAAAATTGGTTAGTCATATCGCGACAAACTTAGTTTTTAAATAGGTTATTTAAAACTAAGTGTCCTGAGAGATGAAAGGGTTCATCTATTCGTCCCGATAATAAATACAGTAAAATTTGACTTTTACTCTATTTGGTAATTTTAAAATTAATCCCAATTTAAAACCAATAGTTTATGCCAATCCTACTACAAGTCACACTTGAGGCGTACTGCGAAATTTCGAGTGTTTGGAGCTACAGCACCGCACTTATTTTCTAGCCTATCCCATCAAGGTGAAAGCGTTTTGTTGACACATCCGGCCCTTTCACACGTCACTGTACTAGGACAACTATTACTTTACTCTCCTGTTACGTGCTACAGCTGTCTGGAGACTTAAAGTGGGCAAAGATGAAGCTAAACGTATCGATACAGACAATCGTTGTCTCTATAGGCCTCATAACTGAGAGTTGTGCTCTATTCAAAATTGACAATCGTTGTCGGTCTGCCTAACCACTTATTAATGTTGTGTGCTAAAGCTGCCTTTAATAACTGGAAGCCAGATTCTCATACTTCTAATTAATTAATGTTATTGGGTCATTAATAATAGGACTACAACATCGAAAATACTAATTAAACTTACTTTTGCTTAATTAATCAGATGTCGTCAAACGAAATCTCTCCTTTCGCCCTTAAGACTATCCTTGAGAATGATAAACTGAACGGTACCAACTTCATTGAATGGCACCGCAACTTAAGACTTGTTCTAACCATGGCAAAGCGCCTGTATGTTCTCAATGGACCTGTTCCAAACTGTCACACCCGGCCCTGAGCGGCGGAAACAGCCGGGCGCGCGCGAGTGGGGATTGATAATTAAGCACGGGCCATTGCAAACATTCAAAGATTTTCATTGCGCATGAAATGTTTAATACAAATACATTACATTGTTTAAAAATTACATAAAAACATCCAAGTATAAAAACTGTTGAAGATTTCCATGCCATATCCCCTTGCGCGGCGGGAACAACCACGCGCATCGAAGGGATAGAACTAAAATCTTCCAAAAAGCTAGTTTTAGATGTTCAGCGTGAGGTGCTCTAAGTGTGACTCCATGCGCTACCTAATTATCTCCTGAAAGACACGTAAAAACATTTGAATCAGTATAAACTGAGTGAGTTCACAAGTTTTAGTAACTTGATAAATCGTATTGCATCATAATCTTGATACAAATCATTCTGAAACATAATTCTGATAGCATCATTAAAACACATGCTTGGTAAAACATGGTTCTATCAACATATTCTGATAAAATCGTTCCGCGGGTTACGCGCGAACATTTCTGGGAACTGTGCTCGTCTATGCAAAGTGGCGCTGCCACTACGAGCTAAAATAAGTATTACCGTCCCGCGGGTTACGCGCGAACGTTTCAGGAAAATGTGCTCGTCCATGCAAAGTGGCGCTGCCACTACGAGCTAATCAATAATTCCGTCCCGCGGGTTACGCGCGGACGTTGTGCCGGAAAACAAGGCGCTCGTCCATGCAAAGAGGCGCGACCCCTACGAGCGGGCTCAAACCCATAGTACTGCCCCATGACCATACTAGGCACTCGTCCATGCAAAGAGGTGCGACCCCTACGAGTGGGTGGATCAAACCAGCAGTCCCTACCCTTAGAGTTCCAATGGTAAAGTGATCACTTACTCGAGTTCTAGCGCACACACATCGAAAACCTTAGATAACCGTTCGCATTGCTCATCATGAAATATAATTTAAACACATAATCGCTTGCATAGCTTGTAAGTATACCATGATAAAACATTATTTTAGTACGTGTCCCTCGCCCCGAAAACAGTTTAAAAACAGTGAAAACAGCGAGAATAGGGGCTGTGAGACTCACCTGTGGTTCTTGTTAAGGGATTAATCGAGATTCGGGTTTTCTTGGTGTTGGCCTCGGAATCGAAGGTCTAGAATACGATTAAATAACAAGTATATATATTAAGATCAAGAATTAGGAGAATATAAGGGTTGGAAAGCAGATCTCAAGGTTATATTCTAGGCTTACCTGGTAACAGGATCGGAAACGAAAACAACGGATGCTTGGGAGATGATTAGTGCAAGTTGCAGTTCTTAAGAGAGAAGTTTGAAGTGTGTTTTGGTGATGATAATTTAGGTTACATATTTATAGGCAAACTCAAGGGAACACAATCCCTTGCTCCAGGGGATTGTAATCTTTTCATATCTAGGGGTAATGATGATAAAGTATGGAAATTATTATTATTTATTTAAAAGTGGAGTAGTGGATAAAAGATTTTGATTTTGATTTGGTCAGGACATGCAGGTCTGTGGTTGGTGGGAGTAGGGTGGCTGACAGTTGACTTTTCATGTTACAGTGTGCTTTTTCAGGTACTTTGTCAGTGTACAGTAAAAAGTGGAAAATCTCTGAAACACGCTACCGTTTCTTTTTGGGCGGGAGTAATCTCCTTACAACTGGAGAATAGACTAAGTGTTCTGCGCGTATTACTTTGTGCGCATAGCTTTCTGCGTGAAGGACATTTCTTTGCTGCGGGTAGGTGCGTGACCTTCTCGCAGTCAGGGACATTGAGTTTCATTTGTAGATTCTCCAGGTGGTCTTGGTATTTCAACATAGTGATCAGTTATGTTGAAGTCAATTCCATCTTGGAGCTTCAGACAAACTAGCTCTCAATGTTCCCGCCATGCGGGGAGGTTAGTTCCCTTCCGCACGCGCATAAACGATTTAGGGTGCACCCGCCTTAGCATTATGCGTGACGGTCAACCCATTAGACATCATAACGTTAAGGTACATGAAAACATAAAGCCAAAACATTCGCGCATGGCACATATAACATATGCTCACGCTGGTTCTTAACATGGCGCGCTCGCGCAGGGCGCACATAACAAATGCACGCGCTGACTAACATGGCGCGCTCGCGCAGGGCGCACATAACAAATGCACGCGCTGACTAACATGGCGCGCTCGATATTTACAATCACCTAATTATTAGGTTGATTACTTAGTTTATAGGATTGAGAAATTTACCGGGTGTCACACAAACGAGCATGAAAACAACACAGCCGCTGCACGAAAGATTCTTGACAAGCATGAGGATGACTCGGCTGAGGTCTCCTGTATTATGCTAGCCACCATGACTTCTGAGCTTGCTAAAGGCTTGGAAGACTTTGGTGCCTATGAGATGCTTGAGCAACTCAAGGGCATGTTCCAGAAACAAGCCCGTCAAGAACGTTTCGACACCATGAAACAACTCATCAGTTGCAAGATGACAGAGGGGTCTCCCGTCAGTGCTCATGTTCTTAAGATGAAGGGGAACATCAATCAACTCAAGAAACTTGATTATCCCATGCCCGATGAAATGGCATCGGATTCATTCTCAACTCTCTCCCCAACTCATACGACCAGTTCGTAATGAATTTCAACATGAATGGTTGGGTGAAGACAGTGCCGGAGCTTCATAACATGCTCAAGACGGCTGAGATGAACATTCCTTCAAGGACCAATCAAGTTCTGACCATTCGATCTGCTGGTGTCAAGAAGCCTAATCCCAAGAAACGGGGTTATAAGGGTAAAGGCAAGAAGAATGTTACCATTGCTGCCCCTCGTGCCACCAATGCTAAAAAGGGGTTCCAAAGATGCCATCACCGCCCCGTGAGGAGCGCCAGTGCCACCGATGCAACCAGATGGGACACTGGATGCGAAAATGTCCCGAGTACCTTTCTGAGATCAAGAAGAAGAGAGCCAATGGTGAAGGCTCTTCTGGAGGTATTTCATATACGTTATTGAACTCTTCACTGTCTCTAGCAACACATGGGTATTTGATACCGGATGTGGTTACCACATCGTTAATGTCTTGCAGGAGCCTGAGAAGTGGAGGAAACTGAATAAAGGCAGCATGGAACTCATCGTTGGAGATGAGAAGAGAGTACCAGTTCTGGCAACTGGAGTATTTTATTTTACTTGTCCATCTAGCCTAGTTTTTCATTTGAATAATTATTTGTATGCTCCTGGTTGGACCAGCAACATCGTTTCAGTTTCTTTACTGTTTGAACAAGTTTTAAGTACATGTTTTAATGGCATGGCTATTTCTGCTTACTTAAATGATATCTTTTATTTTGAGGCTAAACCTCGAAATGATATATATAAGATTGATGTTCAAACTAATAATAACGTATATATAATCTTTCAAAACGTATCAGATCTGGCATCAATGATACATTTCTATGGCATTGCCGACTTGGCCACATAAGCAAGGCAAGAGTTAAAGACTCCAATCCAAAGGGATTCTTGAATCCACAAGACCGGACTCTTTTGACGATTATAAATCTTGCTTAGTTGGCAAACTCGCCAAAGACTCCTTCACTCATAAAAGCGAATGAGCAAGAGATCTGTTAGGACTCATACACACTGATGTATGTGGACCTTTCAGAACCGTGTCTAGAAACCATGAAAAATACTTCGTTTGTTTTATCGACGATTATAGTTGATATGCTTATGTGTATCTTATGAAACACAAGCATGAAACTTTTGAAATGTTCAAAGAGTTTCAAAACGAAATGGAAAACCAACTTGGTAAAACCATTAAGATACTTCGATCAGATCGAGGTGGAAACTACCTCAGCTCAGAGTTCATCAATCATCTAAAAGAGTGTGGAATTGTTTCACAGCTTACTCCACCTGGCACACCCCAACATAATGGCGTGAGCGAGAGGAGGAATCAAACTCTGCTAAACATGGTTTGATCGATGATGTGTAGAACTAACTTGCCTCACTCCCTTTGGAGTTTCACCCTTATGACCGCCTCCCGCATTCGTCAAATACTACAACCAAAGCGGTTATTACTTCTTTCATCCTGATACAAATATGATTTCTATCAAAAGGAAAGACCACTTCCTCGAGAAAGAATTTTTCAATCGAGGAACTGGAGATTACATTGTCGATCTTGAAGAAATTCAAGAACCACAAACATCTGCTAAGGACGTTGGAGTGTCTGATCAACAAGTTGTTGTTGCTGATACATCAGACATGAATACGAGCGTTCGCAGAAGTACTAAGACTCTCGTACCCAATCCTAGATACCTATAGCATCTGGATGGTCCGTAAGTCTTATTAGTAGCCGAGTTTGGCGACGAAGCTACTAAGTACATATCTGCAACCTTGGATCCGGAATCCGAGAAACGGCGAGATGCCATGAACGCCGAGATGCAATCTATTCTTAAAAATCAAGTCTAGAAATTGATTGAGCTACCCCCCGAAGGTCGGGCAATAGGGAGCAAGTGAATTTTAAGCAAGCATCTAGAAGCTGAAATCTTCACTTGATGAGAAAATCAAAGAGTTTGGTTTTATCAACAATGAAGATGAGCCTTTTTTTACATAAAGGCTAGTGGGAGCATTGTATCATTCCTCATCTTGTATGTGGATGATATACTGATCATTGGAAACAACATTCCTATGCTTAAGGGAGTTAAGCACTGGTTGGAACCTTGTTTTGCAATGAAAGATCTTGGAGAAGCCACATATATTATGGGAATAGAAGATCTACCGAGATAGATCTAAGTGACTTCTAGGGCTAAGTCATAGTACATACATAAGCAAAGTCATGACACAGTTCTCAATGGACAACTCCAAGATAAGAGCTGTTTCATTGCTAAAAGAACCGTCTTAGCAAATCGCAATCTCCGGCAATGGGCATTGAGACAAAGCACATGCAAGCAATTCCATATGCTTCAGCGATTGGCTCTGTCATGCATGCTTTATTATGCACTAGACTTGATGTCTCGTAAGCGTGTTTGGAGGAGTGGAAGAGGAGCTCATTGTAAGGTGTTACAATGAGGCTAACTTCCAGAATGACCGAGATGTTTCTCGCTCATAATCTGCTTGGATGAAGAAATTCATAGCCAACCTCGATCTGGTTCCTACTTTAGGAAAATGATCGACGTAATATGTGATAACACAGGTGCTATTGCTTAAGCCAGAGAGCCAATTATCATCACATGGCTAAGCACATTTTTAGTTCCAATATATACGAGAAATACTAGAACGAGGTGACATCATAATAAGCAAAGTAGACACAGATCAAAATCTAGCTGACCCGTTCACTAAGCCGATGACTCGGGACAAGCATAGAAATGCTATCAGGCTTAGATTTGCTAGTGATTTATTTTGATTTAGTATTTGGATGTATGAACATTCAAACAGTTGTACTTTACAGTTCACCTTTGATTTAATGCAAACGTTGAATGATACAACTGTGTTCCTTTTAATACGTTTAATCCATGAATATTATATTCTAAACTCTCCGTAGTCGGTCAGACTCATGGGAGCGATTCTGAATTAAGACTATTCTGACTTTGGACTCAAGCAGTTGACTTCCAAACTCACAGACCTCATCATGAATGACGTTGGATGTAACTCGCATCAAATCATCTTCATGGATCTTGATCATAAGATGTTTTGATAATAGTATGCTCATTTAGTATCCTTAGACCTGAGATACATATTAGAACTTTCGTTTACCGAGGGATATTCTTTGATCATGTCAACCGCTGTTGCGTAACTGCCAGCAATAAAGGCATTGGTTGGGAATGTTCTGGAGTTCAGTGGGAGTTGTATGTAGTCAAGATGAGATTCTATACTCTTACATTTAAATGTAACAGTTAGACATATTGGCGCCCTCGTTGATTCAAACTGGTAAAGTGTGAGGCCTCGCCCAAACTAACTGTGTGTTTGATTGGACCACTTTGACTATATATCGAGAATTACAATAATTGAACACTATATGAGATTGATTTGATCCATGTCTCATTGTTCAATTAATGTCTTATACAAAAGGATAGATGACAACGATTACTATAAGTTCATTATCTTGCAATAAGGTATTCCAAGATACTTTGGTTATGGATTTAAAAATGTCATATTCGGTTGGGGACAACTATGTGTAGCTAGAATGCCTCTAGCTGTCAGCGTTGTGATACTTGACCCAAATACTTCCAAGTGGGAGACTGTTGGATTTTATGGACGTTTCGGGTCAAGTCAACGTGACCGACCCGAACGTGACCCGGAGAGTTTCACCGGGGGTAACGAGAGATGGGCCTACTTATGTTATAATTAGGCCCGACACAATATATTGGGTGGATTGGGTATTGGTTAAAAGGCATTATTTGGTTAATTGAGCTTAAGCCCAAATTGGTTTAATAGTTAAACCCTAAATACATTCACTATAAATACATAAGGATTTATCTATTTATGGTAACTTTTAAAAACCCTAACCTATCATATACTCTAATCCAGCCGCCACCGGATTCTGACGCCGAATTCCGGCTAACCCGGTTTTCCGGCGAGCTAATTCCGGCTGCCGTACACATCTCACAGCCACCACCAAGCTTCCTTCAGTCACCACAAGCTACATCGCAGCTCCTACCTAGCTCCGGTGCTATCAAAACACGTTACACGGTTTTCCGGCGAAGTTGCAGTTCCGGCGAACCTGCAACTCCGGTGAACCAGTCCGGTGACCTTGCTGCTGCTGTTATTGTTGAGGTGTTGCTGCCTTGACCGTCCTAGCTACCGTCTGCCGCTGTCTCGGCTGTCCTCCGCCGTCCGCCGCCGCCGCCTGTTGCACAGCCGCCGTCCACCGCCGCTGTCAACCGCCGTCGCCGCCGTTCGCCTACCGGAACAGTTGGGTGTTGATTGTGTTCGATCTCTAGCGTTTCTCGTTTACTCTCGGTGTCTTCCCGGTTCTCGTAACCGAGGTATATTGACAAACCCCCTATGGTTGTTTATTATCGTTTACTCGTACTCGTATCGTTTGTAATCGGATCCGGGTTCGGGTTTCGGTTTTTGGTTCGTTTTTAACTTGTTATATCCGCTGCGTTTTTGAGTTCGGTTTCTTATTAACTTGATTAATAACTATCGAAACGAAATATTATATATAAAACGGGTTGAAATAGTTTATCCGTTTTGTCTCGAACCACCGTTGAAACCCAACAGAACCCTACAACATTTTATTTAATTAATTCTGAGAGATGGATTGATAGGCCGAATTACAACTGTCTCTTCGAACCCACGTGCTTTGCACGGGTTTGTACAATTATATTATTTGTACTCTTGTTGGTATATGCATGACCCATATATAACATTTGTTGGTATATGCATGACCCATATATAACATTTTTCCTATGCACACTCAATCAGTCAATCTCCATAAAACAAAACAAAAAACCAAAAATAAAAAATCTTCGAAACTTTCGAATAGCAATGCATTTTTTCAAGTACCTGCTGTAAGAGAAACCTTAACTTAAAAGTATAAGGTAATCAACATGCATGCCATGCATGTAAGTCAAACATTCATGTTAATTTGTTGACTCTTTCTAAGTTTGAGGCAGGCAAGGTTTCTCGATCAAGAAAAACAATAAAGTCAATGTAATCCAATATGACCATTATCATTTATTATTACTAGATATATCTATAATAAATGTGTACTAAATCATTATTTTTTAAAAAGCAATATACTATAATATTTAAAATGTTGTGCTATTTAATTTGAGTATAGTAATCTATATGTACATTGTTTTATAAAATAGTATACATTGTACTCTTATATTATACTATTATAATGATGCACTTAAACTATTTAGAATAGTTGTCTGATCTTACATTACAGCAACGGATCAAACATTACAATGTTGTGTTTAAACCATTTACATGGTACGTGTAAGTTGCATGCCTAAACGAAATGTTGGCTAAAAACCACTACAAGGATACATCTAAATATTACTTGTAGTTAATTTAATAGACACATATAACGTGGCTTAAAATAATTGCCATACCCTAGGTCATTCGTGCACTTTAGACACATTTTACACTTTGTACGGGAAATGATATACATACATACACACATATACATGTATCTATGAATGTATCGACCAAAAAGAAAAAAGGAAACATTCACGATTGGATTCACGTTCAATCAATGAATCATCCATATATTGACCATAAAACTTTATAGTTTCCAAATTTCAGCTATATATACGCTTTAATGTTGACATTTTTTTGAGGCACTATAAAGTTTTATTCAAATATTATATCAAATTTAGTAAATGAGAAATTGTGACAATGTTAAAATATGTTTATGATTATGGGAGAGTTGTGACAATGTTAAAATATGGTTATGATTATGGGTCCCTAGAGTTGAATATTATGTGATTGGGTAAGAGAGAATCGTAATGAATTCATATACACAAAACAAAACTAGACAACATTTAGACTATTACAACTGAGATATTTGTTGTTTGTGTCGGCAATGGTGAAAAGCCCTTAGGGTTATGTATGGTCCATAAGTTGGCCATTTGTGTGATAACAAAGCGTGTATCGTGTTGAATTTGCATACACAAAACTAGATACAATATTGTTAATATTATCATGATTGAAGTATTCTTGTCGGTATAGGAGAAACAATGTACAATACTTCTAATGGGAGATATCTAGTGTGTGTGAAGTCATGATTCTCTCATCATAAACGTATAACGAATGCTTATCTTAATCAATTCATAGATGATTTAATGTAACCCTTTCAAATGAGGAAAAATCGTGATATCTTGAAACGTATTAGTAAAATCTTGAGTTTGAAAAATAGTATATGTATAGTAACTGAGAACGATAATTATGAAATAACAATTTGTACTTTATCTATTAATTCAATGAAAATTTTATAGAGAACTTTGTATGATTTATTGAATAGAAAATCATCAAAATATACATGTTGATCACAGTTTTGGCACAAATAGAAACTTTCACATTTGTTACAATAAGCAATCCGAATCAACCAATCAGAGGGGATAAATAAATAGGGATGGCTCCTTCACAACCCACACTTCAATAGCTAAGTTTCTTCATAGCTTGCTCACCCTTAATTCAACATGGCAATGAATGTAAGTGTGCTCTCTAGGCAATACTTATTGATGATTGATCTACATTCTTATTTGGCTCCTTCACAACCCACCGATAATGCGACTCCTCCATATTTCACTTTAACAAATGTAAAAGTCTATGCAATCCGGCTCCTTCATAACCACACTCCAACAGGGGCGTAGCTAGCTTTAGGGGAATGGGTTCGGCCGAACCCGTACAAAATTTTGTTTTAGTGTTATATATTAGTGTATTTTGACATCGAACCCGTAGAAATTTCAACATCGAACCCGTAGAAAACCCAAATCTAAGTGATAAACAATCGGTCTTCTGTCCCTAAAAATTTTCAAACCCGTAGGAAAAAATTTCTGACTACGCCACTGCACTCAAAGTCCACCAATAATTTAGCTCTTTCACAGCCCACGCATCTATAATTCGGATCCTTCACAGCGCGCACGTCGATAATCCAACTCCTCCACATGTCACTTTAAACTCAACAGTTATTTAAGCAAACAATTGTGATTGCATGTCTATTTTGATGATTTTCCCTTTATTAAATATTTCTTTTATCAATCATGATATATAAAAACACTGCTCGGATTCATGTTTGTAGAAGAAAATCCAATTTACCATAGTATAAGCTTTGAGGTTGTTTGGTAGCCTCTTAAATATTTAATTAAGAGGCTACCTATGAATTAGCATTAAGTGTATTTGGTACAATAGAAAAAACACATTTAAATAGGTCAGCAAACATATTACCGATTAAGTTTCAAAATGACATACGTTGAATGAAAATTTTACCCCTTTGTCCATTCACATGTTTTCATAACTGTCACTCGCACGCCGCATCCTCAACCCACCACCGCCTCCTCCACCACCACATCGCTGTACTCAATACTGACTCAACACTCACTTGCTCAGAGTCTCTTAACTATGCATTCGGACCTCTTACTGACTCAGCACTTATTGGTGTAGATATTGTCAAACCACCCTTTAGACAGACATTAAAGTGGTTGTTTTGTAAATACGAATAATGTTTGTATAGACCATGGCAATTTTGTAAAAATGTATAATGTTTATATAGATATTGCATGTTACATAAAGTACTAAGATTTCAAAATAAAATTTGAGTTCGGATATATGTGCCAAATATCAAAATGATGATAACAAAAATCGAACTATTGATTTATTTTATTTCTAAGACGGTTAGGTCATGTGTTCCTTGATTTGCCGCTGGCTTTGTACATGTGGCAATTGCATCGGTGGTGTGCACCACCCCCTTCATAATGGGGCTGTTGGGCAGTGTCAATATTGTGGAGAAAGTGCCGCTAACATCACCGTTGAGATTTACAATTTCCAAAAAAAACTATTCTTTATTCATAATGATCTTTAGCCCAACGGGACATTTCAAACTATTTTAATAAATCAAACACATGTTTTCTCATTTTTATCTTTAAAAAGTTTAAAATTATCTCTCAACTCAAACCATTTTTCAAACAAATTACCTATAATGAATCCAAACAACTCACAAAACCCGTTTGGAAATGTTGTTTATCTATTGGGGTTCAAGCCGCCTTTTTGGGTTCAAGTTCCGCCATTCCAATGGGCATTATGACAAAAGCACAAGAGAAATACTCAAGCATTGAGGGAACAAGTTTTTCTCACTTTTCGTTTTGGTGCGTTGTAAAGGACATACAAATGTTACTCGCCGACAAATATGTTTACTTATACTTTTATTTTAGGTTTTAAATTAAATAACTTTTAGTTCTGTTATTTTTCAATGAATATAACTTGATTTTTAGTTTACTTTTAATTTTTGTTATATCAATATTATTATTTTATTTGAAAATGAAGGGAAATGAAAAATTTATGAAATAGTGATAATTTCTATAGTATTATAAAAATAGTGGAATGAAACGGGGTATTATATGGCGTTGACGTTACACTATAAAGTGGAAGTGAAATGATATCCACACCTGATAAATATCTAATGGCCATAAAGATTTTTCCTCGCCTAAAACTGAGATACAAAGGAGATTAATATTACAAAACACATACGTTTATCAAAATATCCATACAAATCCATTATAGAACTCACGTGCAATAATCCACGTCATCTATATTTGGACTACTCAAAAGTTGCATGTGCATTGATCCAAGTGTCCAACATACCTGGACACCACTGCTGACGTGTCATGATATAGACCTAAACCTACAGCTATGCCATTGAATCTCATGTGACACCCACGTGAGTTTCACATGTTCGTATAACTATTAATTTATGTTTGACCCACAAATAACATTTTGGTATAACCTTTTATTTTCGAAGGTCACAAAATTCCATATGGCTAGCAACCAAAGCATCCACGTCTCATAAGTTTGACAAAAATTAATCAAAGACAGTGCATGTGATTGCTCCAACATACTTGGACAACTGGGCCATAACCGCACGTGTCCATCAAAGGCCAAACAATAAGAGGCCATGTGATATCTTGTGACACCCACGTGGTTCTCACACTATTTGAGACCCATGTTTTATAAGTGGATAAGGAAGTGCTGCTAGTTTCTACTTTGTGCTCTTTGATGGGACTGGTGGTGCTAGTCTCCACTAGGTTCTTATCGGTTGGAGAGGTGATGGTGCAACAACCAGCCAGGGAAGAAGTGGAGGAGAAGATCGGGATAGGCAGAGGACAGGTGACACGGGATATATGGAAAGAATTGGGAGAAAAGCCGGTAATATTACTGATCTACCGGTAGAATTAGAGTATGCTTCAAAACATATGGTATATAAGCCTTTTTCTATTGTGTGAAGAGGACATTGAATTCTTTTAACTATTAAATGATAAATTCTTACCAACTGGTCCTGACGGTTGGTAGAGTCACGTAACTAATCCTAAGGTTTGGTTGTCCACCTTTATCCAGCAGGCTTCGAATCCAACACTAACCGAATGCCTTGTATTTTTCATTAGATATATCAAATGCTAATCATTGTATATAACTCTTTTAATTAAGAGCACTGAAAAGCCTGCAATACCATTATCTAAGCATGTTTTTAGCCAAAAGATATTTATAATTCTAAAGGTGGTTTTCTAGGAACACCGCCCCCTTTTACAATAAATATCCACCAATATGACTCATATAGGGCTATACGATACGTATAGGGGGTGTGGGGTGCCCCTAATAGGACAATTCTAAAATTGAGTTGGATTAACAAAACTCATAGCAAGGGGAGGGGTCGTGTTGACATCCTCATCAACATCACCGTGTAAAAAGTCATTGGTCGAATTAGTATAATAGCCAACTCAATTTGACTATACTAGCCATTAAGCTTCGAATCATGGTCAATTTTGCAACAACGAGAATGTTTCGCTATAATCGATCCCAACTTTTTGAGCATTACCAAGAACGACTAATTAAGCTTTATAATGTTCTTTTTTATTCATTGGCATGAAATTTGACATTATAAACCTGCTGCATTTGAATGAACACAAAAGACACTAACGGAACCCAAAAGACACTTACGGAGCCCGAAGGGCACAAACAGAGTCTAAAAGTCACAAAGGGATCCTAAAGGCACAAACGAGCTTAAAAGGCACAAACGGTGCACAAAAGGCACAAACGAAGCTTAAAAGATACAAAGTTAGGCATAAACGTAGCCCCAAAGGCATAAACGGAGTTTAAATGCACAAACAAAGCTTAAATGGCATAACCCAAGCTTAAAAGGCACAAACAGAGTCCAAAAGGCACAAACAAAGTCCAAAGGCACAAGTAGAGCTTAAAAGGCATAAAAAAACTTAAAAGGCTCAAAGGGAGCCCAAAATGCATAAATAAAGCTCAAAAGACACAAAGGTACTTGAAAGACACAAAAGAAGCCCAAAAGACACAAACATATCCCAAAAGGCACTAACAGGGTCCAAAAGGCACAAAGGGAGCCCATGTCACACCCGGCTCCATGGCGCCTAGGCGTGTGACCAACAATGTGTATGTGTTTTGTTAATATATTAGAGTTTGCGGGTTTATTTTGACGGAAGGCTTTGTTTTAAATAAAATATTTATTTATTTTGAAGTTTCACGAATGTAAAATACTCGAGTGTTTGATTTATAAAGATGTTTCATTTGATTATATATATTTTAGTGATCTAAAATTGAGTCATCTTCATTGTGTACACCGTTCTAATTAAAAGACACCCATTTACTAGAATTTATTTATTGATTAATCAATGCTCACCTCCTAATAAACTAAATAAGAAACTTTACATATATATGAGATTAGCATTCAACAAGTTTTGATTGGGGCATGATGGTATACACTACTACTACTACAAAAGAACCATTCAACAAGTTTTGATTGGGGCATGATGGACACCACTGCTGAGTTGTCACTGTTGGGTTTCAACGGTGGTTCGGAACGAATACGGTCAATATATTTTTAACCCGTTTTATATAAAAGGTTCGTTTCATATATATTTAATCAATATTAACATATATACACATAAACGAACAAGAAACGCAACAGATAAATAAACGATTAACACGAACCATAACCGAAAACCCAAAACCCAAAACCCGGATCCGATTACAACTATATACGAGTACGATTTAAACAATAATAAACAACCATAGATTAGTTTGTCGATATACCTCGGTTATCGAAACCGGGAAGACACCAAGGGATAAAGAGATGAGCTAGATGACACAATCAACAAAAACCAAGCAAATCCGGCAACGGCGGCGGCTAGCGGCGGTGATGGCGGATTCCGGCGGCTTATGTGGTTGGACAGCGGTGGACAGGAGATAGTACAGCAGTAGATGGTAGCTAGGACAGCAGACAGCAACACCGCAACAACACAACAGCAGCACCAGGTCACCAAAAAAGGTTCGCCGGAAAAACGTGTTCGCCGGAAAAAGAACCAGACCGCCGGAAAAGGTTGGGTGAGGGATTTTGACAGCACCGGCGCTCGAAGGAGCTGCGGTGGTGCTTGTGGTGGTTGAAGAAGGACCGGTGGTGGTTGATGTGGGTATACGGCGACCGGAATAGGCTCGCCGGAAAATCGGGTTGGCAGGAATTCGGCGCTGGAATAGTAACTAGCTGCTAGGGTTTGTTTTTGTCTAAGGTTATCTTATAATATTATTATCATATACTATATATAGAGTGATATTAGGGTTTAACAAGTTAAACTTATTTGGGCTTGAGCCCGAATAACAAAACAAAGCCTTTAACCACTATCCGATCCGACTAATAGATTGTGTCGGGTCTAATTAACATTTAAGTAGGCATATACCTCGTTACCCCCGGTGTAACTCAGTCCGGGTCACATTCGGGTCGGTCGCGTTGATTTGACCCGAACCGACCATTAAATCCAACAGTTTCCCACTTGGACGGATTTGGGTCAAATATTACAACGCTAACAGCTAGAGGCGTTCTAGCTACACATAGCTATCCCCAACCAAATATGACATTTTTAAATCCATAACCAAAGAATCTTGGAATACCTTATTGCAAGATAATGAATTTATAGTAATCGTTGTCATCTATCCTTTCTGTCTAAGACATTAATTGAACAATGAGACATGGATCAAATCAATCTCATATGGCGTTCAATTATTGTAATTCTCGATATAGAGTCAAAGTGGTCCAATCAAACACACAGTTAGTTTGGGTAAGGCCTCACACTTTACCAGTTTGAATCAAAGAGGGCGTCAATATGTCTAACTGTTACATTCTAATGTAAGAGTACAGAATCCCATCTTGACTACATACAACTCCCACTAAACTCAAGAACATTCCCAACCAATGCCTTTATGGCTGGCAGTTACGCAACAGCGGTTGACATGATCAAAGAATATTCCTCGGTAAACGAAAGTTCTAATATGTATCTCAGGTCTAAGGATACTAAATGAGCATACTATTATCAAAACATCTTATGATCAAGATCCATGAAGATGATTTGATGCGAGTTACATCCAACGTCATTCATAATGAGGTCTGTGAGTTTGGAAGTCAACTACTTGAGTCCAAAGTCAGAATAGTCTTAATTCAGAATCGCTTCCACGAGTCTGATCGACTACAGATAATTTAGAATACAATATTCACGGATTAAACGTATTAAAATGAACACAGTTGTATTATTCAACGTTTGCATTTAACCATTAAATCAAAAGTGAACAGAAAAGTACAACTGATTAAACGTTCATACATCCAAATACTAAATCAAAATAAATCACTAGCAAGTCTAAGCCCGATAGCATCTCTATGCTGATCATGCTTGTCCCGAGTCATCGGCTTAGTGAACGGGTCAGCTAGATTTTGATCTGTGTCTACTTTGCTTATCACGATGTCACCTCGTTCCAATATTTCCCGAATAAGATGGAACTTCCTTAGAATATGATTGGTTCTGTGATGAGACCTTGGCTCTTTGGCTGAGCAATAGCACCTGTGTTATCACAGAATATCTCGATTGGTTTGTTAATACTCGGAACCACATCGAGATCGGTGATGAACTTCTTCATCCAAGCAGCCTCTTTAGCAGCATCTGATGCAGCTATATATTCGGATTCGGTGGTAGAATCCGCCACTACACTCTGCTTGGAGCTCTTCCAATAAATAGCTCCCCCATTGAGAGTGAAAACGAAACCCGACTGTGAGCGAGAATCATCTCGGTCATTCTGGAAGCTAGCATCAGTGTAACATTTTACAGTGAGCTCCTCTTCCACTCCCCCAAACCTCAGGAACATGTCTTTGGTCCTATTCAAGTACCTTAGAATGTTCTTCACAGCAGTCCAATGGGCAATGCCAGGACTCTGTTGAAAACGACTGGTCATGCTCAAGGCATACGAGACATCAGGTCTAGTACACAACATAGCATACATGATAGAGCCAACCGCAGAAGCATATGGAATTGCTTGCATACGTTTAGATTCAATGTCCGTTGCCGGAGATTGCGATTTGCTCAACACGGTTCCCTTAGTCATTGGAACAGCTCCTTTCTTGGAGTTTTCCATTGAGAAGCGTGCCATCACTTTGTCTATGTAAGTACTTTGACTTAGCCCTAGAATCCGCTTAGATCTATCTCTATAAATCTTTAATCCCAGAATATATGTGGCTTCTCCAAGATCTTTCATTGCAAAACAAGATTCCAACCATTGCTTAACTTCCTTAAGCATAGGAATGTTGTTCCAATGATCAGTATGTCATCCACATACAAGATGAGGAATGATATAGTGCTCCCACTAGCCTTTCTGTAAACACAAGGTTCATCTTCATTTTTGACAAAACCAAACTCTTTGATTTTCTCGTCAAAGTGAAGATTCCAGCTTCGAGATGCCTGCTTAAGCCCATAAATGGACTTGTTAATTTGCAAACCCTATTAGGATATTTTGGATCGATAAAACCTTCAGGCTGAACCATATAGACATCTTCAGAAAGATGTCCATTAAAGAAAGCGGTTTTGACATCCATTTGCCATATCTCATAGTCATAGTATGCAACAATGGCAAGTAATATCCTAATTGACTTGGTCATGGCAACGGGCGAAAAATTTTCATCATAGTCAACACCTTGAGTTTGAGTGAAACCTTTCGCAACTAGCCGTGCCTTGTAGGTTTGCACAATTCCATGCATGTCGGTTTTCTTCTTGAAAATCCATTTGCTCCCTACTGCCCGACTATCGGGGGTAGCTCAACCAAGTTCCAAACTTGGTTATCATGCATGGAGTGCATCTCTGCGTTCATGGCATCTTGCCATTTCTTGGATTCCGGATCCAAGATAGCAGATTTTTAGTTAGTAGGCTCGTCCCCAGACTCGGCTACTAATAAGACTTCGGGACCATCTAGATGACATAAGTATCTAGAATTTGGTACGGGCGTCCTACTACTTCTGCGAACGCTTGTGTTCACGTCTGATGTATCAGCAACAACAACTTGTTGATCAGACTCTCCAACTTCCTCAGTGGTTGGTTGTGGATCTTGAATTTCTTCAAGATCGACAATGTTATCTCCAGTTCCTCGATTGAGAAATTTCTTCTCAAGGAAGTGGCCTTTCCTCCTGATAGAAATCGTATTTGTATCAGGATGAAAGAAGTAATAACCACTTTTGTAATAGTATCCGACGAAAATAACTTTTTCGCCGCGGGGATCAAGTTTGTCATCAGACTCACTTGTGATATAAGCATCACATCCCCATACTCTAAGATAAGACAAATTGGGCTTCTTTCCTTTATGCCATATCTCATAAGGAGTTTTGTCTATCTTCTTAGTTGGAGCTAGATTGACAATACGGGCGGCGTTCATAAGGGCGTAACCCCAAAAGGAGTGAGGCAAGTTAGTTCTACACATCATTGATCGAACCATGTTTAGCAAAGTTCGATTTCTCCTCTTGCTCACGCCATTAAGTTGGGGTGTGCCAGGTGGAGTGAGCTGTGAAACAATTCCATGCTCTTTTAGATGAGTGATGAACTCTGTGCTGAGATACTCTCCACCTCGATCTGATCGAAGTGTCTTAATGGTTTTATCAAATTGTTTTTCCACTTCGCTTTGAAACTCTTTGAACTTTTCAAAAGTTTCGTGCTTGTGTTTCATAAGATACACATAAGCGTATCGAATATAATTGTCGATAAAAGAAACGAAGTATCTTTCATGGTTTCTAGTCATGGTTCTGAAAGGTCCACATACATCAGTATGTATGAGTCCTAACAGATCACTTGCTCGTTCACTTTTATTAGTGAAGGAGTCTTTGTCGAGTTTGCCAGCTAAGCAAGATTCACAATCGTCAAAAGAGTCCGGTCCTGTGGATTCAATAATCCCTTCGGATTGGAGTTTTTTAACTCTTGCCTTGCTTATGTGGCCAAGTCGGCAATGCCATAGAAAAGTATCATTGATGCTAGTCTTGATACGTTTTGAAAGATGATATACGAGGTTGAACATCAATCTCATAAATACCATTTCGAGGTTTAGCCTCAAAATTAAAGATATCATTTAAGTAAGCAGAGATAGCCATGCCATTAAGAACATACTTAAATCCTTGTTCAAACAACAACAAAACTGAAATGATGTTTCTGGTCAAGCCAGGAGCATACAAACAATTATTTAAAGGAAAAACTAGGCCAGATGGATAAGTAAAATGAAATACTCCAGTTGCCAGAACTGGTACTCTCTTCCCATCTCCAACGATGTGTTCCATGCTGCCTTTATTTACTTTCCTCCACTTCTCAGGCTCCTGCAAGACATTAACGATGTGGTAACCACATCCGGTATCAAATACCCATGTGTTGCTAGAGACAGTGAAAAGTTCAATAACGTATATGGAAATACCTCCAGAAGAGCCTTCACCATTGGCTCTCTTCTTCTTGATCTCAGAAAGGTATTCGGGACAGTTTCTCATCCAGTGCCCCATTTGGTTGCATTTGTATCACTTGCGCTCCTCAAAGGGCGGCGGCTTTGGCTTTGCAACTACATTGTTAGTGTTAGTGGCAACCTTGGCAGCAACAGTAACTTTCTTCTTGCCTTTTCCCTTAAAACTCCGATTCTTTGGTTTTGGCTTTTTGACACCAGCAGATCGAATCATCAGAACTTGATTGGTCCTAGAAGGAATGTTCATCTCAGCCGTCTTGAGCATGTTATGAAGCTCTGGCACTGTCTTCACCCAACCATTCATGTTGAAATTCATTACGAACTGGTCGTATGAGTTGGGGAGAGAGTTGAGAATGAAATTAGATGCCATCTCATCAGGCATGGGATAATCAAGTTTCTTGAGCTGATCAATGTGCCCCTTCATCTTAAGAGCATGCGCACTGCGGGAGACCCTTCTGCCATCTTGCAACTAATGAGTTGTTTCATGGTGTCGAAACGTTCTTGACGGGCTTGTTTCTGGAACATGCCCTTGAGTTGCTCAAGCATCTCATAGGCACCAAAGTCTTCCAAGCCTTTAGCAAGCTCAGAAGTCATGATGGCTAGCATAATACAAGAGACCTCAGCCGAGTCATCCTTATGCTTGTCAAGAACTTTTCGTGCAGCGGCTGTGTTGTTTTCAGGCTCGGTTGGAACAGGTCCATCGAGAACATACAGGCGCTTTTCCATGGTGAGAACAAGTCTCAAGTTGCGGTGCCATTCGATGAAGTTGGTACCGTTCAGTTTATCCTTGTCAAGGATAGTCTTAAGGGCGTAGGGTGAGATTTCGTTTGACGACATCTGATTAATTAAGCAAAAGTAAATTTAATTAGTATTTTCGACGTTGTAGTCCTATTATTAATGACCCAATAACATTAATTAATTAGGAGTATGAGAATCTGGCTTCCAGTTATTAAAGGCAGCTGTAGCACACAACATTAATAAGTGGCTAGGCAGACCGACAACGATTGTCAATTGTGAATAGAGTACAACTCTCGGTTATGAGGCCTATAGAGACAACGATTGTCTGTATAGATACGTTTAGCCTCATCTTTGCCAACTTTAAGTCTCCAGACAGTTTTAGCATGTAACAGGATAGTAAAGTAACAGTTGTCCTAGTACCGTGACGTGTGAAAGGGCCGGATGTGTCAACGAAGCGCTTTCACCTTGATGGGATAGGCTAGAAAACAAGTGCGGTGCTGTAGCTCCAAACACTCGAAATTTCGCAGTATGCCTCAAGTGTGACTTGTAGTAGGATTGGCATAAACTATTCGTTTTAAAATTGGGATTAATTTTAAAATTACCAAATAGAGTAAAAGTCAAATTTTACTGTATTTATTATCGGGGCGAATAGATGAACCCTTTCATCTCTCAGAACACTTAGTTTAGATAACCTATTAAAAACTAAGTTTTTCGCGATATGACTAACCAATTTTAAGTTAATAGAAAATCTATTAACTTATTAGTTTTGGAAATCAAAACGTTTTTAATTTGCAAAACATAATTGGTTAATAAAATGTTTATTTTCAAATTTATTTGGTATTAGGTCGGTGATATTATAATCCTATTATAAACAATCCAAGCAACCACAAATAGCAAATAACAATAATATGTAAATCCTTATGCCCAAAAGGTGATCGGTCTCGCTAGAGCCAATTAGGGAGACCGATCGGGTCAAGGGGTTCACAACACAAAACAACCACAGGGATGGACTTCTTCGTGCATCCCGTCATCTTTCCCGAACTCCCACTAACTCCAAGAAATCCTTGAGCTCGTCCTCGGTTATCTTCACGTCTTCTTAATTACAAATTTATAAACTAACAATTATTTGTCCTATTAAAAATTTGAACCATCTTTATGGCCAAAAGAAAACCGAAAAATAAATAATAATCGTTTACAACTTTTGAACCAACCATATGGCCAAAACAAGTTCAACAATCAAACACAACCAAACAAACATAGGTCGAGGCCGGATTTACATATTCAAAATAAATAAAATTTCGGGTCGTTTTGACTTGGTCAAATAAAATAAACAAAACTTTGACCAAATCTAAAATTACCCGAAAATAAATCTAGATCAAAACTTTAAATGATTTAAAGTTTAAGATGTAGATCCGGTTTTAAACGAACCGATATCGACTCGTACGTTGTAACCGCAGCTCTGATACCACTGTTGGGTTTCAACGGTGGTTCGGAACGAATACGGTCAATATATTATTAACCCGTTTTATATAAAAGGTTCGTTTCATATATATTTAATCAATATTAACATATATACACATAAACGAACAAGAAACGCAGCGGATAAATAAACGATTAACACGAACCATAACCGAAAACCCAAAACCCGGATCCGATTACAACAATATACAAGTACGATTTAAACAATAATAAACAACTATAGATTAGTTTGTCGATATACCTCGGTTATCGAAACCGGGAAGACACCAAGGGATAAAGAGATGAGCTAGATGACATAATCAACAAAAACCTAGCAAATCCGGCAACGACGGCGGCTAGCGGCGGCGATGGCGGATTCCGGCGGCTTATGTGGTCGGACAGCGGTGGACAGGAGATAGTACAGCAGTAGATGGTAGCTAGGACAGCAGACAACAACACAACAGCAGCACCAGGTCACCGGAAAAGGTTCGCCGGAAAAACGTGTTCGCCGGAGAAAGAACCAGACCGTCGGAAAAGGTTGGGTGAGGGATTTTGACAGCACCGGCGCTCGAAGGAGCTGCGGTGGTGGTTGAAGAAGGACCGGTGGTGGTTGATGTGGGTATACGGCGGCCGGAATAGGCTCGCCGGAAAATCGGGTTGGCCGGAATTCGGCGCCAGAATAGTAACTAACTGCTAGGGTTTGTTTTTTGTCTAAGGTTATCTTATAATATTATTATCATATACTATATATAGAGTGATATTAGGGTTTAACAAGTTAAACTTATTTGGGCTTGAGCCCAAATAACAAAACAAAGCCTTTAACCACTATCTGATCCAACTAATAGATTGTGTCGAGCCTAATTAACATTTAAGTAGGCATATACCTCGTTACCCCCGGTGTAACTCAGTCCGGGTCACATTCGGGTCGGTCGCGTTGATTTGACCCGAACCGACCATTAAATCCAACAGTCACAAAATAAATTTTGCGACTTTATTCCATAGTCTCCGACTGACTTTTAGCGACCATATGTCTCTCTCAAGATTAGCGACTAGCATAGAATATTTTACGACCCGAAATAGCAACTGGACCTGCTTGTGTCTACTACTGCGAATTGAATGTTTTCTGACAGGAACGTTTTCGGGATCAAAATTGCAACCAAACTTCTTTTTTCTTTTTTTGGCAACGAAAACTTCTAGCGGTATGTTTTTTCAACCAAAACTTCGAGTTTACGCACTCTGGTGGTGAACCCTACGTCGTTTTATTTAATTAATTCGAAGAGATATATCAATAAGCCGAACTACAACTATCTCATCGAACCCACGTGATTTTCACGGGTTTGTACAACTATTTGTACTCCTGTATGCATGTGCGCATATAACATTTTTCCTGTACACAAACTCGTGCATAAAAAACATTTTGTACGGTCCCAAATTGTGCATTTTGGTGTTATTTAATTTGAAAAGTATCATCATTTCATATTTATTCAACTAATGTAAGTTTTCTTTAAGCTAATGAAATTTTCCTACGCGCTATGGTGGGAATTCTGTATATGAACAAAAATGACTAAGTTATGTACTAGTTCGGTAGTGGTAGTGCAACATAAAGTCTAGTTTATGTGGCTAACTATGTAAGTCCAAGGGTCCAATGTACAATTTTTTTAGCATATATCATACGAAACACAACAACGATTCATCAACAATCACATTTGTTCGTATCAAGGGTTGTATATATGTCCACTGGGTTTGTATATTGGTTAACAATTCATTCAATTATAATCACAGTTTGTTTGTTTGTTGTTCGGTCAGTATTGAGAAAATGTGGATCATAACACTCAGCTGAAACCCTGGTCCGCATGACCCAAACCAAACAAGCCCATTTGCCACATAAAAGGCTAAAAACTAGATAACCATTCTAAATTTCTAACCCATAGTTATGGCCCATAATCAACCAAACCAAAGAAGATGCATTCATATGAACCCAACAGTGTATTTGACCCAAAAATATTCATATCAATCAAACCCAATCTTGCCTGAATTATATAATCCATTTTAACCTATAACCAATCCCAACACAGATAGGGTGGCAAATGAACCATACACCATCTGTTTTGACCCATACCCTAACCCCTCCATTTTGTCACATAAAAACTAGAAAAGTAGAAATCACATATTCGAAGCAAAACTTTAAAAAAAAAAATAAAGTAATGTTGCCACATACTCAATCCCGGCCCGAATAAGGAGAAAACTTATCGAACTTCCCTCGTCTTTCGACATTGAAACCTTGTTCAAGTGCCAAATACCCAAATCCTATAGAAAAGAACTAACTTTCGGTATGTGCTATTATGTGAAATGACCAAAAAGACCTTCAAATGCTTTGAACCTATGACACATTTAATAAAAAAAAAAGTATTTCAAACTGTATTTATATATAAAAAATCTTAATTTTTACATAGAAATAGAGGCATATCCCTCTTAAAGGGGAGGATGTAGGATCAAATTCAGACAAGATAGAAAATTTACTAGTGTAAGAGCATGTATAACATTTGTCGTTAAAAAAAGAACTTATAGATATAAACTTTTAACATACATGTGCGTATTTTGTGTTAAGAGAAAATGCCCAAATAATTAAAATATTGGCCTAGTTGATTAATGTATATGTAGCAATATGTAGAAATCAAAAGATATAATAGACGTGGCTACAACTAAAAGAAATTAAATTAAATGATATCTGAATAAACGTATTAGTTTAATTTTAAAAGGATTGGGTTTGGTGACACTTCAGCACGTGAATATAGATATTTAATACCAACAAAAATAATTAATATGGACATTAATGGGTATAGATATCTCTATTTTGCTCATAACTATTATATGTTCACAAGAAATAATTTCTTAACATAGTCAATCTTTATTATGAAAGTTGGGATATCACACTTTATATATCTGGAACATTCTCTTTCTGTTATCTATAAAATATGGATATAACTATATAAGCCAATCCGTTGACCATTGATATGGATTAAGTTTCATTTCTGTTTATTTGGATTAATAATTTAAAAAGCTCAAAACTCTGTAGAATGTAATAAGAATGTATATAGACATATGTTTAATAAAAACAAGCATGTCACTATTTTTTTACCCAACACTATCCACTCTTCTTTTTTCATAAAACTGTCCAAGATAACTACATAGTATCCTCGTCTTTTATGTCGGGTTTGTGAACCCAAAATTCAACCTGAAAGTCAAACCCGAACTACTTGATCGAACCTGATGTCTAACTCATAAACAACTTTACCTCATTTTCCACCCCTAAAGCACACCTAAAAGCTATTCTCAGACGACATGTCACATCAACTAATCATAATGTGTCACATATGTTTTACCCAACACTATCCACTTATATTCGTTCACAAAACTGCCCAAAATTACTTTTCCATCAAAAACAACACAATATCCTCGTCTTCTACATCGAACCACAAAACTGCCCAAAATTACTTTTCCATCAAAAACTACACAATATCCCCGTCTTCTACATCGAACCCAATGTCTAACCCCAGGAGCGTCCCGTCTACCCTAAGGATATTACAGTAATTTCATACAAACACAAGGACTAAAGGTGTATAGGTTATGAACAGAAAGGACTGATCTTGTCAACAAAGAAAAGACACCAATCATGAACTGTCCATGTCTTCTAAACTCAAACCTCACCCCTTGTTCAGGAGAACAAACAACTTTGTGGTTCTCCATCTTTTCTCTTCTTTCTTTAAATATATCTTCTTCATACAAAACCCAACAATTTTATTAAAAAAAATAAAAAAAAATCTTACCTTTTTCTTGATTTTCTTGATTCTTGATATTATTCATCCACAGGGTTTATCTCCATTACAACACATATGAAGAAGAATTTGGAGTATGAAATGCAAAGAAAACAAACAGATTTGTGGATAAACTCTATGTGATAAGTAAAAAGGTAAAAACTTTATCTTTATTGCTTTGTGTTTTAAATAGTTAATTCATAAATGACTGAATTAATGATTTTAATATAATTTTTGGTGGGATATCGGTAATTTTAAAACCGAACCCGAGCTGCGAAGGCAAAGGCTAACACAGAGACCATGTAAAGTGACCCCCCAAAAATATAAGACTGGTTCCACTCATTTGACAACCAATGTTTATGAAAAACAAGGATGTATTTTTCATTAGGGTGTGGTATTAAATTGGTGGAAGGAAATGCAACCTTTCTTGTTATGTTAATTTTTACCTTTTTTTTAAAATATATTTTTGTATTTTAATTTGTAATTTTGTCCCCTTTGGGAATATACAACAAAGAATCAACATGTAAAAAGTTAGATTCTTTGGTTGTCATGTTGGAAAACTAATCTAGCTTTTGAAAATGATATCATATTGTTTGCTTGTATATATTATATATACCCTACACTTTTATCATAACTTTTCCTATAATAATGTGTCGTGTCGTGCATGTATGATATGAGCTATGTGACTTGTGGCAAAGTTTATGATTGGATGGACTACATGCTTCTGAAATAGATTAAAGAATGGTAATCGAACCGATGATGAAGTGATTTATGTGAAAACTATCCGAACGAGTAACGAGAATAGAAAAGTTGCATATACTTAAAGTGTATTTAGGTATATGTTTAGATGAATTGTATGTTAATGGTACCTTCAGACTTCAGTCGTGGTTGCTAGAGGGGGGTTACGATGTCAACTCTGAAAGCCACGTTAGTGCCTCAGTGGTAAAGATGGCATTGAGGTCTGACTTCTGAGGATCAAACGTTGACACCACCTGATGTACTCTTGAACATGTGATTTACCTTCCCTCATGTTAGTCATGAGACTGGTCGGTAGGCCAGCGGGGACGCCCAATGGCGACGTCAATTGGATTGTATAGATATCATAAGCATAAGTATAGTCATGTACATGAGATAAGAAATAGTTGCTATTGATAAGAAAGAATACTATGATAAGTTAGAGCATGCCAATAACAATGTGTCACGACTTTTAAAAGAAAATGATTGGGCCGAACACCAAGGCCATTCACTAGCAGGCCAATCATTAGTGAATCTAAGCACAATGGAAGGTCAAATCCATACTGTACATCTCTCTACACATGTACATGAAAACCGGTTTCAGCCGAACCGATTCTCAAATCGAATCGAACCGCTTGTTCGTATAGCGGTTCGAGCATTTCATAACCATGGCTTTAAAAACGTTTTTATGAGGTCAATGGTAATCATGTAGAGTGTAATATTTAGTCATTCAAAAAAAAGTTGTGTTATTTAATATATGTAATTTTATGGTTACAATTTTGAAAATTAGTTTTCATATATATGTTAAATGGTTATAATTTATATTTCTAAATTGTATATTCACACATATGTAAACTTGTGATTACATATATGTAATCTCAATTCTCAAATCAACATATAATAAATGTTTAAACTACTTTAAGATAATATTAAATATATAAAAACAATTACATTTTCGATCCCATTTTCAATTTAATAATGTTTTTATACATTTATTATTTCATTTTCTCTCTTTTCCAATCACGACTACTTTGAACAAATAGTAAAAATTATAGATTATGTAAAGTGTTTTTCTCTAAATTTACTTATGAACAATAACATTTTCCCTCTTTCATTTACAATCACACTCTAAAAAGTAGAGATTACACTCACACATAATGAAGAACCTATTGTGAATTGTGAATGCTCTAACTAATTAACTTTTTAAATCTCTCCATTCTCACTACATTGACTTTCCACAATTGCACCAATAGACTGCCTTTACTACATCTAAGTTTTTCTTTTCCTGTTTATTTTACGTCGAACTTCATTTAATCCATATCGTATATGAGACTTGGATCCAAAACTTCCTTTTCAAGCCCCGATGTTTAAAGTCTTTGCCTTGACTACAACTAAGGTTTTATTTTCTTTTTCTTTTTGAACGAAGAATTTCTTTTAATCATTGTCATATGTAAGACTTACCCGAGACCTCCTCTCAAGCTCAATGTTTAAAGCCTTTGTCTTTTGCCAAAGACCACCAACCCATTGGTTACTATAGCTAACTTCAAATCACTTTAAATATATAAATGCAAATTTAGTTGTTGTTTAAAAAAAATATATTTTTTAAACAACTAACTATATTTTACACTATGAAAATTCAACCTATGACCATTAAATTAAGAACCAAACCATCTTATTACCTGACTAAAATGAGAAAAAAATTAATTGTTGTTTAAAAGATATATAAAAATTATTTGTATTCTCTCTCCTCTCTCTAAAAGTGATATCAACTTCATTAATTAATATTAATAATAATAATAAATACAAATTTATATCCTTTAAATACCATTTGCATTAACTTTTTCTTTTTTGTTTCAATTCAACCTCTTCCTCTTCTTCTCTTGATAGTGGTTCTCTATTGGCATTCATCTTTCAATCTAAACTTCAACAAACCAAAAAAATAAAGAAAAATTTTGTGTAAGTTCCTTTAATCCTCTCAAATTTTAATATTTTGAGCAGCACGGATCTAACAAAAGTTGAGGGGTAGCCTGTGTTACGCTTTAATTTTCTTGTTGAAATACATTTCTGTGCAATTTTATTGTTCGCTTTATGTATTGACTACCCTTGAACAAGGTGGTTATGGTTGATCAACACACTAAAACACATTCTTTTTTAAGTTTCTATGATCAAAATGATTAGTTTGAAGAAGAAACGAGTGTGCTAAATTAAAAAAAATGATTATTGTCGCTTAATTTCTTGTTTTATTTTATTTTGTTTGAGCAACAATATTTTTTACTAAAATGGGGCTAAATTTTTGAGATTTGGTCTTTGCATATACTACCTAAAAGTATAGACAGATGGGATGAAAACTATTTTGATTAAATGTCCTAAACAACTGTTAGAACTAAGAAATCTTAATCCAAAGTCCTCTTTCTTGATATTTTTTTTTATTTTTTTTTGTCTTGATAAATAAATTAACAATTATATATACATAATATGAGCATTAATTTACTTTTTTTAAATGTCTTAATATGACTGTATATTAGTTGTCATGTAACATGAACAATATATGTATATAATATGATATTACATTAATATGATATTACCTTGTTCATATGATATGATCATATTACGTATGTAATGATCATATATGTCATATATTATTAATATGATATGATCAACCTTTTGTCATTGTTCACATTACATTATATAAAAACAAAATATTAAATTTTAACTTTTTAGATGATATATATATATATATATATATATATTTGACAATATTGCGTTTGACCGGGGTGACGTGTCTCAACATGAACTAGTTATAAACAGATTAAGTCCTATTTACCATGTCATATTATTATATTATTATTAAGGATACTTTAGTCATTTTACATGTACTTTGTAACTTCTTTAGTTAAGTTTTAGGATCAAGGTACAATATATGTAAACCATAAATACCAAAAATGTAGCTAAGGGGGTGTTTGGCCTAGCTTTTATTTTTTGGCTTATGCTTATATCCTTTCACAAATAAACTTATTTAAATAAGCTAAAAAACCTCTTCAAACAAGCTTATTCAAATTAGCCTATATAAGCTAATAAGCTTAAACTTAAAAAGCTAAACCAAATATCAAATTAAGCTTATTTTGTAAAAAAAAAAACTATAAGCTTTGTTAAAAAAAGCTAGAGCTCTATTATTTATTAATTTTTACTTTTTAATTGTTTATTAGTTTAATTTTAGATAACGATAAATTAATTAATGTAGTTTTTATTTATTTGTTGATATTATTCTTTTTATTTGTTGTATTTTCTATGTATATTATGATATATTTATATCATTTGTGATGTTATCTGGTTTGAATTCGGTTTGATGAGTGAATCAATAAATTACTTTTAATTTGCTATCTGATCTAGCTTTGAATAAGACTTAAGAGGAAAAGTGGTCGGTAGTAGAAGACAAAATATAGTTTTGTTGATAGACAACCGAACTAAAATGTTTATGTTTCTTAATACTTTTATTTTGTGACCCGATATGATTTGACCTGAATCGATCAGATCAGAAAAATATTAATGTTTAGCTACAGACTACCAACCTTAAAATTTTCCAACGTCATGAAAATAATTCTAGGGCCCGCCACTAATATTAGCTGTGTTGTATGAAAAAAACAAGCATGAAAAAGGCCATTAGTTGCGTGTCATGGAATGTTTTGGTCATTAAAATTTGATGAAATTTATCATTTGTTTGAAAGTAAATACAAAACCACGCGACGAAAATAAATAACTGTATAATTTCTTAATTTTTTGATTTTTTCAAACCCTTGATCAAATATGATTTATGGTACTAGGAAAAAAGTTTATAAGTTACTATTAATCAAGTTTTCTAGATGATCTTCCCCTGTGTAATTTGTATTTTCTATTTGAAGTTAAACCACCCCTTGTATCAGGATTAGTGTTGAGAGGAAGATATGTCTCAGAACAATATGTTTGAGAATCATGATATTCCTAGAGATGATGAGCAGGATAGAAAATCCGAGACTGATATCGTGGAAGCTCCTTCCGGAGACAATGATAATCAAGATCCAAATGGCATTCCAAACAACAACAGGCGTTTTCGTCGTCATACTACAGAACAAATCCATGAAATGGAAGCGTAAGTGTTTGATTGCAGTATTTTTTTTATTATGTTTTTTGATACTCAATCGGCTTAAATATCAAAGCTTATACAGTTTGAAGTCACCTAAGTTTTTAAGTTAATTTTATTTATATATCTAGTTTGTTAAGAGTTTGAGTTATTTAAAAGTTCCATAATGAAACTCATCATATATATGTTCCTTACATAACTCTAAAAAACTCAAAAACTTTAAGAACTCTTAACCGACCATTTTATATATATATTATTATTGTTAGAGAGTAGTTTTAACGTTTTTCATATAAAAATTTGTGATTACATATATGAATCACAAGTTTACATATGTGCAAATTAACAAATAAGGTACAAACATACATATGTGTAAAAAAAATAGATACGTGTAAAAATTAATTTTCATAAACTGCAGTCGTTAAAATACATATTATAAGTGACAAGACTATTCTCAAATGGTATTAATATGTAAAAAAGAAATTTTTAAAAATGATTGGTTGTTAAGAGTTCTTAATGTTTATATGTGTGTGTGGGTGGGTGGGAGGGGGGGTCTCTTGGGTATCAAAGATCTTGCAAGTCTAGATCAAATTCGGGATGATGATTACTAGCAATAATCCTGACCAAAGAAAAGCAAATAGAAGATAGATGCAGTTGTTTACAGATCAAGATTAAGAGTTTGAAGTCACCTAAGTCACAGGTTTATTGTGTTTATTTAGTTTACCCTTAATTTGTTGAGTTTTCTAATATTTCATCAAAAATTGATTTCTATCATTGAGTCCTCAAATGAGTTGGATTTTTCGTTTGAGGAAAAATAGTTTGAAATTAGCCTTAAAGCTTTATCAATATTTATTTTTATTGTTTATATTCCATGTAGGTTTTATAACAATAATCCGCACCCAAACGCTATGCAAAGAGATGAACTTGGCAGAAGGCTAAACTTGGAGCCGTTGCAAATCAAGTTTTGGTTCCAAAATAAACGAACCCAAATGAAGGTAACTTACATAAAAATGCACATTTGCAGTATGAATATTCAGGACCAATAATATATCATCCTAATACACACATGAGGCACACTTAGTCAAGTGATAGTGTATCATGAAATCTTGGGTTTTATATAATTTATATGTTTATATACAATAATGTTTTACTTTGACAATCAATTTAACATCAACTGGTTTGACTATACTCACCTTTCATCTTTAAGCATAACAACACTGTGTTATTTTTGATGAGTAATAAAACAAAAACAATACTCGTAGCGAATTAGAGTTAAACCGTACCTATTTGATTTTAAACTACGTGTGCACGTCCATAAGTTTATGTAGAAGCGGCGTGTTAAACTAAATAAGCCACATAACTACTTAAAGTTTTCTTTTTTATATTTGTTCTAAATTAGGCTCAGCATGAACGCTCTAACAATTCAGAACTGAGGAATATAAACGAACAACTCCAGGCAGAGCACAAACGACTGACGGAAGCTCTCACTAAAGCCACTTGTCTAAACTGTGGTGGGCCGGCTGATATTGGGGAGATGTCCATAAAGCACGAATTAATAGCTGAAAATGCGTGTCTACGAGACAAGGTATGTCTTAAATTTAATCACAAGAAAACATATTTTCCTCGCATATCAAGTGGAATTTATGTACTTTCTATAATTTGTTCAAAGTTAACTTTCAAGGTTGTTTTTAACAGATTGATCGGATATCCGAAATGACTTCCAACTACTATGGCAAGCAAGTAGTCAGTTACCCTGATATTTCATCATCTCAAGGACCATCTCACTCCCTTGACTTACCTGCGGCTAATTTTAACCGAACACAAGGAATGGTAAGAGAGATGCTTGAAGCAAGTGACCTTCCTCGGTACATGGTTGGCCCTGGTTGGAGAACCATTTTGGATTCCAACCTCAGATGATCCATCTCTCGAAATCTTAATCGAAGATGCGTATACGTGGACATTTCTTGGAGGCATTGGACCGAAACGACCTGGACTGAAATGCGAAGCTTCAAGGGCATCCAAGGTTGTCATGATGAACCACATGAATGTTGTGGAAATTCTAATGGATGTGGTATGTGTTTACTGAATAGACAATCTTTTTATGTCAATTTTCCTTTTAAATGTGTACTTAATAAACTAACAATGATTTTTCAGAATTGTTGGTCAAATGTCTTTCGCGGCATTGTTTCAAGAGCAAGGACTGTAGAAGTACTTTCAACCGGTGTGGCTGGCACTTACAATGGAGCTATGCAAGTGGTAAGGGGATCAATCATTTAATGTCTTGTGAAGTTATACATTAATAGCTTTTAAAACCCCATATTTGATTGTATCTATTTTCAGATGACAGCTGAGTATCAAATTCCGACGCCACTCGTCCCAGCAAGAGAGGCCCACTTTGTTCGGTATTGTAAACAACAAGAAGACGGAATGTGGGTCGTGGCTAATATATCCTTGGATGATCTACGATCAATGAGATCAAGATGCAGAAGAAGGCCTTCTGGCTGTTTGATTCACGGGATGCTCAATGGGTACTCAAAGGTATGAAACTATGAATTCATCTAGGTTTACAATAAAAATTTATTGACTTTTGATAAATGCATATGTGAATGTACATCAATTTCATGAATTCGTGTTTAATTTTTATTTCTAGGTCACATGGGTTGAACATCTCGAAGTTGATGACGCGGCTGTTCATGATATTTATAAGGTGCTAGTAAACTCTGGTCTAGCATTTGGTGCGAAAAGATGGGTAGCAACTTTAGAGAGACAATGTGAAAGACTTGCGAGCGCAATGGCTAGTTATATTCCAGTAGAAGATGTAGGAGGCAAGTATATACATATATATCTACTTGTTCACATTCTATTGTTTTCTAGTTTAGAGAAATGACTTTTATAATATGCTTAATTTGATATTGTAAATGATTTTGTTAATTCATTTGATAGCTATAACCACTCTTGAAGGGAGAAAGAGTATGTTGAAGTTAGCTGCGAGAATGGTTTCGAGCTTCTGTAGCGGGGTTGGTTCTTCAACTACCAACACATGGACAAGTTTAACTGGCAGTGGGTCAGATGACGTTCACGTAATGAGCCAAATGAGTATGGATGATCCAGGCAAACCACCCGGTATGGTGCTAACTGCTGCAACTTCATTTCGGCTACCAGTTCCTCCTACGCAGGTCTTTGAGTTTCTTCGCAGTGAGCACCATAGGCCTACGGTAACTCATTTTTTTAACTAGAGTCCTTAAAAGAACATCATATACTTAACATGATTATGAAGTTAGCTCATTGATTATATGTTCGATCTCCAGTGGGACATCTTTTCAACCGGTGAAGTACAAGAAATGGCGCATATTGCCAATGGCCGTGATCCAGGAAATTGTGTTTCTCTTCTGCGAGTCGATGTATGTTCTAAAATAAAAAAAAATGAAATTAATGATTCTTTTTAACTTCTAACTTGTTTATGTTGTAGAGCGCAAATACAAGTCAGAGCGATATGCTTATACTTCAAGAGAGTTCAAATGATTCTATGGGATCATATGTTATATATGCACCTGTGAATGCTGCTTCCGTGAATGTTGTATTAAGTGGGGGTAGTCCAGATTATGTGGTGTTGCTACCATCTAGTTTTGCGATACTTCCTGATGGACCTATACAACATGAAGCCGGAGTTCTTGAAGTTGGAAGTGGCGGATCACTAATAACCGTTGCATTCCAAATTTTAGTCGATTCAGTTCCCAATGCTAATATATCAATTGACTCGGTGGCAACAGTTGATACCTTAATTAAGACCACAGCTGAAAGGATCATAAAAGAACTATCTTCTAACAATTGATGAGGAATATTATGGCTGGTAAGAGAATCATTAACCTCACTTGATCACATTCTGTTTTAAAGCTAGCATACACTCCTAAATTGTGTATATTAATATTATTCTATACCGAAAGTTTCAAACACTTCTAGTAACTATAAAAAAGTGGAACCTGCTTTTCCACATTTGCTAATTGTTATAATCTTGACCGAAAATGAAGAAGCTGAAGATAGATATATACAACTCGTTTAAGGAGAATGATTCAACAAATCAGGTTTGTTCAAGTTATTAAGGTTTACCTAGATTATAGGTTTATATCTATATTTGTTTCGAGTTATCTATTTTATAATCTTCATAGAATTAGTTTTTTTTTTGCTCCATAATTGTATATGTTCATTAGTTTGATATACCATTGATTTTCCTTTAATTGGTATCAGAATATTGATTGGTTTATGCCCAAGTACCCATGGTTCAATACGATGTCGATCTCCACTGTTTTTAGTACCCTTTATGTGGTTACAAAAGCATCTAGTGGGATGTTGTTCCATAATTCTATATTAACGTTAAACAACATCACGACATGGGAAATCAGGAGGGAAGCAATAATAGACGTCTAGATAGTTCGAGAAGCCATCAATCTTGCATCAAAGTAGTTTTGGACGAGAAAAAGAACACGACAGTGAGAGCCTTTATTTTTCAAGTGGCGTATGAAGAGATCTTGTCAGAGATCACAAAGAGTAAGAACACTAAGAATGCTTGAGAGCTTTGAAGGCTCGATATTTTGGATTCGAATCGGGTACAAAAGACTTGATTGCAAATGCTAAGAAGTGAACCGGAAGCCATTCAGAAAGAAATTGAAGCCCTTCAGTTGATGAGTTTACAAGCAAACTAAGCAAATTGGCTTCAAAGTTTAATAGAATTGGCTCTACAATTGAAGATGTAGGACTGATGATTAAGCTACTTGATTTTGTGCCAAACAAGTTTCTTCAACTTGTGCCATCAATCAAGCAATACTCTGATCTTGATTACACACCCCTTGAGGAAACTATAGGGCGGCTACAGGAGTAAGACGAACATATCCCAACAAAAGATGGAAGCACTGATAATCATTAGTTGTTTATCCATTATGAGTCAAAGGTCGAAACAATAAAGCTGGATGCAAGGAGTCATCAACAAGCAGACGAGGACGAGGCTCGTCAGGCCAAAATAACATGGTCGGGGTAGAAGACACAGACGAGGGAACGTGTGTGGAAGAGGTGGAAGGAGTGGCTCCTCACTCCGTAATGGCACACTGAGTCCCAATAATATTCTGGGGGAGACAAGAGTCACATAAAGTATTTTAATTGTGATGCATATGGACAATATGAATCCAAATGTACAAATCCTAAGCAAAAGAAGGGTGAGAGTAGCCATATCCAAGCTCAAGAGACCCTAATAAAGTTAGTTTGCGTACAAGAGAAACAAGATTTAGTTTTTGCTGAATGAAGAAAAGTGTTGCTAAAACGGTACGCCATGGAGGAAGGCATTTTGTACGAGGCAGCAATGCGCGCAATTATAGAATAGGAAATAAAATTTACCTCTCTTAACCAAACCAACAAACTATTTGATAGGTTCATAGCAAATACTAATCTCAGTGGTAAATTGTATCCTTGATCTATATTGTAATATCTTGAATATTGGATAAATAACTGAAAGATGATGTAAGATATTAAGGATGACAATACAAGTCGGAAGCTCCTTATGAAAGTAACCTAATCGGAGAACCGACTATACAAGGTACGACTTAATACAGTATCTCTTGTATGTATAGTTGTAAAGCTTGTAGACTAAAGTTGGTTTGCCAGTCTTACCCATTGAATTTCCATGCCATGAATCACTTGACGGGTAAAGGTATGGTACGTGGTGTACCGACTATCAAACATTCAACACAAAGTTTGTGAAGCGTGTCTCGTTGGAAAGCCACATCGACTTGTGTTCCTGGAGCACACCCTGTATAAAGTGAGCTAACCACTAGAACTAATCAATGAAGTCCTTAGTGGGTCATTACACCAATCACAAACTTCTTGGTGAAAGACAGCAACAAGTTCATGTGGGTATTGGTAATCAAATTGAAAGATACGGATTTATTAGCCTTCAAAAAATTACAGGAGTTAGTAATGATGACCGCCCTACATGAGGCACATGTGGGTATTGGTAATCAAATGGAAAGATGAGGCTTTATTAGCCATCAATATATTTCAAGAATTGATGATCAATGAGATTCCAACCAAGATACAAAATTTGAGAATTATCCGAGGTTCTCAAAATTTTGTGAAGGAGTAAGACAACAATTAACCACCCCTCACACTACAAAACAAAATGGGGTGGTGAAATGTTGAAACCATTCAGTTCTTTTAATGACCAAAAGTCTTATGAATGCCCTTAAAATCACTCAAAATTTCTTGTGCGAAGCCTCCGCTTCACGGTTTACATAGTGGACCTAGTTTCAGCTAAGTCAATGAAGTATGAAACTCCCTATGAAGCTTTGAATGAAAGATATCCAAATCTTGATTATCTAAAAAATTTTGACAAGCACATGTAAAAGTCCCCACGACACAACTAGCAAAAATTATTGACCGAGTCAAGGCAACGATTCATTTTGGAATCAAACCCATAAGCAAAGCCTTCTGGTTTAGGGAAAAGTAGTTGTAAGAGTGAATGTGGTATGCAAATAAATCAAGAAACAAGACTAGTAAAGTAACAATGAGAAAACGAATAAGGATGGTCTAGTGTTAGTAGAATTCAAAATTAGAGATCAAGAAGTTGTGAGACTAGAAAACAACTCACAATGTGAATCTAGACCGGTGGGAAACAGTCTAGTATTAGTAGAATTCAAAACTGAGAGAACACCGAATCCAACAAAGCGGATCATTCTTTGCCAATATGATCAAATTCCTCAGGAAACAATGCAATTTACACAACTTTCATCCAAGAGCTCATCAAGCTCGTTTAAGGCATACACGGGTAAATCTTCAAACTTCGACCACACACCACCTCAAGGATTTAGGTCACTTGAAGACGTGTATGAAAATACACTGACCTTAAATATTGATGAGGGTGTGCTAATGTTAGCTGACGATGAATTTATTAATTTCATAGAAGTCGCAAGTAACGAGCTTTGGCAGGATTGTATATAAAAATAAGTTTGATTCACGAGAAAAACAAGACTGGGAACCTCACTAAGCGACTTGGAGAAACCACACCCATCGGTTTAAGGTGGGATTTTAAGTTAAAAGGGATGACACTAGAACGATACAAAGCATAAGGCAAGATTGGACAAGAAAGGTTATGTGCAAAAACATGGGATCAGATTTGAAACCAGTTGCTTGTGTAGAAATAGTTCGTTAATATTAGCATTAGCAACTTAAGAGGGTTGGGAGGTCCGTTACCACGATGTTAAATCACCATTTATTCACGGTGACTTAATGAAAAGTGTTTACGTAACCCAACGAGAAAGATTCATGAAAAATCATTAAATAGAACATGGTAAGCCTGGTAAGCCAGTTATTGGCATCACTTGATTACATTCTATTTAAAGCATGCAATCCTAGTTTTCGCATATAAGCATGAGGAAATGAATTAAAAGTGATAGTTTGTATTTTTCTAGTCTTAAAAACAAAGAGGAAAGGTGAGAACACCTACAAGCCCCTCTTTAGCTCCATCACTACTTATGATTGTAAATTGTGGTCAACACAAAGATTATGATATTTATGTGCTTGTTTATGTTGCAGTATCGTCAACAGATGGAAAACGTCAACAATGCGCCTTGATGAATCTTGGGCCTCTGAGGATGGTGATTCAATCTAATCTAATGCGGTGTTCTGAAATCTTTCTCATTATTGCATGGTATTATAACTTCCAAATACTTGGTTTTGCTTAAGATTTCATTAGGATTTTTAGGTGTGCTTGGAACAAGAATAGAATGGTAGCCTGCTTGAAGCTACTAGCAACAACTCTTTCCGCCTTTATAGTTTTGTTCGATGTTTATCAATTCTTGGCTTGGTTTTACCTTAAATACCTGTTTTTACTTGACTCACATGTTGCTTTATTGTTTCTATACATCCTTAGAAATAGCCTTTAAGCGTAGAAAAGCTCATGGAAACATACATAAACTTTGGCCAATATATATGTGACTTTATTGGTTCAACCCTTTAACTCATTGATGATGCACCCATGGATGTCAAGAATGCATATAACTAAAGAATTTTAGCATATACAATAAATCGCCAAAGCTAACTCTTCTTTTGTTAGATATTACTTTTGCTCACATATTTATCACATATCCAAATACACAAATCAAACTTTACCTACTTCATTTCAAAGTTTCAATCGATATTTACGGATCATTCCTCTCGAAAACGAAGATTTGAAGTGGTCTATAATTTACTGAGTACTTGAGCATCTGTCTTCACGTGGCAATTTGAGAAGGAGTATATCTTACTTGTAGTGCCTTCCATTCCACTATTCTGATCGAGAAAGAATCCCTTCTAAATGACCAAGTCATTATGAGATTAAATCTTAGCATGATATTGGGAATCTCATTGCTATTACTCAAACAAGAAAGAAACATATTCTTTCATATTACACCATACTACCATAGGGGAAATTAGTTTCAGTGAGTCATAAGGCTTCCCCTTAGCTCAGTCGTTTTGGTTCTTGAGAAGAAAAACATATCTTGCCATTTTTATTGTGGCCAGTAAAACTAATCATAACTTCAAAATAAATGATAGACCAACGTAAATGAAAATTTTATTTGTTTCCGCATCAATCTTACACGATTAGATAAACTAATCAAGTTAGCAAAACTTAATTCCTTTTCAGGGTGAGGTTTATAGTGTTTTTATGTATCATAAGTCTTTCGTATATCAAACTTACGAAAATTATCAAACAAACTCAAACTACCTATACATACAAGTATTTCCGATGTTAGCTCGTTAAAGTGGAATCTGAGCTCTAAGATTTTGCGTATTAAGTAGTGTGTTTAAAAGTAAAAAATCATAATCGTGGTGATATTTCATGTTTATCCTTTAATTTACTTGGATTTTCTGGGTTAATACAATTGTCGATCATTTTGACAACTTCAAAATGAACCAAAACCCTTTCATCTAAACTTTCAGAGTTGGAGCTACATCAATATAATGAGCAAGGTTGCATTTAACATATCTTTTCTTAGAAGACAATAGGGAAATGTGTTTGACTTTTAAAACATGCACTATCAAGTGTGAGTAAAACACAAAATTAAATGTTTTCAAATTCTATTGACGGTACATGCTTTTCAATATATTCAAGAAGTTCAATAACTAATGAATATAAACCAACCAAACGAGTAACTATCTTATATTGAGATATCCAACGTGTTCCGACTCTTGCGATAGATATTTCAAGATATAAACCACTTCTAAATATTTGATTGCATCTTTCTGATTCTTGCTATAATGTTGTCCATGCTTTTCTTTTTTCTTTCCCAAGCATTTATAGAAGTGAGAATTCGTGTTTGCATCCCTATGGTTTCATGACGGGAGCACATAGAGTCCTTAAGACATAAAATGACCCGATTGAGTCCCCGTGGTTTCAGGGAGGTCAATTTGACCCCCACCCCCCCCCCTCTTTTCTATTTTACATCCAAAAAAAATCTTTTATTGTGTTTTAATTAAGTCTCTGTAGTTTTGAAGTGTGCAGTTTGCGTCTCTCCATCTCCACCACCACATGATTACTTCAATACTGAAACTACTTAAATCTTAACAGATCTTGCAAATCACCGTCAATGGCCAACATCACCCACCTCTAACTACTCATTCTCTTCACACTAATCCTCATCGTTCACGGTTAGGCCTCAACGTAGAAGACCACCATACCCTAAAAATACTCAACAACTTAGTCGTCCGGCGACCACCGTCGCTGGACAACCTCTACGAAACCTCCGGAATATTGTGCGAGCTGAGAACATCAAATGGGTCCCACAACTTAGAGTCACCGGACTCTTCTTCAAATCTCAAAAAATTATCTTTTCCAATAATAATTTAAATGATATTATCCCACCCGAGATTTCCACTTGCAGGAAACTTGAAGTTATTTACATCCGTAATAATAACTTTTCCCGTGAAGTTCTTGGCAAAATATCTTTCTTCCTCCATCTCCGGATCCTCAATCTTTCATCCAATCAATTCTTCAAAGACATGGGATTCTAGAGAGAGAGAGAAATAAACCTACAACCGCATGCGCTCTTTGAGATTGCAAACTGACAACACATATCGAATTAGAGACCCTTTTGAACTTACTCCCATTGTTGTGTGTCAATTTTTTTCGTAAAAGATCAATCTCAACCGTCCGATCTACCGCTAGATCAATCAATTCATCATGTAGCGTGAATTTCTCCAGAGACCTCCATGAACGACATCCAGAGTAGTGAGTGGTGACAACGAGTGGTGATTAATTGGTGTAAGGAAGGGATAAAGGAGAAAGTGAGGGATGCAAAGTGAGGTATGGGATGCAACGTGACAAGTGAGTATTGATATATGAGTGAAAATACCATATTGCCCCTCGGATTAACGGTGATTTACGGTGTTAATAGACGAAGGGACTTAAACCAGCCCACCATGAAACCACATGGATTCAATATGCTCCCCGATGAAACCACATGGACACAAACATGAATTCTCTCTTGATAAAAAAATCATGTACATAATATGCTGACGGATTTTCTTTCATTATTTAAGCTCTTAATTTTCTTAACCCACCGTTATCGTAGCATTGACCTACGAATTAAGTAAAACTCATCAAATCAGGCAAATAAATCACAAAGAGATAATTTATGAGAAATTAAATGCTAATGTTTCCGAACAAAACTAATAAATAACTCTTTAACAAGCTCACATTTATCAACATACCTTTCAATCACGACTATTTGAACATGTGAAAATACATTTCTTGATTCATTAACTAGTAAGGAAACACACTTCTATACCATGATCTTCAAAATTTTGTTATAAACCTTCTTGGGTGCAACAATTAATAATATCTTTCGGGATTATTTGGTAATCTCCTAATGCATTCTCTAATGTAACCTTACACTAGTTCGACTTTAATCTCCAACAATATATTACAATTCCAAATAACATAAAAAAAAAGAACCTCTTGATTAATCATAACAACATAAAGATAATCATTGGTTCAATCAATAACCTTTTGGACAAAGGAATCGAAGAACTTAATACGATTCAATATTTATGCAAGCTTTACCCTTGATTTGACAAGCTACAAAGTGATTGGCAAAGTATTTGGTGACCACTTTTTTATCTACACAAAGCATGAAATAAATGGTGAGGTGTCCTAAAACAAAGTGATCATTAAACCATTTGGCGATCACTCTAACCTCAAAATCAAGGTTCAAATATTTAGGATGGTTTACACAAAGCTATAAGGAGATAGATAGTGATGTGACATGCTGAATCCAGGCAAAATGGTGTAGGTGGAGAGCAGCTACGGGGTATTGTGCAATATATTCCCTACTAAATTAATGGGAACATTTTATAGGGTTGCAGTTCGAAGGGCAATGTACGAAATAGATTGTTGGGCTATAAAGAAAACACGTGTGTAAGTTGGAGGTAGTAGATATGAGGGTGCTTAGGTGGATGAGTTGGCACACGAGTATCTGGGAAAGGTTGGGGGTTGCTAGTATTACAGATAAGATTAAATAGGGAAGATTGAGATGGTTAGACTGGTTTAGACAAATGAAGAGGATGACAACACCGGTTAGAACCGTGGAAACCCTTGCCATTGAGGGGAACAAGGGTAGAGGCAAACCCAAACTCACTAAGGATCAACGGATTAGCCAGGATTTGCTAGACTTTCACTTTTCTTAGGCCATGGTCGAGGATGGGGCTTCGTGGAGACGTGGGATTAGGGTTAAAGATCTCTAGGGGGAGGGTATAAAGTTATCTTAGTTTTCTCTTGAGGACGTAGCTTTTCTTAGAGTTCTAGTAATTGTTACATGTTAGCTTTCTACTATCGTTATCTTCCTTTGATATTTTGTCTTCTACTTATACTTTGGTACAGTTTTGATTATTGGTAGTTTACTAACGATATGTTGTTATACCATTAATGGTATAACAATGTTTCGCAGTTTTGAAACCATCTCTAGCACTGCATACTTTATAATTTGTATCATGCCTTTGATGCAGGTATTTTGAAGAGCTGATGGTATCTTTGGAAGCAATCTCTTTGTACCTTGAGATAGATGTGTGCATGGTTGTCTACATCTCATCCTACCGAGACCCACACCAATAGCTTTGCAATATGTGGGATTTTTACAGTGGATGGTTGTTGCTGTGTAACCTCTACTTGAGATCTTAGTGGTCGTAAAAGGCTTGGGGATATATATGTATGATTTGAATTATCAGTAGTCACGATGCATTAAATCTAATTCAACTTAAATAAACAATAATAATAAAATCCAAGTTTGTTGAAATTATTAGAAGTTAATTGATTTGAACTAATGTGGTGATCATTGATTTGTTTTAGGTTTTTGGAGATTTGCAGCCCGCCCATGAGATGAAAATAAAAGGAATTGGATTATAAAGAGCCAAGAAGTCCACAAATAAAGTCATTAAACAGCCCATGAGATGAAACAAAAAATAAGAACGCAGGAACCAAAGCTAGGTACGTGTACTATATTAATATGTATAACACCTGCGTGTGTCGCGATTTATTTAAGTGTAGGCTCAACTATTGTTGGACCAACTATTTAAGAACTTCGTCAGAATTTGTCATTTTTTAAACTTTTCGATCCGACTGTTTTTAAACCTCACCTGATTCACTGTCGCCTTATTCACCGTCGCACATTTAGGATTTGCCATTTTGGGTACTTTTCAAAAAGATGGTCAGTTTTAGGAAAAGGCTGATCAAAATTAATGACCATTTTTGGAATTTTTTCTAAAAATTAATTGTGAACACTCCGTGCATCTTTGCTTATTTGTTAAACATCGTTCAGAAACTAGCTAACACGATGCTCGATTCTATTGGTTGTTAGTTGTCCATCATTTACATGTGTTAACTAAGGCTCTGTGTAAGTGGCTCGCTAGTGTAAATGGTTAAGTAAAATTATACGCGCGTAATGGTATCCAATTCGAATCCTGATATGATTGCCTTTTTTTTCTTGTATTTTTGTGTTCTCTGTGTTTCATGTTTCTTAGTTAAGTAACAATGGTTATATATCTGTTTAATTCAAACTAAACTAATCATTTTCTTTTACTTTTACAATCAAACAGAACGTTTATTTCTAACCATCGTGTTTTTGTTTGAAACATAAGATAACTTCTATATCTACCATCGTGTTCAGCTTGGATCTCAAATATGTATACACATTTTTTACGCTACTATGCGTATCAAATTTCATTGACAGGAATGCTGTTGAGGACTGTAGTGGCATCGTTGTACCCGTTGCCACTGCAGTTAACTACAACTTTCGCCCCATTAGGCAGCATAGGGCAAAGCTTTTCAAGATATGCGAAGGCATGTGACGCCTCCAATGCTGGAACTATACCTTCAAGACGACACATTCTTTTGTATGCTGCATTTCATCAATACAAAGACAATAAGGTTCAAGCACTACAAGAGATTTTCTACCACTTATAATGTATATATGTAGTAGTTTTTGTATATGGGAAATCCCCAAAATGTACGTCCATTTGACCAAAAAGTTCCTCAAATGTTTATCTAATATTTGTCGGACCCAATAGACGTCGGTATTGTACACCTATAACAAGCAGCCACGTATACAAAGTTCTCATGGGATACAAATATTTTGGAGATCCGACAAACTTTTTGTGAGTTCCGGCCAAATTTTGTGAGTTTTGATGACATTTATGTGAGTTCCGACGGAATTTTCTTTACAACATATATTATTAGTTTGATACGTGGCATTTTATAATAGTCAGGCCCGACGGATTTGGTAAACTAGTCATTTTATTTTTACTTGTTGCGGTAAAATGGACATTTTGGGGATTTTCCGTTCTTATATATATATATATGCTTACCATCAAGAGCTTCTTTATCAGTAACTGTGTAACACTCAATTCTGCCAGCATCTTTTAAAAAACTTAGTTCTGGGCTTACTCCTGGAAACTCCAAACTGCCAAATAAACATATTAATATTTAAGGATCTAATAAGACTGAGCAATAGTTATAAAAACCAATACTAATACTCACCCACTAGCAACAGATTTCGTTTTTATAACTTGGCCTTCTTCATCTTGTAGCAAATAACACATGGCTCCATGATAAACACCAACTTCACCTCTTACAAGGCTCGCCGAATGTAACTCATCGGTGTTAGTTCCGACTCCACCACCCTCAACTCCAATCATCCGAACTTTTTTGTCACCGATAAATTCATGAAACAGGCCTAATGCATTGCAACCGGTCCCTACACAAGCAACCAAAACATCTGGAGTACCACCCCACTTCTCCATTGCTTGTCTCCTTGTTTCTTTTCCAATCACCGAATTGAATTCACGAACCATGGTCGGGATTGGGTGTGGGCCCACAGCCGTCCCGGATAGGTAATAGCCTGTTTGTAGGTTTTCTATCCATCCCCTAGTTGATTCTGAGGCTGCTGCCTGAAAACCTCCAGCAACAGGCTTAACCTATATATACAAATAGTCAATATAGTTTTAATTATTTCCTTCAATTTGGATATTTATTGGAGGAAAAAAAAAAGAAAAAGACAAGTGTATTAAACATTGATTTGTTGTTAAAGAAATGAAAATGACATTTTTTTATTATCTTTTCCACCATAAATATATTTTGTGGTTGAATTTGCATTGATGGTTTGGAATTGTTTTTTCTTGATTTTCAACTTATATCTTACTTATAAAAAAGAAAGGTCCTTTTTAACCTTTTAGCTCTTCAAATATATGTTTTATACTGTTAGTTTGTATCCATGTTATATTTTAAATGATTAAAATAAAAACATAAACAAATTTGCTTGTAACTACAAAGATTTCATGGGAAACAAATGTACCTGAGCTCCAAGCAACTCCATGAGTTGCACATTTGAGGGTTTTCTCAGCATATCTTTGGTTCCAATATAAACAGTACAATCTAGAGAAAACTTGGCACATACAGCGGCAGCTGCAACACCATGGTGACCGGCACTTGTCGCTGTTATAACACTCTTTCGACCCATCCGTTTCGCCAAAATGGCTTGTGCAACAACATTGTTCATCTTGTATGATCCTCCATGGCTCAGATCCTCTCTTTTAATATATATTTCAGGACCTTCCCCATTGATGTTCTTGTAGTGATCGGTGAGCTTTTCGGCATAGTAAAGAGGCGTTTCACGTCCTACGTAATCCCTCATTGCAGTTGCTAACTCAATCTACACATGTTCATATTTTTTAAGATCAAGAATATAACGAAAAGAAAATAAATAAATAAATAAGGACAATTTTTATTTCATAACTATATATCAACTTTTACATCGAAATAGAAGGCAAATGGACATACGTGAAGAAACATTTTGCAACCAACCTTAAACTCGTGATCAAGCAAAACCGAATTGAACTCAGCTTCAAGTTCTGCCAACGGAGACATGAGGACTTCGCCTACGAATTTTCCTCCAAAGCTTCCAAACTTCCCGATAATCGGAGCATTTTCTAACGAAACAGTAACACTTAATGTCTTTGCACTAGATTTACTTATGTAATTTAGGTTTGTATTGAGAGTTGGTGGCTCCATTGGTGCCACCTTTCCTACACAAGGAAGAGAGAGGGTTGAGTAATTGCATGCCATTTTTAGAGAAAATTAAAGTTGTAATTGCTATATGTGGTGAGTGGTGGCTAAGGTTTTAGAAGCATATATATAATGCAATTCATAGAGGTAATTTTACACGTTTTAAAAAGGAAGGATTAAGACTACTAATTAGAGCTTATGAAACACATGTAATATTTGTCCTCTTCTTTTTAGAAAAATGAAACAACACAAGGTTCGCATTAAATTATTTTTGGAGTAGTTTGTTTAGGAAAGAGACATGCTAGTAGGTGGTTTTTGGAACCTTTTTATTTTTAGACATTTTGCTATACGTAGGTAACCCAACTTGACAAGTTCAATTGGGTGGCAAGAATTTTTTTCACAATTAAAATAAGGACCATCTCCGAAAATTTACATGCCTCGGTTGAGCCAAAATAGAAAAACTTGTAGACTCTAACTAGTAACAAAATATATAAGCTTATTTTCTAAATGACATTAACGTTATAACAATAAGTATAGCAAAAATATAGTAATAAAATCAAATATGGTATGTAATAACTAACGGTTAGCGTACCAATGGTTCGTTAAGCACTCCTAACATTCTTTACCAAATAGATTTTGGTTTGGGACCAATAACCTAAACTTTACCAAATGGATTATGAATAATCTCTGAGAATTACATACCTCAGTCGAGCCGAAATGAAAAGGCTCGTATGCCCTAACGAGTAACAAAATATAAAAGTTATTCTTAAACGATATTAACGTTATAACAATAGAAATAACAAAATATAGTTTTAAAATCGAATATGATATGTAATAATTAACGGTTAACCGATATTTAGTGAAGCTATCCTAACATTCTTTACCAAGTGGAATAACCTAAACTTTACCAAATGAATTATGAATAGAAAATTTTTGGGCCCTATAATTCTTAGATGATCAAAATCTAATATATATATATATATAGATAAAGGATCAAATACAATAATCCATTATCATACAATAGTACGCGAGTTTCTTCACCATCGATTTTCAAAAAACACACGACCGTTCTGATCCTCTGCTCCACTGCTCCATCGATTCCGTACGCCTTCACCGTCACCGTCCAATGATTGTATCTACCGTCGCGACCGTCGAAGGTACCGTCGTGAACACCATCTTCCTCGTCACGCCTTTTTCACAGGTCAGTTGATAAAATTGACCAATTAAAATTGAAATTGTTGAACTAATTGATCAATTAAACTTTGAAATTGGTCCAATTAATCATCAATTTGAAGTTTCAATTAATCAATTTTGAGTTTTGAGTAAACCCAGTTGCAGACGTTCCATTTTTTTCATATGATCGAATCAATGATCAAATTAACGGTCGATTGACGATTGTTTGATGGTTATGAGATTATATGAAGTGATTTCAATGTTCAATTTCGTGTTTAAAGGTGTTTAATTTTTTTTTTGTTAGTTTAGAAGTTCTGAACACCCAGAACTTCTTAGAACTTCTAAACTTTATCAGTTTTGAACACCCAGAACTTCTTAGAACTTTTAAACTTTACCAGTTTGAACACCCAGAACTTCTTAGAACTTCTAAACTTTATCAGAACTTCAATACTTTTTTGAACACCCAGATCTTATTTGAATGTATTAGAACGTTTAAAGATGTTCTTTTTTAGTAAGAACGTTTAAAGGTATTCCGTTTTGTTTCAGAACGTTTAAACATAATATTTGTACTGAACTTATAAACAACATTATTTAAAAACGTATAAACAGAACGTATAAACTTTTTGTATTGAACTTTTAATGTTTAATTGATTATGTTCTGAACGTTTAAACAGAACGTATAATATGTTTAAACAGAACGTATAAACAGATCGTATAAACTTAATGTTAATACGTTCAATGTCAAAACCCAGAACTCAAAACTCAAAATTGATCGACGAAAGCTTCAAATTGATGATTAATTGGATCAATTTCAAGGTTAATTGATCAATTAGGTGCATCATCAATTTCAATTTCAATTTCAATTGGAAATTGCTTAACTGACCTGTGACCAACGATCGATGGTGGTGACCGACGATGGTGGTGCTCATGACAGTAGACGACGGTCGCGATGGTGGACTTTGATGGGTATGCGTTAAGTATTTTTAGGTTAATTACAATTATACCACTAAGCAGTTTTAATTTCAATTAGAATCGATGGTGCAGGAAGTCGCGTATGTAATGTATGATAAGCGATTATTGTACGTTAACTCACCCCTATATATATGTGTGTGTGTGTGTGTGTGTGTGTGTGATGGATTTTGGGCTGACAACTGAGACAAACCACCTATGACTTGTCCAAACATTTTTATTTCAATTATCTCATACCAAAGTCTTACTTTAAAAGTTTCACTAAAACATTGTTTTAGGAATTAAATTTTGGAAACAAGTGGTAAGCTAGAGAAATCTTAAATGAATTCGAATACATCGTGCAGGTTTTAATTCTGACTTGTTTTCTTGAAGAAAAATGGTAAAATTTGCAAGCACAAAAATCGTGCATAAGTTGTCACTGTTTATATCATTTTCATTTATGAGACGGGTCCAACCTTGTTGGCTTGAAAATATATTGTGACCACTTCTAGTGTAGAGTGTGTTCCTATAGAATACAAACTATATATTAGTTACACATGTATAAATAACTTTTTCTTTGCAAACAAATTTTTAAGAAAAGATAATCTAAAAATTGAAATCATCTTTAAAAAAAAATAAAAAAAAATGACCCAGCCCGATAAAATCACCTTTGATAGACATAAAAATTGAGGCACGAGTAAAAAATTATAATCCATCATTTTTTTTTATTATTATTTGAACATATTTTTTATATAGAAATAAAGATATTACATCAACATAGCAGGTAGGCGGGCAACAAGCTGCGCCGCCACCCCTTTCTGAATTGCAAACCCTAACCTGCTAAAGACATACCCCTGCCCCTTTAGAGTCGACACATTGCTATGCACAACCCGTTGGACCCTGGTTAGGAAACGGATTAGATGTCTCTTTTAGAAACGGCTAAATCACACATCCATTAACTTTACTCTGATTGCATAACAATATCGGCTATTGGGTTCGAACCTCTGAAGTAAAGGAGAGAAACCCGACCATGTAAAACTTACTTATAATACTGGAGCGTGAACTAATGAGTTATCCTCTTGTTGTTACGTACAGTTCTCACGTCATCAAGATTACCGTTGATACTTCCATGATTGTATTACAAAACACATGCGTGAAATCATAGAAATAATTTGAGTGGTCATAAACAATAATTGAGAACAAGTAGGTCCACAAAATAATAATAATACAAGGAAAACTGAATCAAACTTGGTCTCTCACAAGTATTTTATTTTCAAAATATAGAGCTTTTAAGAATATGTAAAGTGGTTCTAATATAATAAGTATTTATATTATTTTCACGTAAACATCTATTTTACTTTGGTTTTAACGTGGTTCATCTTATTAATATTTTTTAAATCATTCTTTTAAAATTAGTTAAATATTATTTTTCATAAAAGTAATAATTTTAATAATTAAACAAAACAAATATAAAATACTACTAAAAAATTACCATAAAAAGTCACAAAATGAAAATTGAAATAAATAATTATTAGTTACTGGACTTAAAAAACACAAAATTACTAGTTCTTTCGGTATTAATTTCGTATGAATCATGCCATCCTTTCATCGAAATAGAGCCCGATCCTAATGGATATTGTGGCTTATCTACGGAAGATGTTATACTTATTTTCGGATGATCTATTTCTTTTATATTCTTACCTTCATCAATCCATCCTTTTTATTACTTCTTATGCCATAATAAATTTCTTACTATTATGATATCTCAAAGCCTTAAGAATTAGATCCTATCAACACAAAACAAAAACTCTAATCACCATTCATCATGACTGACGATAATGAAAATAAAACCAATGAAGGCGTTGTTTCTAGTATACAACTGCCTTCCAGGCCTTTGTATTCAAGAACCAAGATCAAAAACAATCTTAAAGCAAACAACAAAAGGATGGAAAAGTCAGTGTTGGAGACCAAGTGGAACATTACAACTTTTGTGGGAAAGATGGTCATAACAAGGATGGATGCTTCAAACGTATTGGGTATCCAGAGTGGTGGCCGGGTAAAGCAAAACAAGAAAAGACCAAGCGTCGGGCTGCTTGTGTGCAAGGAGAAACAAGTGAAATACAAGGGTTGACAGTAGAGTAATATCAACAACTTGTGAAATTGTTTGGTGCTATCAAATAGGAAAAAACACACCTACTGCCAACATGACAAATAAGGGGGATAAAGTAGATAAATGGGTTATTGACTCGGGTGCTACCGAGCACATAGCCCACAATGATTTTTTTCTTAGAAAATAAAATCCTAAGGAATTTTGAGCCACCTGTCACCATACCTAATAGTGCATCCATAGCCGTTAGCCGTTGAAGGACGTGGAGACTACGTCCTTCCCGATGGAATGAAAATAAACGTGAGTTCTCCATATTCCCAATTTCAAATGCAATTGTTATAAGTAAGTAAATTATCAAATGATTGAATCATGTTGTTACTTTTTTTCCCAGCTTCTATGTCGTGTGGGACTTGAATTCAAGGATGTTGACTGGAGTGGGTAACTGCAAGAAGGGTTTATATGAGGTGGGGACGACATAATGCAAGAGGCAAGTGATGATGGAACAACTTATACATGACATAACAGACTAGGTCATGCATCGACTTCTAAACTTTCTTATGTTATTTTTCTCAAGAATGTTCCTTTAAGGCCAAAAAATGTTTGTGATTCATGTATTAAAGCTAAATTTACAAGTTTACCTTTTCTGTTAGCAACTCTAAGACATATGCTTGTTTCAATTACTTGCATTGTGATGTATGGGGCAAATACCGAACACTTTCTTTCACACGTGCAAGTTACTTTTTAACAGTCATTGATGATTTTAGTTTTAGTCATGCCACGTGATGTTCCTCCTTAAACACAAGGATGAAGCAAGCACTTGTTTGGTACTTTTTCATAAAATGGTTCAAATGCAGTTTGAGAAATTTGTAAAAAGGATTCAGTGTGATAATGGAGGGGAGTTTACATCGAATTGAATGCTTGACTTTTATGCTATGGAGGGAAATTATTTTAGAAACCATTTGTCCACATACACCGCAACAAAACGGCGTAGTGGAAGGAAATCACCAACACCTTTTAGAAACGGCACGGATGTGAATATTTGAGGCAAACCAACCCACAAAGTTTTGGGCTGAATGCATCCTCATGGCCGCCTAAACCATCAACCGGTTGCCCCCTGATGTTATTGAAAAATAGACGCCTTATGAAATATTGTACGATGGGCAACCTCAGTATGAACACATGAGGGTTTTCGATTGCCTCACATATTACAGAATCAAAGAAACAAAAGGTGATAATTTTGAACAAAGAGGAAGAGTAGGTTGTTTTTGGGTTACCCACCGAGCAAAAAAGGATACAAAATTTTATATGCTTAACACAACAAAATTATGGTATCACATGACATGAAATTTATTGAAAAGGTATTTCCTTTTGCAAAGGATGACACAACAGAAGAGGAAGAAATTTTTGTGTTTCCAAAACACTAGGTTAACGACCAACATTGAAGAGTTAGGCCCACACCCAACCCATAATTATATTACTCCATATGAAGAAGTCTTGGGCAGCCAAACCAATTTTCTCCAAAGGGGGGCCTCTAGAAACCAAAAACCCAACTGCAGTGAGTCCATCTCTGATTTTAAACACCTAAGCAACCCAAACAGATTTAAACATTCATCAACCCAAGCCACAAGTGAACATGCTGAAGCTATTTTAAACACCCTGCAAAGCCAACCTGAACACTTTACTGATGAGTCAATTTTAGTGACTAATGGACCATCGGTTGAAAGTCCTATGCAACACGAAGATTGTCCGAATTTTTTTGGTGAATCTGAATCAACTGGACCCATACCTCAAATTGTTGAATGCTCAAAAAGAACAAGGTCTCAACCAAAACATCTCAACGATTATGAAGTCCGACTTCCCCATCTATAGACCATGAGCAATCCACTTCCAATCGAGCGTCCACGGTACATCCTTTAGCATATTTTATTTCACATGATAAAGCGTTCTTAACGGTCATCACTTCAAATGATGAGCCAGAACAGTATAAACAGTCTGTAAAAGACCCAAAATGGAGAGAAGCAATGAAGAACGAAATCAAAGCTCCTCAAGCGAATGGAACTTGGTCGCTTAAAAAACTACCAAAGAGAACATGTGCTATAGACTCAAAGTGGGTGTATATAATCAAGTATATACCAAGTGGAGAGGTTGAAAGATACAAGGCACATTTGGTTGCAGTAGGATTTACACAATTAGAAGGTATAGATTACCACGAAACCTTGGCTCCGATAGCAAAACTGGTGACTGTTTGAACACTTTTGACTATGGTTGTTAAAAAGGGGTGGAACATCCATCAACTTGATGTGAATAATGTCATTCTACATGAAGATCTACACGAGGATGTCTGCATGAAGACACTTCAAGGATTTGGTAAACGAGATGACGATAGATTTTGCAAACACAAGAAATCACTCCATGGGCTCAAAAAAGCATCACGGAATTGGTATTAAAAAATTATCACTTCCTTGCTTGAAATTGGTTTTAAACAAACCGGAGCGCGCTGATCCTTCTCTATTTATTTTTAAAGAACAAGATGTGTTTGTTGTTGCACTTATTTACTTCGATGACGTAATCATCATGGGTAACTCAAACAAATTAAAAAAAAAACAAATGTTTTCCTTGAAACAAATTCAGTATCAAGGACATTGGGACACTGAAATACTTTCTTGGCATCGAAGTGGCTCAAACAACCGAAGGCTTGATACTAAGTCAACGAAAATACATCCTCGATATTCTCGAAGACACCAAGCCTGTTTCTGATGGAGCAAAACTTAAAGTTGAATAAGTGCGAGGACGAACAACGAGTTGATCGGCCAACAAAATACCGGAGACTAGTTGGAAGATTACTTTACCCCATGCCACGATACCCGACATCACCTTCGCCGTGAATGTCTTGAGTCAGTTTGTATGTGACCCAAGAGAAAGCCACATGGAGGTTGCTAATCGTACTCTTCGTTACCTCAAAACTACTATGGGGCAAGGTATTCTTCTTCCTAAGGCAGGTGGAACTAACCTCACGTTTACAGTGATTTGGATTGGTTAGGGTGCCCGTTCACAAGGAGGTCAAGGAACGGTTATGTGCTCCTATTGGGTAGGGCTCCCGTGCCATGGAATTCAAAAAAGCAGTCAGTGGTCTCACGATCATCGGCCGAAGCCGAATATCAAGCTATGGCAACTGATGTTAGTGAGGCACTTTGGATGAGATGGCTCCTGAAGGAGCTTGGCACTCCACCAGATTGGCTCACATAGGTGTTTTGTGACAACCAAGCGCCACGACATATAGCATCCGGTCTATCATGACGATACAAAGTTTGTCGAAATGGACTATTATTTTGTCATGGAACGGGTCGAGTCAAAGGAGATCCAAACCATGGAAATTGCTACAAACATGCAGGTTGTGGATATCCTCACAAAGCCTTTGGGAACACAATTACTTCATATATTACTTGACAAGTTGGGCATTCGTATTCGAATCTTCACGCTCCAACTTGAGGGGGAGTAACGGATATTATGGCTTATTTACGAAAGATGATTTACTTATTTTCAGATGATTTATTTCTTTTATTTTCTTACCTTCATCTGCTCCTTTTAGTTTGCCTTAATTTAAGGTCTTTTGTTTTTAGCTCCCTTGTATTCATAGGGATGATCTCGGGTGTAATCAATATATATGAATAATATCAATATACGAATCCATCTTCTTTGATTACCTCTTTTGCCATAATAATTTTATTAGATCCTCCGGAGATAAATGTGACAAGTCTTTCTCGAGGGAAACAAAACCACTATGGATTTGTAGTTCGTCTCTAAAGTACCCGAGCAAATGATTAATTTTCACGTTCAAGTGCACTTTGACATTGGGATTCATTGTCATAGAGGTAGATAATTAGGAGTGCCAGGTTAGCCTTTGGCGCTATCTCTATTGATCGGGCGAACCGGTTCATCCAGGGGACCAAGACATGAACTCGTTGTCAGTGTTGTTTAAATTTATTTGGGTGCAAGCATCCGAGTGGCACTGAGAAGAATTGGGTTCGTTGGTGAGCTAGCTGATGTTTTCTACCGTTTAGATGATCGACCGACGCGCATCTAATGGTACTAGATGCCACTTTGACGATTTCCTTAGCAACTAGGAAGATTTATCCATAAGTGCTTTTGGTCAAGGTTTTGGATGATGATTGTCTTTCTAATTAATAAGGATTCAAGTCATATGGTTGTTAAAAATGTGTAATATTATTAACCTGAAGTGTTTGTGACTTGTGAGTTCTCATTTCAATACTAAAAATGGACGTCTAGTTTCTAGAAATGGGTTGTTGGGAAAAAATGGGTTTCAATTTTCAAACTAGCAAGTTTCATATTAGGCCTTTAAATTTAATGTTTTTGTTTGGAACATAAGATAACTTTTATTTCTACGATCGTGTTCGATCAGCTTGGATCTAGTATTTATACACACATTTTTTACGCTACTATACTCTATATACACATATATACATATCAAATTTCATCGACAAGAATGTTGTTTACAACTGTAGTGGCATCGTCGTACCCGTTGCCACTACAATTAACTACAACTTTCGTCCCATTAGGCAGCGTAGGGCAAAGCTATTCAAGATATGCAAAGGCATGCGATGCCTCCAATGCTGGAACTATCCCTTCTAGACGACACAGTCTTTTGTATGCTGCATTTCATCAAAACAAAGATTATAAGGTTCACGCACTACAAGAAAGATGATAATGCAACTAAGCATAATTTGTCTATTGTTAATATAATTACTATAGTTATTTGTACGATTCTTACATTACAATTGTTTGTATTTCATCCTAACACCGTGATTTTCTACCACTTAGGTATTAGTGTTTGCTATATATGCTTACCACCAAGAGCTTCTTTATCAGTAACTGTGTAACACTCAATTCTGCCAGCATCTTTTAGAAAACTTAGTTCTGGGCTTACTCCTGGAAACTCCAAACTGCCAAATCAACATATTAATATTAAGGATCTCATAAGAGTGAGCAACAATTATGAAAGCCAATACTAATACTCACCCACTAGCAATAGATTTTGTTGTTGTGATTTGGCCTTCCCCATCTTGTAGCAAATAACACATGGCTCCATGATAAACACCAACTTCACCTCTTACAAGACTTGCCGAATGTAACTCATCGGTGTCAGATCCGACTCCACCACCCTCAACTCCAATCATTCGTACGTTTTTGTCACCGATAAATTCATGGAATAGACTTAATGCATTGCAACCGGTTCCTACACAAGCAACCAAAACATCTAGAATCCCACCCCACTTATCCATTGCCTGTCTCCTTGTTTCTTTTCCAATCACCGAATTGAATTCACGAACCATGGTCGGGATTGGGTGTGGACCCACAGCCGTCCCGGCTAGGTAGTAGCATGTTTGTAGGTTTTCTATCCATCCCCTAGTTGATTCTGAGGCTGCTGCCTGAAAACCTCCATCAACAGGCTTAACCTATATATACAAAGAGTCAATATAGTATCAATTATTTCCTTCAATTTGGATATTTATTGGAGAAAAAAAAAAGAAGAAGACAAGTGTATTAAACATTGATTTGTTGTTAAAGAAATGAAAATGACATTTTCTTAATTATATTTTCCATCCTAAATTTATTTTGTGGTTGAATTTGCATTAATAGTTTGGAATTGTTTTTTCTTGATTTTCAACTAATATCTTACTTATAAAGAAAGGTCCTTTTTAACCTTTCAGCTCTTCAAATATATGTTTTATACTCTTAGTTTGTATCCATGTTATATTTAATGATTAAAATAAAAATATAAACAAATTTACATGTAAATACAAAGATTTCATGGGAAACTTCACTTTTTGATAAATACTAATTTGGGAAACAAAAGTACCTGAGCTCCAAGCAACTCCATGAGTTGCACATTTGAGGGTTTTCTCAGCATATCTTTGGTTCCAATATAAACAGTACAATCTAGAGAAAACTTGGCACATACAGCGGCAGCTGCAACACCATGGTGACCGGCACTTGTTGCGGTTATAACACTCTTTTGGCCCATCCGTTTTACCAAAATGGCTTGTGCAACAACATTGTTCATCTTGTATGATCCTCCATGGCTCAAATCCTCTCTTTTAATATAAATTTCAGGACCTTCCCCATTGATGTTCTTGTAGTGATTGGTGAGCTTTTCGGCATAGTAAAGAGGCGTTTCACGTCCTACATAATCCCTCATTGCAATTGCTAACTCCATCTATACATGTTTTTATTTTTTTAAGATCAAGAAATCAATCAATATAACGAAAAAGAAATATAAGTAACGTTTTAGATCCATGGATGGCTTGTGAGACAACGAAAACAAGTTAGAGCTTTAGACACACACTTAATTAAGGTCTCCAAGTACAAAAAAACATTATATATAGATATATTATAATGAGTAAAGTAAACTCAAAGTAATGTATAGGTGTGGTGGTAGGCTTGATTGTTACTAATTATAGGTTATGAGTTAAAAGCTTTTAATAAGCAAAAAAAAATTCTTTAACAATTGTCATGAAAAGGCCACAAAAATCTTGTTTCAATTTAGGCATTCACACTCGTTGAGCCGGCCATGTCTATTTCTATATTTTGTTTTATAGTTGAACATGCACGCTCACATTCTTAACTATGTATCAACTTTTACATCGAAATAGAAGGCAAATGGATGTATGTGAAGAAACATTTTGCAACCAACCTTAAACTCGTGATCAAGCAAAACTGAATTAAACTCGGCTTCAAGTTCTGCCAACGGAGACACGAGGACTTTGGCTACAAATTTTCCTCCAAAGCTTCCAAACTTCCCGACAATTGGAGCTTTTTCTAAGGAAACAGTATTACTTAATGTCTTTGAACTATATTTACTTATGTAATTTAGGTTTGTGTTGAGAGTTGGTGATACAATTGGTGCCACCTTTCCGACACAAGGAAGAGTGAGGTTTGTGTAATTGCAAGCCATTTTTAGAGAAAATTAAAGTTATAATTGATATATGTGGTGAGTAGTGGCTAAGGTTTTAGAGGCATATCTAATATGCAATCCATAGAGGTAATTTTACACGTTTTAAAAAGGAAGGACCCTAGGACAGAGACTACAGCTAATGAAACACATGCGATATTGTCCTTTTCTATAATAAAAATGAAACCACACTTAATATTTTTTGGAAGTAGGTTGTAGAGGAAAGAGACTTAATTCTATCAATAGCAGGTGTCGTTTTTGGATTTCTTATTATTTTTAGACAGTCTGCTATAAGTAGGCCAACTTGACAAGCTCAATTGGGTTGCAAGTAGTTTTTCATAATTAAACTTAACCAGTTTTCATTAAGGTATATGGAGTTCGTTTGTCACCCAATCTAACTTGTTGTGTTCGCTTATAGGGCTAGTGAATCGCCTACACGTACAAGAGGTTAAAAATAATAAAAAGTACAAAGTTTTGCTCCTAATCCACTTACTAATGCAAAAAATATATATATGTGTCCGTTTTATTAGAGAGAATATATTATCAAAGTTTAAAGTTTACGGTGTTTTCATTATTCTATATGAAATTAGAGCCTTCTTCTTTCCCTTCTTCTTCTCATCTTGCCTTGGGGACACTTGTACACACATATACTAGTTTTTCTATACTTTTCACCATGACAAGGATGAAAGGACGTGCTTTAAGTGTTTGCCGGTTTACCACAATACAGTTGTCGCAAAGCTTCTCTCATGTCCCTTATTCTACGCCGGTTACTAGTTACCACTCCTGACTCCCTTCCCTGAATTGTCGTCCCCCTCAATACATAAACTCTAATCGACCTCTTCTCCTAAACTCTAATGACCATCAATTTATTCCCGGAAAACGCCGACGGTAGCACATGATCTTACTAGTAGAGTGGGACGAAGCAGAGAATGAGGTTTGGGGATTGTGACGAATTAAGCAGTCAACATTCTCCTGGTATGTGTTATACGCGGCTCTCTGAAAAGCCGCAAACCAACCTTCTCTAAAGATTTGTCTAGATTATATTCATGCATTGTATAATTACCACAATCAAAATACAAACAAGCTGATGTTAAAATCGGCGCCCCCTTCCCCGCTTCCTATTGTAAAGAAGGCCCTATTCGTAAGGATGTGACCATAGTTGAAATCATCCCTTCATTTTCAAAGTTATATTCTTTATTAATGAAGTAATTTAGATAACTGTTTTTTCATGGTACGTTATTTGAATATTATATTAGTCTTTAAGTAGTTCATTTATGTATTGTTTACGCAGAGTACATACACAAAACGATTAAGGCTTTCTAAGTGATTCTATATCTTGATATATTTTCAATTAACTCAATTGCTTTGATATATTTGTGTGATTTATTTATGTAAAATTTATGTAGATCCTATGGACGGATCAAACAACTAGTGTTCTTGGATCAATAGCTCACAACTAGCTAGCGGAAATCACTAGTTGAGAACCGAGATCTCGGATCTTGTTCGGTTTGGTCATTACCCAAAGAGGAAAGGTTAAGAGGGAGAGGAGAATAAGATTGTTGTGAGAGAATATGTGAGAGAGTATGTGAGAGAATAAGATTGTTTTTAAAAATGTTTGTTTGCATCTGTATGCTTGCACTATATACAGTGCAAGCTATACCATGATTGACTTTCATATATAATGGCCAATGGGCTTTTGTTTACAAGGCTTTGGGTCCAAACATACAATAAGAAAACCGACAAGCTAATTAGTATACATCGTTAATAGAACAAGTAAATACAAAAGACTAATGTACAAAACGGGACCTACAATTTGTATATACATTACTATATAAAGTTGTATAAGATATATGATATGACTGATTTGAAATGGAATGAATGCGCTGATGTGTGTTGGGTTGCTTCAATCATGGTCGTTGGCATATATTGTATGATGCTAGGCAGATAACATATGTATGGACTTTATGCTGAGCCATTTGATCATGAATCATGAGGAGGTAAGTTTTCTTGAAATCTAATTTGAAGTTTGATCATAATCATATAATTGGCCATATTTATGTGTACCCACAGCACTTCGACCATGAGGAAGAAGCTTGCAAACAAAGATAATTTGTCACTATGATATTAAACAACCTGTCCGGTATAAAACTAGTTCAAGATGATTAACCAACAACATAATTATATATAATTAACTTTCTCTTGCAGTATTTGTTTGCTAGTTTCTTGATCCCGAAAGTCACGGATTGCAAAAGTTTAAAAGTTTTCACTAAAACATTCTTCTAGGAATTAAATTTTTTTAAACAAGTGGTAATTAAGAGAAATCTTTAATGATTAATAAATCATGCACAATCTAATCGTGCATAGGTGGTCACTGTTTACATCGTTTTCACTACGAGACGGGCCCAACCTTTTTGTCATGAAATAAAATCGTACGGGCCTACTTCTTGAAAAGTGGTTCTACACCTGTCACCTGTACGTGACCTGTCTGGGCATACGACTTAAAATTATATACTCATTCGAGTTCTATATATTTTCTTTAGTGAAAAGTTGAAAACAACTAGACTTAGGTATGGGAAGTGTGTATACATACAAATTAAGTTTTATGTTTGATGATAACAACTTTTTAAGGACAAAAAGAATATTAAAATGGAAATCATCTTGGAAAAGGCATTCAAAACAATCTAAATACAAAAATTAAATTAAAATTAAAAAAATAATAAAATTAGATTTATAGTCATTTTATTCTTTATATTTCGCCATCTCAACTTAATTAGCTAAGTGGGACACTCAGAGCGGTGCTCCCGACTGGACCAATGGTCTTTAGGTGATTCTTTGAAGCTCACTCCGTTTACCCTTATGATCCACGTTTCTTGAAGGGTGTGTATATATCGATCATAAAGGAAATATTAATGAATTTGGTTCACGTGTTCTAACGATTTCAACTGAAACCTGAAAACCTACCGACACTTTCTCACATTCAATAACCGTTTAGAAAGAATAACTGAAGTCCAAGGCTTTTAGTCGTACTCTTTTGCTTTTTCAGTTTTCATCGACTACAACGCGTATATATTGATTGATATTTTATAAGTAAGTTCTAAAATTGGCTCAATATATGAGCTTCAGGAGATGATCATTAGTTCATTACCTATCACACTTTACTATTAAATGATATGAAACTAACCTAAAGCAATATACTGTATATATAACCAATAGAAGGCGTACACATATTGATGTGATTTAGCAAATAGTAACGTGCCATATTGCAAATTGTCAAAAAAATGCATGCATTTCTATTTTCTCTTGTCAATTCCAGGTAAAAGGAGGAGAGTGATGTCAATGTGTCTAACTAGTAAAAGTACATACATAAGAGATATTTTAAATAAAGATAAATATCTTATTCATTCAGTTAAATCAGGTATAGCATATTTTTATCAACAATTTATTTTAAAATAAATTAAATCGCCTACAAAATATTAACTAATAACTTATTATAACAAACAAATACTTTGTTAGTAACTAATTTATACAAACTAGAATTTGCGCTCGTGTGTTGCCGCGGAGCACGTTTTCTACATGAACAAAAAGCAAAGTGTTGGGAGACAACCAATTCTAGCTAGAAGTAGTTGCAATGTGATAAGTTATGAAATATTGTGTATATTCTCTATCCATGAAATCCTTGTGTGGAACAACTTATTTCGTGTTTGTTGAGAAATAAAATACAAACATAGAATGTATTAGCATGGGATCCATCTTCATAACCAATTTTTTTCATACCATAACCGTTCTTCGTTAGTCTTTAATACTTAAACGAACATTACCGATGAACCCATCTGTAAATCGTGGTTCAGTTTTTTAAAAGTGGCCATTCAAATTGGCATCCTTGGAATATTAAGTTTATCTTGCCACAATGTACTTAACTCCATTGATCTCAATTCCAATCTTGATCGAGGTGAAAATTTCTGCGTGCACACATCTTGAAATGGTTTTTGTTCCACCTCGATAATCCTTTTCAGCTTAATTATGTTATTATTTGTGGAAAGAACCTTTAGTAAAAAAAACTAATTAATCGTTGCAAGTTTAGAAGATATTAAAAATAGAAAAATGTTACATTTATTATTAGATCCTTCATTTTAGAGCCCAATACATATATACACCCACACGACATTATGATAAAGAAAACTTGCATTAGTATTTCCTTGCATAGACGTGATCTTCCAAGATACTATAAAAACAATTTTGTCATGATGCAATATTGTTTCTTTCACCGGAGAACAAAGACTCACCTATTCATGTTGTTGCACCTGCACTTGACAAAGTCTTACTTCTTGCACATGCTTCTATTAACCATCTATTCATTCTCACCTCAACTTACTTTTGGCTTTTAGTAGTGGGTATTCTGTCAGTGGTTTAATTACTTCAAGGTACGTAGCAATGGAGTTTTGTCATTAGATACTAACTGCAAAAATCTAACAAATGTATCAATAAAGTTCTAACCCTGCACATTTATATATAGTTACAACATTACAAATAAATAATGCAAGAAATTAATCCAAACCTAGACATGTTGTGCAACTTGAGAACTCAAACCACTAGTAGTTGAATCCATGCCAATTAATTAACTCTCCTAGACATGTCTGAATATTTAACCATATTATTGATTTTGTGTTTCAAAACTTAAAACTGATAATCAAATATATTTTCATTAAGTTGTGTCAATTATTCGGACTAAGTTCTGATGTTCAACATAGCCAATCATTAAGTCTTTTGGTTTACATATATTAACAAGGAGTTGTCCAAATAAGTTTATCAGTTTTCTAACTTGCTTCAAAACCCGAACCCTGGAGTTTGGTTATTTTCATATTATTGTTTTACAAACTACTTATCTAAACCGCTTGACATCGTCTGTCCACTTTAATTACATAATAATAAAAATATGAGTTTTGCTTGCATTTTCCACTGATTTCCTGTGGAAACGACTTTACTTACTCGTACTAGTTACAGGTATCTAAGCTTATAAATACTTGTTTTTTATTAGAGCACGACATCTACATCAATTAACTTTAAAATTTTGTCTATAAGTAGGAGGTTCGGGCTTTGCATTTTTGCATCCCAAAACTCATTCTCTCACTCACACCTTTAGTCTCGGGAATCATGCCCAATTCCCGACGATCCGACGGGTTTGTTTCTCGAAGTACGTGCAAGTTTCGACGTGTTTTCTCTTAAATGCCCGACGACTAGTAGGAGTTCCACCAGCTTAAAGCCTAGGCATTTCATTCAAAAGTACCTTCATAAGGTACGTAGGGGTTCTGCCTAAATATTTTTATTGGCTTAGATCCTAGTCGGAGGGTATAACCATACATTGATGATCAAACATAAAGTTAAATATGATTTTTTTCATAAGCTGAGGGTATAGTTAAAATATTGTTTCTTATAATTTCATGAAATGAAGTTTATTACGCAAAATATATAATCAAATTGACGTTTCTTCTAGAAGAAGAAACCTAGCATATGTGTTTATTCATAAAGAAGAAACGTACCACATAAATGATAAATATACAAAAAGAACGAAAGGTTCAAATGTTTTATATAAAAAAAATGATTTATCAAGATAAAAATTATGCAAAACAGACTAAAAGTTTAAAGCTAGATTATTTGAGCTAGATATTTATACAATGTTATTCTCGTACTATAGATTTGGGGTAACTTCAGAGCATAAAGTAGTGAGAGCGTTGATTCAAAACAAAGGTGAATACGCTCATATCTATAAAACTCTTTAATCGAGTCATTTACCCAGAAACCAAAGTTTGCATCGATAATGTATCCTTAAAACCATAGTATTTGTTGGCATTCAGGCTACTTATACTTGTGTTTGAATTCTTACATATGTGGGCAGAGGGTATGCATACCTCACCACGTGTAGTACCAGGTCCCTGTCTCGTTGAGCTAGTCTACAGGGCTATAATGACTGGACTAATGTGATATAATTGGTACTCTAGTCTAGAGGGTCACTGATTGTTTCGAGTATGAACTAAAGGTTTTAATAAATGTTTTAAAGTCAGCATGTTCCCAAGCATGTGTTGCTGACGTATATAAGATATAACTGAAATTCTGTATATAAGTTACTAATTAACAATTTGATATATTTGAAGTAAAATATTTCACATAAGTAACTATATTATATGTTTTTTTACTTCAAATATGAGGAAGTAAGAGAAGCGTGAAAAGGAATATTAACCTCACAAACTTGTAACAATGGATGCAAGGGATAAGTATACTTGAAAAGCATAAAGTACTTTATAAGTTTCACTTAAACTTTGAATGAATAAAATATACTAGAGATTTTGATTTTAATAAATGTTAAAGATGTAAATTTTAAGTGCTCCATGAAATTTTAGTATAGTGAAATTATTTGAACATCTTTTTAAGTAATCTAGCATGAGTATTTTTATTAGTTTGTAAAAACTTATATAGACGGTGAACCAAAATGACTAAAAACTAAAACCACAAAAACTAGAAAAAGAAAAGACAAAACAAAACAAAACTAATGAACTAAAATGGTTATTTTGGCAAAACCATATGAAGTTAAAATAGTAATCTACTCAAAAGCAAATATCACTTTTACCATAAATAATAAGTTTTTCAGATATATATATCACCCATTATAAGTAACAAAACATTTAAATTGCATGTTTTAAAAGTATCAAATGAACAAAGCTGGAAATACAGTTAACTGCTCTAACAATCAATATAAGTCGAAATATGCTGAGCTCGGGTTTGACCAGGGTTCTTCAACAAAAGTTTCATCAATGTATGCAGTTTTATCACTTATCTGCAATGTAATCCTCCCTGCAAATAACAGTTGGCAACAAAAACATACATCTAATTAAAAAAGACCTATAGCATGCATCCAATCTTAAATTTTTTTTTGTGAATTATGGTACGGGTAGGTCTTAAGAATCAAGAATCCGGCCATGGAAAGATGAAACTAGAAAAAAAAAACGGAAAGGGGTAGTTCAGTCATTTTGATGCAGGGGATATCCATATCAATTTAATCCAACTATACATGTACAAGACTGCCACTGCATACATTCGAGCAGATGTAAGAACAAAGAGTAAAATGAAGAAACTCGTTTCTAGGTTACAGAAATGGACCTAAAAGCCGAAATCAGCTCAGCTAACTACGCATCCTCTCTTCGGTAAATGCCTGAAAATCACAACAAAAAAATGACAACCTTTTAGTAGACATTTCTTTATCACTTCATATAATTTATATTTTATTTTATATGTGGCGTTTAATACCTGTTTACCAGAACCATATACCCGAAAAGATTAATTTTTTTTATTTATTTACCTTTTATTTTATCTTCTAACTGTCTATTTGTCTTTTAAAAACGTACGTCTACGAAATCGTTTCTTTAAATTATCGCAGCTAAATATTTTCATAGGCAGTGTTTTTGTACCTCGCACAAGATTAAATCTTTAACTTTTTATTAACTCTTCACCCTAATTCATGATTACATGGTGTTATCTAAAACAAACAATATTATAGTTACCCCCGTCTTTTGGTTATACCCTTTTTGTACACGAAACCAATTAAACAACAAATCAGAAAAGGTAACTTAACCTCACCTATTTAATTTGAAACACAATTAACTAATTTACATATAAAAAAATATAATTTACATAACTAGTAGAAGGATCTATATATATCCAATAAATGCAAGCAAAACAATTACATACCCGTCCATTATTGGCGGAATCATCAGGAGGGTCCACAGTAGACTCAGACCTGCATTTAGCATGAACTATGGGGCCTAACTGAGATCTATCCATGCCTACAGTCGCTCCATATGGAGCATTCATGTACACAGCGCCTCTATACATCCACTCTTCTGTTTCATCACTGTAAAAATCATCAAACGGCTCTCCACAAAGCGCACAAACATTCTGATCCTCGTCAGCAGGAACCGCCATGTCATCATCATCTTTCTTTTCCACAACATTCTCAGAAGGAAGATTAAACCCTGGAACCGGATCAGTTCCCAACGCCTCTGCACTACTCAGCCACACATTAACATTAGCAAACCACTTCTGAGACGGTTTCTGCTTACGGTTTTTTGATACTCGGTTCTTAGTCACGTGCCAGTCCATATGATTACTATGCTCTTCTTGCAACTTGAACCGGAGCCCACATGTTTTGCATTGTCTGGGTAGAGCTTCGTATAAAGCTTTTATTGCTGACTCGTGGCGTGTCTTTAAAACATCAAGATCAAACTCGAGCCCAACCGAATCCTATACATATAATTACATAACTAAGAAAAACTTCCAAAAAATTACAACTTTTGTAATCTGATAAATGATGTGTACCTGTTCATGAGACGGTTTATTGAGTGAGAGAAAACCTTGAGCCATAAGAGAGCCTAATAAACCAGAAATTGCACCGCCAGCTGGAGGGGCAGAGGCGACTGATTGAAGGAGTTGAGGAACTGGAGGTGGGCCTGGGGGTAAAGGAGGTGGGCCTAAATGAAAAGGCATAGATGACTGCATGCCAGAAACTGGATGCAATGAAGCACCGACAGATGGGTCAAATCTTTGAGGGGTGTACCCACGAATCATGGGTCGGGTTACTAAATGAGACGGGTTATAACCTAATGTAGGCGGTATCATATTTGGTCTAATTTCTTGAGGTAGTGATAACTGTGGTGGGAACCTAGTGTTCTGCACCGGGATTTGCTGACTGGATTCTCTCCTTTCACTAAAAGTGTCGTTAACTTGTTTTTGATATGGGTGAGACGGCATTTGCAGATTTAGTGGGGCCCGCCAAGATGATGAAGATAAGTGGTGTGGTAGATTACTGCTACCTGGAAAGCTGTCAATGAGATGGGGCCTTTGACCATGAGAATTGTAGTGGTGTTGACCATGAGAAAGATTTAATGAATCTTGTAACTCGCTTTGATATCCAGGCATTTTCCGCTTTAATCCCCGATCAGCCTGCCAAAAAAAACAGATATTAATTTTCCATATAGATTATTGAAGAGGAACAGGTATATAAAAAATATACACTAACCAATGAAACTGCGGTGTTGGGGGTAACTGACGGAAGCAGCTCATGATTAGACCAATCACCTCTGCCAAAATCAGTCTTTGGAGGCATTGACCGGTCGACATGAAGAGGCTGACCTACTTTAGAGCTACCAGGTAACGAAACAGATGAAAACAAATCATTACCACGACCACGGTCTGCTAAAGTGGGACTCATTTCCCACTCAAATTCTTCTTCGTCAGAGTTCCGCCATGTCATCACACCAGGCTTACTACCTAACCCTAACCCATTTACAGTTAAGTTTTTCCCATGGTTAAGTTTTTGGCTCGTTGTTTTAATCCTTTCATCTGTCCCGTATGCACTAATCAGCGCTCTAGGTCTCTGAACATCAAATCCATTACTTACACCATGTGGTCTCCGCCAGTCACGTAGATCTTCATCGCCAGCTGTCATGACGCCTGTTCGATAATCATATCCGTGACGAGATGGGGATGCTCCTTCAACAACCCTTTTGGGAGAATCAACCATAGGATAATCATCAAGTGCTGGTGATGGGGGGCGTTTATGTCCGAGACTAAAAGGCGTATGGCCCACATGACTAGTTGACCCCATTGACTGAGCTCCAATATGTGAAGAGACCACATTCCTGCTATCAGATTCATACTCATCAAGAATCTTTGGAGCTGAAACTGCTCTTGCGTGCTGAATTTTCTCCAAATATTTAGGATTGACATGTATACCATGAGCAGGTCTTGGAGATTCAGAATCTCTTAAAGAAGAAGAAGGGGAAAACTGCAGTTGACTTTCAATCTTGCGAAGAACAGAAGCTGGAAACACGCTTGACCAAGTACCAAAAAGATGACGCATGGAAGGGCGTTGATTTGGGTGGACCTGCCTGTATGCCGCACAAAAGACCTAAAAATAATCATCAAAAAAACATCATAATTCTGAAACTGTAATGTGTTTAATACTGCAAATGTATAAATATTTTTTACCACTAACCTCAGGCAAACGAGCAGAAAAGTGCCTTACGTATTCCCTACCAATATTTTTAACAATACTATCCAGAAGATACAAAGAAGGAAGCTTTTGTTCAACAGGAACCTAGATGGCAGAGCAAACAAAATAAGGTCAAATAAACTTCAGAAAGCGCAAAACGTTCAAGCTTATGAAACAACAAAAAATAGTGACAGATGGAGAAGTAGGTGTAGTAAGCATCAAATGTTAAAGAGTTATAATGACACCATAAGAAACAAAAAACCAAACATTGCGAACTTAAGGTTTATGAAAGTGTAAGTTAACTTTGTCAAAACTCAAAAGCCCTTCGCCCCAAGGCCCTCAGGCGAGGCGCACAGATAGCGCCTCACTGCCATCCAGGCGATGAGGCGACTTTTGAGCGAGATTCTGGCCAGATTTTGGTCAGATTCCTTTGTTTTGCCAAAATCCTGAAAATTCTGGGCAAACTGGTCTAAAACATCCAAAAATTGCCCGGAAATAGCCTAAACTAGGGCTGTTCAAAAAGCTCGCGCTCGTAGCTCGCTCGATAAAAGCTCGAATAAAACTAGCTAAAAAACTTAATTTGAAATTATGTTAGCCAAGCTGGCTCATTTTTGTAACCGAACCGATCTCGACCTAGACTCGGCTCGTTTAACTTCAAGATCAACCTCGAGCCTAGCTGAGCTACTTCGTTTAATTTCGAGCTCAAGCTCAAACCCTCTCTGGCTCGACTCGTGAACAGCCCCTAAACCAGCCCTAAAACCTAAAACATGTCTAAAATCTCAAAAAATATTGTGTTTTATGTTATGCGCCTTGCTTATCTCAATCCCTCGCTTTTTAAGACCCTTGCACCTAGGCCCAAGGCTCAAACCTTTGCGCCCTTGCGATATTACAAACACATCGAAATTAGCATCCAAGACAACAACTTTCATTCTCCATTACTAACAGCAAACAATATCATGAGTATGCATACAATAATTTAATTAAGTTAGAAGCTTTATAACCCTAGACCTAATATAACATTCAAAAAACTTCAATTAACACAATTACCTCAATTATCCTAGCACAAATCACATCAGCAATCCCCTCACCATGTTCCCTCTGGTCTAAAACATCCAAAAAAGACCCAAAAACAGCCTAAACTAGCCCTTAAAAAACCTAAAACATGTCTAAAACCCCCCAAAAATGCTATGCCTATGTTATGTGCCTTGCTTAAAAGCCTTGCAAAGTTGCATCTAGGCCCAAGGCTCAACCTTTTCGCCTTGCAATGTTTCAAGCACATTGAAACAAACATCCAAGACAATAACTTTCATGCCTAAGAACTAACAGCAAACCATATCATGAGTATGCATACAATAATATAATAAAGTTAGAAACTTCATAAACTTAAAACATCTCTAAAACCCTAAAAAATGTTATCTTTATGTTATACGCCTTGCTTATCTCGCGCCCAAGGCTAGACCTTTGCGCCTATCAATATTACAAACACATCGAAACTACCAATAAGACAACAACTTTCATGCTTAATTACTAACAACAACTCGTATCATGAGTATGCATATAATAATTTAATAAAGTTAGAAACTTCAAAAACTTAAAACATGCCTAAACCTCCCCAAAAAATGATATCTTTATGTTATACGCCTTGCTTATCTCGCGCCCAAGGCTCGAACTTTGCGCCTTGCAATATTACAAACACATAATATGCATACAACAATTTAACAAAGTTTCAAACTTTATAACCCTAGACCCAATATAACATTTAATAAACTTCAATTAACACAATTACCTCAATAATCCGAGCACAAATCGCATCAGCAATACCTTCACCATGCTCCCTCTGTTCACCAGCAATAATCGTGAGATCAGTAATAATCGGCTTCGAATTAATAACCAATTCCGACAACACAGCTTCATAAAGCTCCACAATTTCTCCGGTACTAAGCACATCGTCATTTGGCCCAATTGAAACCCTAGCTTCGTCCTCTCGGTCCTTCAATAGAACCTTGAATCGGTCCAGAATCGGAGTTGATGACTTCGGATTGGTGGTGTTAGCCAACGGGTCGTCCATCGGGTCGGGTTGATTTGAATTGGGGGTGTGGAATTAGGGTTAGGGTTTTGAAGGTGATTTGAGGAGTGTTTTCATAATAATGTCTTGAAAGTGTTGCAGGGGAGATGCGGTTTGCAGAGGGAAGATGAATGAATGAGTTACTATATTATTTTGTGTTAATACCCTTCAACTTTCCATAATATTCATATATACTAGTTAGTAGTTAAGTCGAAATGTAACACGAGCCTCACGGGTATGAGACGGATTTGGGATTTGATTAGGGGTGCACAAACCGGTTTAAAACTCAAAACCGGTTTGGTTTGGTCATCAAAAGTCAAAATTGTTATGATTGGTTTCAGTTCGGGATTTGACAGGTTTTTGTACGATTTTGGCCCGATTTTTTGTGGAGAAAACTACAAACCGGTTCCGAACCTACAGTTTCAAATCGGTTTCTACATAATCGGTTTCAAACCAGTTCGATTTTCGGGTTAGTTCGGTTAATTGGTTTATTTGCCCACGTATAGATTTGATGATATATGCGTTTATCTATTATATACCCAACGTGATTCTCTTTTCTCCTTTAAATAAACACGGTTTTTATATATTATGATATATATATGTGTGTTTGTGTGTGTGTGTGTGTGTTTGTGTGTGTGTGCGTGCGTGTGCGTGTGTGTGTAGTTATTTGAGAAATTCTATGGTGTTACCTAAAACCTATTTATATATTATGGTTACCTGGTAGACACGTATATGATAGGTTTTAGGCGGGTACATCAAACAAGTACTTTTAGTAAACTAATTGGTATACTCAAAACCAGCCAATACGCGTGGTATTTTTAGTTTTAATTTCATCGTTTATACTATAAGTAGTATACATTATTTACCCATTTAAGCTTTATATAATATTCCATTTATCATTTGAAATTAAAGTGTAATAACAATTACTCTAGTTATTTGCATACTTCTTACGAAAAAGTCATTTGTATTTTATCAAAACTCCTTTGTAAACCAACTTGACTTAATACTTTAATTAATGAAATAACACATTATTAATTTAATTAAGCCCACTATTTAATCTTTTAAGCCTCGGCATGTTTCTTTCTCAGCCCAACTAATTGCTATTAAACAAGCCCATTTGATTTTATATATTAATCCACAAATTAACTAAATGCCTAACTAGTTTAACTAGGCATCAATTGTGAACATGTCTTTTAAGCATATTTATTGTTGAATCAATCGTTCTAATTCGTTTTCTTCATAACTGATCTTCTACACAGTTGTCTTATCATTATGAATCATTTCGAATTACTCGGTTATCATCTTCCACTTACAAAAACAATCCAAACTAGATTCTATTTCACTAAAAAAAGTGTCGCACAAAGTAATAACATATAAACATGATATGTAGCGAAAGTAAGGTGTTTAAAGTACTATAAAAGTGTCTAAAATTGCAAATAGTAATGGTACAACTCTGATGATGTTTTCCCAACTTTCCAACATAAACTTTATTGAAAATGTACTTGTATATATAAAAGTAATTTATGGTATCGTAAATGACTTCCGCACGTGCTTTGATAGATCATAAAATTTGTGTTGCTCATCTGGGATAACTCTAACCAGTTAATATACATATGACAAAACTACATTTGATGTATGGGTTTTTGTCATATGATTCACACGCACTCCTCGAATTCACAAAGATGAACTCACGTGAAAGTTTGAATTGTGTTTACATGACTGTACGATAACAATAGTTTGAATTGTGTTTTCATGTGGAATGTAGTTGCTCAATGTTTGTGAAGTTCCCAAACATCCCGAAAGCTAAACATAAAGAAAGTAGGCAACTTACACCATTGAATAACTACACTCCACATGGTATGGGGTAGACCACACGAAACTAACAAATACTCATCTGACTCTTCCACGTCCCCGCATATTGGACAAAGTGATTAACTAATCGGAACGTTTCGTTTAGTCAAAGCATCGAAGGTTGGAAGCCCCAAACCCAACCTTTTTCGGCACTAACTTATTCCAATAAAAAATGAAACCTGGGACGGGAATCGAGTTACTTCGTAGCTTATCTCTCACCTCTTTAACCGATAATTCCCTCAAACCACTGAAATCACTCATCCTTCCCCGACGATAAACAGACCCTTCACAAACTTGGAGTAAACTCTTCAACACCTCTATTTTCAACTGTTCCATTAGGCTCCCTAACCCATTCCCTATACCCACAAATCCAACCATCTAGCATAAAGAGACGATCCGCTACCGAACATCCTTTTGCTTTCTCAAGACAAAACAGATATGGGAAACGAACTCGCATTCCCGACCCGTTCCATATATCCAACCAAAACCAAGTCTTCCTCAGTGCCTTTTACTTTTACTAATGCCTTGTTCTTGAGTTTTTTAACCAAGGAAAGAAAAGGAAAGGAGAGGAAAGGATAAGAAAGGGAAGGGAAGAGAAAGAATTTTTTTTTAATTAGGTGTGTTCTTGAGTTGGAAGGAAATTAGAGGAAAGAAAAGAATAACTATGTTAAAAAATAGTTATACTTAATAATCATCCATTTTTGGGAGGATAACTTATTGGAAAAATACATTAATTTAATCCTTCCTAACTCCTCATACTCCTTTCCTTTTCATCCTAAAAAACTCAAGAACACCAATTTTTTTAACTATCTTTAATTTTCCTTTCCTTTCTCTGCTTTAAAAAAACGTAAATGACAAAAACTCAAAGTTAGATCTCTCCCCCACGTCTTTTAGAACCGAGCTAACTTTTACAATCCGGCTCCAAGCTCCCACGCTCAAAAACTTTGCCGGAGTTGTTTCTAAACGTTACTATTATTATTATTATTATTATTTAATAAATAAAAGTCATGAAATGAAACAAGAAACCAAAGTCGGTAGGCAAAACGTCGTCGTATCACCCGTCATCTTCCTTGAACCAACCCCAAATTAAAAACCTCATTTTTATTTTATTTTCACAATAACATCGTCAACAATTCTCCAGATCCATGAATACATATTATAATTAATGTATATAATATATCCGTTTATTATTCTATACACGCAATCACCTCATTTAATTTCCCCCAATTTTGTTCCAATCGTATAACCCTACATTGCACCAATACCTTCCTTAAACCCTAATTCCTTCAATTCAACTTCCAATTCGTTTAAAAATCCGATGATCAACTGTTAATTGTAATGTCGTGGGGATTAGGCTGGAAACGCCCCTCTGATGTCTTTCATTTATCCCTCTATTACGGTTCCGATGAAGCACTAGATGATCAAGACACCAACAATAATAATAATAATAGTAATCATCACAATAATAAGAATGTGAATAATAATAATAATAATAATAATCCGGAGCTAGGGTTTCGGATTGATCTCGAATGGAACGCTGGCGACGATGAGGATCAGGTCACTCTGAGGCTGCAGTCTCAGGTTATGGTGGCGTTACCGTTGCCGCAGGACACGGTTGTGATTCGGTTGGTGTCGGTTGAGGAAAATGGGAATGGGAATGATGTGGCGGTGGAAATGAAGGTTGTGAAGCAGAGGGAGCCGCTTAAGGCGGTGGCGATGTCGAGGGTTGGGGTGTCGGGTCCCGGGAATGATGGGATGGGAGTGCTGGCGAAGCTGTTGAAGTCGGATTTTGCTGCGGAGTTGGGTCCCGGGGGTGGTGATCATTGGATGAATGTTACTGTTGTTAGTCTTAATAACTGTGGATTATTAGTAAGTTTTTTTTTATAATGTTGCTTGTGTTGAATACTTAAATGCCATAGGAATAGTTGTTGCAATACGTACGGTTGAATGAATCTATATGTAATATTGAACGTATGTGCAGACGCTTCCAGTAGAGTTAACCAAACTGCCATCTCTCGAAAAACTATATCTTGATAACAATAAGCTAACAGCCTTGCCGGCTGAGCTTGGTGCTTTGAAAAACCTGAAAGTGCTCACAGTTGACTACAACATGTTGGTTTCAGTACCAGGTATGAGACGACACTTGCTGTTTGATTATGTACAGCTTGTGCCTCATCTTTTGTGTCTTGTCTGAACATTACACAGTTGAACTGAAGCAGTGTGTTGGACTTGTGGAATTATCGCTTGAACATAATAAGCTAATTCGCCCTCTTCTTGATTTCAGGTTATTCACTTTTTACATAAATTGTAACTTATTTTCCTTGGTAGTTGGTTGTTATCAAAGTTATTGTTTTTTATAATCTTTCATGCAGGGCCATGGCTGAATTACGGATTCTTAGGCTATTTGGTAATCCGCTGGAGTTTCTTCCTGACATTTTGCCTTTGCATCAACTTCGCCATCTTTCTCTTGCAAATATCCGTATTGTGTCAGATGACCATCTTAGATCAGTCAATGTTCAGATTGAGGTACCGAGTAATGATGATATTCTTCATGTGTTACTCAATTTTTAACAACTCTTTTTCATGAAATTGCAGATGGAGAATAGTTCTTACTTTGTTGCATCTAGGCACAAGTTGAGTGCGTTTTTTTCTCTTATATTTCGTTTCTCTTCATGTCACCATCCTTTGCTAGCATCTGCTTTAGCAAAGATCATGCAGGATGAAGGAAACCGTGTAGTTATTGGTAAAGATGAAAACGCTGTCAGACAGCTCATAAGCATGATAAGCAGTGAAGACCAGCATGTGGTAAATGAGGCTTTTAATGATTTAATATATTTGCTTGTCTTGTTAAATTCTTATTCCATGTAGTTAAATTTTTTTATTTTTTTTATTAAGGTTGTGGAGGCTTGCTCTGCGCTCACTTCTCTTGGCTCAGATGTATCCGTGGCCCTTCAGTTGATGAAATGTGACATCATGCAGCCAATTAAAAGAGTACTTACTTCTGTTGGTCCTCAAGAACTAAAATCGGTTTTGCAAGTTGTGGGCAAGTTGGGTTTTGTCTCTGATACAGTGGCCCAAAAAATGCATAGCAAAGATGTGATGAAATCTTTAAAACTATTATGTGCCCATAAGGATCCAGAGGTATGTATGCCTGATATGTTCCAATTAACGTTACCTCTTTATCTATATAAAGGACATGACAAAATCATTACAATTATTATTAGGTACAAAGATTAGCTTTATTAGCAGTTGGGAATTTAGCCTTTTGTCTGGAGAATCGGCGAGTCCTTGTTACTTCTGAAAGTTTAAGAGATCTTCTTTTGAGGCTTACACTTTCGTCTGAGCAACGTGTGAGCAAAGCTGCAGCTCGTGCTCTAGCAATTCTTGGTTGGTTCTGAGTGATAAAAATTTCTAAAATAAAAAGGTTTTAAGTATATATAATTTGTTGAATACGGGCAAAACTTTGTTCTAATATAGGAGAGAATGAAAGTCTAAGGCGTGCTATCAAAGGAAGACAGGTCCCTAAACAAGGTTTAAGGATACTTGCAATGGATGGTGGTGGGATGAAAGGTCTTGCTACTGTTAGGATTCTTAAAGAAATTGAAAATGGTACGGGGAAACGGATACATGAGATGTTCGACTTAATATGTGGCACATCAACTGGCGGCATGCTGGCGGTTGCTCTTGGAATAAAGCTTATGTCTTTGGAACAATGTGAAGATATATACAAAAATCTTGGTAATTCAAATGTGTTGTATCTACAGAAATTTTATAAAAGATGTTTTAAAAGGTATTTGTGTAATATATTACTTTACAATTCTACAGGAAAACTTGTTTTTGCTGAACCTGTTCCTAAGGATAATGAAGCAGCGACTTGGAGAGAAAAGCTGGATCAGCTTTACAAGAGCTCGTCACAAAGCTTTAGAGTCGTTGTACATGGATCTAAAGTACTTTGTTTTACATTATTATATTCACTTTAAATTTACTAATTTTCAAAGAAAATAAACCCTAAAACTACCGGTTTTAAATTTGTCCAGCACAGCGCAGATCAGTTTGAGAGGTTGTTAAAGGAGATATGTGCTGACGAGGATGGAGATTTGTTAATAGATTCATCAGTAAAACGGATTCCCAAAGTTTTTGTGGTATCAACATTGGTCAATGTGGCACCAGCACAGCCGTTTATATTTCGTAATTATCAGGTTTGTGTTTCCCCTTGTTATTATTACATTCATGTGTTTTCTTTGTTAATGTGATTTATGATTTAAGTGTTCATATTATAGTATCCAGCAGGCACACCAGAAGTCCCTTTGATGATGTCAGAAAATATGACTATGAATGGACCAGGAACGGCAACTACCGGTGCTCAAATCGGGTATAAAAGGAGTGCTTATATGGGAAGTTGTAGACATGATTTATGGCAAGCTATAAGAGCATCATCTGCAGCTCCATATTATCTTGATGATTACTCTGATGGTACTATATAGTTATTTTTGGCACAATAAATTTGTACTTTTATTTATTTTTTTGTAATTAAACCTTATCTATCTCTATGCAGGTGTTCTTCGCTGGCAAGATGGTGCTATCGTTGCAAATAACCCTACTATATTTGCAATAAGAGAAGCTCAGCTTCTTTGGCCTGATGCAAAAATTGACACTTTGGTTTCAGTTGGTTGTTGTTCTGTTCCAACAAAGGTAAATTGCACGTGAATTGAAAATCTTTTAGTTATACAAGCATATGAAAACTTAAATATCATCTACTTTTGAATCTAGGCTCGTAAAGGTGGGTGGCGATATTTGGACACCGGTCAAGTGCTGATTGAGAGTGCATGCTCAGTTGAACGTGTTGAAGAAGCATTGAGCACATTGTTACCGATGGTTCCTGAAATACACTATTTTCGATTCAATCCAGGTGGAATATTAAATATTATTCTCATTCCTGATATCACAATTAGTTTATTTAAGTACTTTTAAAAAAAAATACAAATGACTTTTACAGTTGATGATCGGTGTGATATGGAGTTGGATGAAACGGACCCCACAGTCTGGCTAAAGTTAGAGGCAGCGACAGATGAATATATCCAAAATAATTCTCCTGCATTTAAAAAGGCCTGTGAGAGACTGCTGCTGAATCACATTGATGAAAAGCTACTAGATAATCTCAACTCTCAGCAATTTTTCAAGGCAAATGGGCCCAATACTGGTACAGTTTCTACTTTCTAAGTCTGATAAACTTCCATTTTTTAACCTCCATTTTTTATATTTCATTTCATATTAAATTCACAGGTGAAAACAGTCCATCGTTAGGGTGGAGACGTAATGTTTTATTAGTGGAAGCTTCTCAGAATCCAGATTCTGGAAGAGTTTATAACCATGCTCGTGCACTTCAAACATATTGTTCTGATCACAATATAAGATTATCACTTCTGAATGCTGCATCACGACCACTTAACAATAATAAGCCCGGCACAGGGGCATCATCTTTCCCAACACCCTTCACATCACCATTATTCACCGGAAGCTTTCCATCAAGCCCACTTCTTTACAGTCCCGATCTTGGGCTTCATAGGCCTGGCAGAATTGAATCAGTACCTCATTTAAGCCTTGATGGATTCCATTCCGGTAGAACTGCTTCCCCTCCAGAATCACCAACAGTACCCCGACAGCTGTCGGCTCCTGTTCGATTATTACACGAAAAGCTACAGAATTCGCCACAAGTTGGAGTCGTACACTTGTCTCTCCAAAACGATACCACCGGGTCTATTTTAAGGTCACTTTGATGAAAATGATTACTATAAGTATTTAAAAGTTAAAACCATGTCACCTGTTAATCTAAGTTGGTGTGTTTTTGTTTTTACAGTTGGCAAAATGATGTATTTGTAGTGGCGGAACCAGGAGAATTGGCTGAGAAGTTTCTACAGAATGTCAAATACAGTCTGCTATCATTATTAAAAGGCCGACGTAGAAAGTACACGTCAGCAATCACCAACATCTCTAGCGTTTCTGAATTGGTTGCGTGCCGGCCTTATTTCCAGATAGGTGGTGTTGTACATCGTTATATAGGACGCCAGACACAAGTATGTTTATATAATATATAGCTTTTGTTTGTTTATTTATTTATTCTATAATCTATATTCTGTTAAAATGATTTAATAACCGTTTTATGAAGGTGATGGAAGATGACCAAGAAATTGGGGCCTACATGTTTCGCAGGACAGTCCCTTCTTTGCACTTAACGCCTGAAGACGTGCGTTGGATGGTATGTTTTTAGATAATCATACTTGGTTTATAATTTTTTTCTAAAATTAGGTTTAATTTGATTGTAATAAATTTTGCAGGTTGGTGCTTGGAGGGATAGGATAATAATATGCACATGTTTATACGGTCCTTCACCGGCTCTAATAAAGGCATTCCTAGACTCGGGTGCTAAAGCCGTCATATGTCCATCGTCAGAACCTCAAGAAATGCAGTTGACTACATTTCACGGGTCAACTGAATTGAACGATTTGGGAAACGGGAAGTTTGAGATCGGGGTAGATGAAGGAGACGATGAGTATACAGAACAACCCATAAGCCCGGCAAGTGATTGGGAAGATAGTGAGACGGATAAAGGTACAGATAAAGGGATGTTAGTTTGGGATGATGACGAGGATGAGCTGTCAAGATTCGTGTGCCAGCTGTATGATTCGATATTTGCGAGTGGAGCTCGAGTTAATGTTGCGTTACAACAAGCTCTTGCATCTCACCCGAGCATAAGGTATTCGTGTCATTTGCCTCATGTACCTTAACCTTGTAACACAATTATACAAATACAAGACATAAGTTGAGAAAAGAACATTATAGAGGAAAAATAGATAAAAGGATTGCCCTTATAAAGAAGAGACTGTTTTTGTGGCTTGGGTATATAGAGAATAGAATAATAATAAAAAGGTACATTACAATTTTGAGGGTTGTACTGCAAATGTGAGTTGTAAACTTGTACTTATCTTGTTTATTTACACCTTCAAAGGTGTATTTTCTTAATGATAGTAATACCTCATGCATTATATTTTTTGTACTTAATATTTACATTATGGTCACTTGTCATCGACACACCTTTGTTTAAAAAGGAACGGTCAAGGCACGTGGCGTGGAAACCATGAAAGATTTCCTTGATAATCAGGTTGATACGTAAATATAAGATAAGCAGATTTTGGTTGTATAAACATGTGTCTTACGTACGTGAAAGGCGTCTTGAGCCTTGGCCATTCGGACCAAAACTCTCAGAAGCTCTCTAGCTTTCTTAAAACCAAGAAACTTAGATACACCTCTTCAGTTTCTTTCTTGTAGTTAATATCTAGGTTCTGATTGGAGTTTTGACATTAATAGTCAACTTGCTTTCTAAATGAGTAATTATTAGAACATGAGAAAAAGTATGAAAAAGAATTGATTGTCATGATTAAAAGCAGTTTCATGAGTGATAGGTTATATTTTTTTTATAGAAACATCACTTTTGGTAAACCTTAATTACCCTTCTATATCTTATTTGACTTTAGTATTATGAACATTAGTTTTATATGAATAATAGATTAATATAGATCATAGAGCATATTATTATCCACTTTTATTATCTTATTTAGAAGTTTTCATATTTTTATAAGAAGTTAGAAAGTGAAGGAATACTAGAACTTGCATAGACAAGAATATGACATCATACAAAAAGCATACTTTATGCCAAAAGGGAAAAACCATCCCATTATGCTCTTTATCAAGGGCATGTCTACTTTAATAGAGATGGAATAAATTGCATCTTATGTACAAAGCATACACCAAAAGCAACTTTTTTCCCACACCTACACAACCACCATGACCACCACAACCACCACCATCTTGCCAAAAAAGGCAGCCGGTGGCGATCATGTTCCAATTGAGATAGGCACACGAGGTACGGTGGGACACCTTGTGATGAAGGAGATAGAGTATTTCAAAAGACTCGAGACTAGCGGTGGTGATGCATATGGTGATCACAAGTGTTCTACAAAAAATTCTCCTGACAAGAAGCATCGCGGTGATGGAAATGGTTCGAACTTTTGGCATGGTTTTGGATTCTTGACCATTTCGTGGCGGAGGGGGAAGAGGAAAGGTGGCATTAGTGGTAGGTTTTTGCCTACCATGGTAGACGTTGCCGACAGCCGCCACCATAGGCTGACCAAGATTCCTAGCTTCAATTACCGGAACCTTAAAGATGACATTAACCAATTTGAGGTTTAAACAAAGGTTTAGAAAGAGATGGCATAATGTGACATGCCTCACATGTATTTTTGGTTTCAAAACCTATGTTTGCAAATATTCAACTTGTTTTTATATGTTTCAGTCTTTGCCTCAAAGGGAAACAAAAAGGTAAATTCTTCTTTTAACTAAACTATGCTACATTAAACTGTACTTTTTACGTCAAAAATTGTACATTTATATCGTTCATGGTTGGTTTAGCTCCCAATGACTATTCATTAACGTTACTTGGTTCTTAGTCATCTTGAACCATGGCTAGGTACTCAAGAGCCACCACGACGTCACTCATGTATGGCCTCGTGACTGGTTCTTCTTGTAGACACATTGATGCAATCGCAACGGCTTGATGTAAACACTTTATCGGGTAATTCCCCTTTAGCAACGGATCAGCCACCATTGGAATCTTACTATGTTCTTTAAACAAAGGTTTTGCCTACAATCGAGAAATATCATACGAGTCATATTATAGTTTTATTAGATATAAAACCGACAAATACAAAAACAAAACCCACTTTAGTGGACCCCACATGTATGCGCGTTTCCTATTATAACATATATAAAATTTACCCATGTAATGAGGTTTTGCTCTTCGGTGGGTCTTTTGTTATCAATCACTCTTCTCCCCGATATTAACTCCAGGAATACAACCCCGAAGCTATAAACATCTGACTTTGTTGTTAATTCTCCAGCCATTGCATACTCGGGAGAAGAATAACCATAAGCACCTATCACTCTAGTTGTGATATGACCATCCCCTTTGTTCCGACCAAACTTAGCTGGACCAAAATCTGATATCTTAGGATTCATATCATCGTCAAGTAATACATTTATCGATCTTAGATCTTGATAAATGATCGGAGGGTTGGCCACGTCATGCAAGTGTACGAGCCCTTTGGCTACCCCTTTAGCTATCGCCATCCTTGTATGCCAATCGAGAGGCGTTTTCTTCTCATCCAAATCTTCAGATAAATGATTATAAATCAAATGACACAAAAGTTACTTAGAAGACATACATTCTAAATGAAATTGAATATACCAAGCAAGTGTTCTTCCAATGAACCATTTTTCATGTATTCGTAGACCAATAACCTTTGATGACCATTCACACAATATCCGACAAGATTGACTAGGTTCGGGTGGTGAATGCGACCGAATGTTAGAACCTCGGCTAAGAATTCACGATTCCCTCCTTGTACTCCGATCATGTCTAGTTGTTTCACCGCAACAACCTACACAAAAAACCACATCATGAGCACGTGAGCCGCAATTTGGTACAAGCAAATTCCAAAAAAAAGTAAAGAAATTAAATTTTATAACTGGGTGACTTCGCTTCACATGCGAATGAAATTGGTGAAACTTGCATGAAATCGGTTGTAACATAAGCGAGTTGCCTAGTTTTACAAAAGGTATCAAAAAACTAAACCACATGGTCATAAAATAATAGGGATAATGACCAAAATGCACATTTGACCAGTTAATGCCAACAAAATATCCATTTGACCAACCAATTCTCATAATTAATATTCACCCTAAATTGTTAACTTGGTCGCTTTTTAAACATTAATCGACATACTTTTTAACCAGCTAGATTCTTCTACGCGTTTAAAAAAACTTGTCAGAGCCGACAAGTTTATTTAGGCGCATGGCGAGATTTTTATGGCTTTCGACGAGATTTTTAGGACAAACGGCATAATCTTATTGGTTAAAAATCCCGTCAAGTAACATTTAGAAAGTGACTAGGTTGACTTATTTTAGGAATTGGTTGGTCAAATGAACATTTTATCGACATTAACCGGTCAAATGGACATCTGGGTCATTTTCTGGAAACATATAAGATCTGCAAATGATCATTTAACGCTTACTTGGTTTTTGTTTCGGAGACTGCCCTTGTAGACTCTCCCAAACCCGCCTTTGCCCACAAGCAAGTCGGGGTTAAAGTTTTCGGTTGCGTGGGCGAGGTCCTGGAACGTGTAGACCTCGGCAACGATTTTTGAGTCACCGCGTTTGCGTGTCTCATCGGCCACCATCTTTAGTTTGCTATTATTTCCCGTTGGCATTTCATTCTGGACCTGTTGAGTCATCTTGTAATGTTGCTTATAATTAATCCGACACACATAATATCATCATGTCTTTGACGTTGTTAAAAACCAAGTTGGCACATTTGAATAATAAGGTTAATATTAATGATGAATGTTGTAAATTAATTATCAAATGGGAGGCACATTTGAATAATAAGGTTAATATTTGTTTATTGGATCGATAGATAGAGAGAAGAATTCGGGATAAAGGTTTAAACTTTCAACATCTATATATATTGATTCATGATTATATATTAACTTTGTTTCTTAGTTATATTGTATATCTTGAATTTTATGATAGCTGTTATCATTATTAGCTGGTTACCTTTAGTTAGTTTTACCGTTATAATCTATCTATATAAAGACATCTGGTTTTTAATTTTCTTAACATACAAAATATTATTTACATTATGGTTTTATTATTAGTTTCACATTTTTTTCAGCATGTGAAATCTAACCTGTAGTGAATCACCAACGTTAATGACCAAGGCACCATCCTTGGGTAAAAGACGATGTTTATGTGTTCATTTAGACTTATTTAAGTTATATGAACTTCGGTATAACACGTAATTTGTTAAGGTCACTATTATAAAACTTACAACAAAAATAAGCGAAAATGGATGAGCATCGACCACCTCCATCCTCTCCACCCGTTGTTGTCACGAGCTACCACAAAAATATATAGCAGCTGAACCTAACTTTTAATCCCCTTTGTTTTTCCTAAAGATAACTTAAATAACACTTGTTAAAACGACATGATTTGACAATAACTCAGTCTACCCACACATGTTTTGATACGTCACTAACTGGACCCCACTTGTTTAACTCTTGAGAAGAATATAAAAAAACAAAAAACCATTGTACCACAGATCATGTGTAAAAAAACAAAAAAAATATTATGAACCTGACGTGAATCGAAAACGCAACCTTCTGATCTGGAGTCAGACGCGCTACCATTGCGCCACAGATCCTTATGCTTAGAGTTTCGTGATCAAATTAATTAACCAAGCAATGACGCAGATTATTAATTTTAAATTTCTTTTAGTTTGTTTTTGATTCATAACTAGTTTGTTGTGTGATTGTTGATTTTGGTTTTATTGTTTGTAATAATAGCTAGGTGGATATATATATATATATATCAAAACTACTATTATCATATGATTTGCGAAGTGACGAGAAGTGGACTTGGCCCTTTCTATTTTTTTCCTTAGATGTGTGAGTATTACCTCATTAGGTTAAATAATAATAGTTATATTTGGTTGGGGCCTTTCTAATGACCTAATTCGAAAGACCAAACCTAACATATATTTTCAGACCCTAATTATTTAAATGTTTAAGTTTCGTCACTGCATAAGAAGAAGATTTTATCACTTGAACTCTTGAAGCAGCGAGCCAATGGCTGGTAATGGTGTATCAAGCGAGGAATTTAAATGTTGGATACTTATATATTTATATTTTTTTACATGGAATAAAGTAATTGTTGCCATGTTAAATGTCAACTGTTAGATCAATCTATAACGAAATTTGGACCATTTAAAGTCCATGAAAACTTTCAGAAAGTAGAAGTTATTTTTTTAGAGTAAACTACAAACTTGATCCTTTATGTGTATAGTGTATACCTAATACATGTTTAATTGGCTCTGTATTCTTAATAATTACTTAGTCATCCTTTATATAATTATTAGATATTAGAGGACCCAAATAAAAACCTTTTGTGGACCAACTTTAAAACACAAAACAATTAGTTTGGTCAATTTAAACTTTAAAGAAAGGGAAAGTTTATTCATTACACAAATTCTCAAACATCAATATTAATATAGATATACATAATAGATGGAAAAGTTTCATAACAATAAATTCACTTTGAATATCATCAAATAGAAGCACAATCAAGAGACCTCTTTCCATCAAGAGATTTTCCAAAGAAATTGTCCATGTATTCATGAAACGCTACGTCTCTATACAGAGACACCCCATCACGAGCCACTAGCTCAGGCAATGGTCCAATTTTTGCAATAGGTAACGGGGCGATGAATAATGGGATCGAGACCCTTGACTTGGTGCTTGTGGTCCGCACTCTGTGTTCCGCACTTTTGTACCTCCCATTGCTTAGAATCTGATATAGAAACACCAATGAATAAGACTTTATATTTTTTAGTCTAGCTAAAGGGATATTCCAATTTAACCTGTAATGAGTCACCAATGTTGATGACCAAAGCACCATGGATGGGTGGAATCTCAATCCACTCTTCATCTTCCAATGATGCACTTTCACCTTTCTTCACGAACAATCCACCAATGTCGTCTTGTAGGAGGACGGTTAGCATGCCCATATCCGAGTGACGGCCTGCACCAACAGTAAGCTCAGGGCTCGGACAAGTTGGGTAGTAGTTCACGTTAACTACCCTAAAACCTACAAGCTCATCAAGCCTTGAGTCGTCGGGTTTTACTCCAAGGCTCTTGATGAGTGTTTGTTGTAGCTTTTTCACCATCTCGGTTGATGTTTTTAGGTACTCGAGAGCAACATCCCTACAAAAATACAAAAAGATAAATTTAAGTATGATTACAACAAAAAGAACGTAATATTCAGCATCTCATACCAACCAATATTTTATGTTTTATTCACAATAAGGTACACGCATTGTTTTTACCAAGATTTTATGTTTATGTTTTATCCACTTGAGAACATGTACTAAACTATATACGGAGTTCTCCTCTTATCCATAACATTAAGCCCAAAACACGTTTGTGATATTTAAGATCCAGTATTCCTTATAAACCTAAGGGTCGATGTGAGATTTATTTAGGTTGTTACGTAAAGTCCAGAAAAAAAAAAATAATAAAAAGGACAAGTAACTTAGGATTCTTACTTGAATTCAGTAGGCCAATACTTAAAAGCATCATCATCATTTGTGTATGGCATGGTAACATAATCTCTCCACTCCAAAGCCTTTTCTTTCTCAGGAACAAAGCTAGTCCCATAATAAACCATGGGACTAGGACTAACCTCCTTAAGATACACAGCCTTCTTTTCAACCGGTTGAGCGAAAAAGCTATGTGCGGCTGCTTTAAGTGAGTCAAGGAGCTCCAACGGGACACCATGGTTCACCACTTGGAAGAACCCAAGAGTTTCAGCAGCATGGGTAATGACCTTGGCCACTTGGTCATGGCTAGGACCATCTAGCTCAGACAGATCAATGGTCATGTTTTCAAGTGACTCGGCTGCGTGTTCTTTGTTTATTCGATTGTGGGGTGGTTGGATGTATCGACTCGGTACCTCAGTTAGGCCTGAGTCCACCAGACCTTTGACCCCGTTACCGTCTTTCACTACAAAGTTGAGCAGTGAGGTCTCATCATTAAAGGTGAGAGTTGGAGCCATTTGAGTCATGTATCAATCTCTAGCTTGTATGTATACTTAAATAGTGTTCATGTTATTAATTTATAGATCGTGTTACAATATTTATTTATTTAGTTAAGGCTTGGTCCTGGCCTCATAACTTGACTTTGTCATTTTTAACATTTTATAGAATTAGAATATCATTAATTAAGTTAAACTAATACAAATCGGCATCTTTAATTACCAGAAAAACGGCGAGAATCTCAGATTCAGTCTTTGTTCATATATTAAATCTCATCAAATATCGAACGCCGGCTACAAACTTATTATTATTAATAAGTTTGTGAACTAATCACAACTAAAAATTATATATGCAGACGTACACACAAGATTAAGTATTGGTGGCGGTTGGATTCGGTATGATTTATGTTATATATAACAATAACCAAGTCACAAAATTCAGTTGTTTCAGGGGTCTCATGAAGTATAGCAATTCTCAACAAGTAACACTTAACCATAAATACATACATATTAAGTATTAACATGTATGCTGACAAAATAAGTATTACAAAAATGGTTGAGTTCATATAAAGTAATAGAAAAGTTTAAAGAAAACAACATGTTTTATTTGGCATAAAGTCTTTTATCACACACAAGAAACTCCATTTTGATCTCATCAAGTAGAAGCAAAATCAAGGGACTTCTTTCCATCATGAGAATTTGCAAAGAAATTGTTCATGTACTCTTGGAATATAACTTCTCTATATCGAGCCACCCCGTCACGAGCCACTAGCTCAGCCAACGGTCCAATTTTCACGACAGGCGTTGGGGCATTGAATATTGGGACTGAGACCCTTGACTCGGTGCTTGTGGTTCGCACTCTGTGTTCCGCACTTTTGTACCTCCCATTGCTTAAAATCTGACAAAAACACGCCAAGAATTAATAATATTTACGAGATGGTGCGCTTAACCAAAGGGGGCTCGATCAGTTTTTAAAAATTTTAATATAACCTGTAGAGTATCACCAACGTTGATGACCAAGGCACCGTCGATGGGTGGAATCTCAATCCACTCTTCGTCTTCTGGTGATGCATTTTCACCTTTCTTCACATATAATCCACCAATGCCGTCTTGTAGGAGCACGGTTAGTGTGCCCATATCCGAGTGACGACCCACGCCAACGGTTAGCTCGGGGTTTGGACAAGTTGGGTAGAAGTTCATGTTGACCATCCTAAAACCTACAAGTTCTTCGAGCCTTGAGTCGTCGACTTTTACTCCAAGATTCCCAATGAGTGTTTGTAGCAGTTTTTTCACCATCTCTGTTGCTGTCTTTAAGTACTCGAGCGCAACATCCCTACAAAATGATGGATAAAAGTATTATTATAGAAAATACAAGTAACATTCGGCATCTCATACCAAACTATATTGTTTGTTTTGTCCGGAATGAGCTAACAAATTTGTTTTTTGTTGTCCGAGTGAAAACTGCCTAAGAAGTCACCATCCTAGTACTATCCCACTCAATCACAATTAGCCTTTGAGTTCTTGATCCATAGTGACTGCGTCTAAAATGCGTTGGTGATATTTAATATTCAAAAATAAGTAAATAGTTTAAGATTCTTACTTGCATTCACTAGGCCAAAAATCAAGAGCATCATCATCATTTGTGTATGTCATGCTAACATAGTCTTTCCACTCCAAAGCCTTTTCTTTCTCAGGCACAAAGCTAGTCCCATACTTGACCATGGGACTAGGGCTAACCCCCTTAAGGTACACCGCCTTCTTTTCAGCCGGTTGAGCGAAAAACTTGTGAGCCGCAGCTTTAAGCGAGTCAAGGAGCTCCAATGGCACACCATGGTTCACCACCTGGAAGAACCCAAGGGTTTCAGCAGCATGGGTAATGGCCTTGGCCACTTGGTCATGGTTGGGACCATCTAGCTCAGATAGGTCAATGGTTATGTTTGCAAGTGACTCGGCTGCGAGTTCCTTGTTGATTCGATGCTGGGGTGGTTGGATGTAATGGCTAGGTACCTCGGTTAGGCCTGAGTCCACCAGACCTTTGACACCGTTACCGTCTTTAACGACGAAGTTGAACAATGAGTTTTCATCATTGGAGGTGAATGTTGAAGCCATTTGAGACCTGAAAATGTAGTGATCTCTTTAGTATCTATCTCTAGCATATATATAGTGTTCTTGCTATTCATTTGTAAATCATGTTGCAATATATATCTAACTAAGGCATGGTCCTGGCCTCATATGTTGACAATGGTAGTTAACATATTCTAGAATTAGAATTATCATTAAATTTATACAAATTGGCAGTCATTGTAGATATTAAATCTCATCAATTTTGGCCACAGCTCAGGGGTGTGCATGAAACCGAAAAACCTTTCAAAACCAGAAATCCAACTCGAAACAAGAACCGACCATTTGGTTTTATGTTTTTCTAAAAACTGAACCAAACCGGGTTTCTAGATTTTCATTTTTTACTTTTTATTATAGCTAATTCTTAATAATATAATTAATCTTTAACTAAAATATTTTAGCTCAAATTTATAATAATCAATTATTTATTTATTAACAAAATGATTGAGACTATTTTGGGCTAATTATTTTTTTCCGACCAAATTTTCAAGGTAAAAAAAAACAAAATAACAAATCTGAAAACCAAAACTGAGCAATTTCAAAAATCCAAAAACAAATTTTGGATTTTTGTTGCGGTTTTAGCCCAAAACCAATCCTAACTAAACCGTGACACCCTACCTTGACCACCAACTAATTACCAATTTTGCGAACTAATCACAACTAAAAATCTGAAAATGAAGAGCCACAACCTCCGATTTAATCATTCGATGATCAGACTCTTATATAGTAAGTAAGTTAATAAATTATTAGTTGAATCTTCATCAACCAAATGTTTTTTTACATCAAAACAAAACCACACAATAAAAATCAACAAAACAAAATAAAACATAAACATAACTTTCTTTGAAAACAACTTACTTGGTTTCACCGGAGGAAAGATGGACAAAGTGGACAGTCTGTTTGGTTTGCTGGAGATATATTCATATATAGCACATATATATACCATATATAGAATTAGATTACCATCTAGCATGATGTTATGTATCAAATATAGTAAATTAGATGCTTGTTATATAAGCGTATATAGAATTAGATTACCATTTCGTATGATATTATATATCGAATGTAGTACAGTATACTAGATATTTGTTATATAGCCTTATATATAGAATTTTATTAAGTATATTACCATTTTGTATGATATTATATATCGAATATGGTTATTTGTTATATAAGCATGTATATATAGGGGAGGTTCTGACGATAACTGATATTAATGTGAGAAATACAGAAATAGATCTTAAGTATAATCAATGCTTCAAAACAGAAAATGACAAATTTATAACTAGCAAGAAATTAATTGACTAGGATTTTAATGAAAATGGTAGTTTAATCTCTTGATTTTAAAATCAAGATGAGTAATTAATGTTATTTAATATGTATTTATTAGTAGTTAACTCAAAGTTACCAATCATTTTTTTTTATTTAATTTTTTTTAATCAAACGTATTATCAAATATCATTTTGATTATATACTGAGATTTTCATTCATAATTCGTTAGATGCGTCAATTATATAATCATTGTTTATGTATTAAAATGTTAAAGAGTTTATTTTATTATGGTTTATACATGTACCGTGTAGGTAGTATTATATATTGTCTACACAGATTGTTGGTTCTGTGTAGGCAATATGTGAATAAAACACATTTTTGTATTACAATTTTGAATAAAACACATTTTTGTATTTTAGTTTTGAAAGAGATAGATGAAAACTTCATAAACACATGGAGGTACGTTGAATGAATATATGAGAATGAAATTGTTATTTAATCATAATTTCTTCTTGTATTTATCATCTTAGACCTATAAATATCATTTATTGAATTTTACCATGTTCATCTCCTACATTCAAAAGTATATATAAGTTGATTTAATAGAAAAAAGGTATATCTGATTTCATTAAAGAGTTAAATATTTTGATTATATTGACATAATTACTCGCACATAAGATAATTAATTATTTGATTAAGGGATGAATTGATATGTTTTGATTTAATCCCTATAATTTAGGCAATTAATTATTTGATTAAGGGATGAATTGATATGTTTTGATTTAATCCCTATAATTTAGGTAATTAATTATTTGATTAAGGATTGAATTGATATGTTTTATTACCTGACATAAATACGTTTTCATTAAAAATAGAATAGTTTTGGGATGAAATTTAGGCAATGAATAAATCTACAAGTGACATGTATCTCCAGTTATTTTCTTTCATTAGAATAATTAGATAACATTTTTTTTATAACAGCTAATATTCAACTCTTAAATATTCCATCTAACAAGTAGGATGATGATGATTTAAAAACTCGACCTTTAAAATAAAAGAACACCTATTGGCTATTGCATCACCAAATATCATTGAGACAAATGCCCCTTTGATACTTAAATAATTTGTATACATTTCTCAATGTGTTATCACTTCACCCACACCTTAAATCATCAGTGTGTATATTTCATCAATAAATGAAGCAGAAGGTTGGTAGTGAGAAATAATAATAACCAAGCCAGGAGTCCATTATAAATGTCAAGGTCTCCCAACAACTTTTTGGCATGAATCACAACACTACTGCCTTTTAAAGTCAACAAGACCATTTGCTACATTTGTGCTTAATTGCATATTTCTTAATCTTCACCATATATGATAATACTTAACTCTCATTTCCATGTTTACAACCTCCATCAAAGTTTTGATCTTTTGACTACTTTGCCACCATGCATGTTCTAACATAATTACAACCCTTTCAAACCATCTCATCAATCACCGAATAACACGAGCCGGATACTTGGGTGCAAACGAGCCGAGCTGCTAGCGAGCTACTTGAGATCGACTCGTTAAAAGCTCGATTGAGCCGAGCTAAATCGAGCTTGAATGTGAGCCAAGCCTAAAAGTAAGCTTGTTTAAATAACGAGCCCGAGTCCGAGCTTGAGCTTCACTTATCGTGCTCGAACCGGCTTGCAAGCCTAAATGAGTCTGTCGTTTATATAATTGTTTAAAATGTATATTTAATAATTATTAATTAATATATATAACGTTGTGAAAAAATACATAAAAATAACTAAATAATAAATATTATTTTACATAAAATTATAACTGAAAAAAATATGTAAAAATAATTATAAATATATATAAAAATAATTAATAAATAGTAAACGAGCCGAACTCGAGCTTTGAAAATATAGCTCAAAACGAGCCAAGCTCAAGCCTAATCAAGCTCGGGCTCGGCTTGTTTGCACCCATACTGGACACACCCGACTCACAAAACGCCTTGATCACAGCTATCAAGATTAATTTTCATATTATACTTAACCGGAAACTCGAGATAAACACGCTTCACCTCATCGTATCTCTTCGCCAACATACACGAAAACCATAACGCGTTTAAAGATTTGCTATCATAGCCTCGAGTTGTTGATCACTTATTAGAATCATCATATGCCGATTATCATTTTCTACGGCTAGAGCAACCAACCAGCTATATATAACATTTTAATGATAAGTGTTTATCCTTGATTATTATAAATACTTACAAACGCCCGTAAACGTGCATGGTCACATGATATATTGCAAAATGCAAATTATCATCTTCCTTACAAACGTGCGATATAATTATCATCTTTTATATTTGTTTATACCAACGTGCGTTCAGATAGTACAATAATAAAAATATTAAAATTTAATTATCAAAATCTTGTAGAATGGTCAAGAAAGTTATGAAAAGGTAGTCAAATTCTATTTAAAGTTTTAACATAAGTACATAACTCAATTTTTATATACTTCAAGCACAACTTAGTTTGCTATAAGTTAATAAATTCATTATATAAGTTTAATAACCGCATACATTTATATACTTTTACAAACCCGGTTGTATATAAATATAAACTCGTAAGTGTACTTCGATTAATTTTTAAAAATGAAAAAAAAAGTAAAAAAAAAACACACGATCAAATAGAAAATTCTAATAGGACCCACCTTCGTGTTTTTTTGACCTTCCGTCCCCAAGCCACCAAAGACATAGCCACACGATGGGGCGATCTGTACATCCTCTTCCGTAATCGTTACATAAGCGTTCATGGATCTTCAAAAATCTCATTGTGTGTGGTCGAAGTCTAACCAGTAACCACATGCTCCAAAAATAAATAAATAAATAAAAATACTAGTACATATGATAATAAAAAATTGTAAATGATCAGTTACGTGTCTTTGTCATTCCTACTTTATTGATAGTTATAACCTATTAAGAAGGTAGGTTCAGTCTAGGAGGCTAGTTTGAAATGAAACCCGGACTCGCTGAGGTTCATACACCTTTCTTTATGAAATTACACAGCAAGCTTCCAGCTTGGTACTAATACCTCTAGAGTATAGAGGGGTTATGGAGAGGCGCGCAACTGTGCTTTCTCGCTTCGCCAAAAAAAGCACTTCTTCCTGATTGAAGGGCGCGCTACAGGCCTACGCTTGTACCTGCGCGAGCGCGTCCAATTTAAACTTTAAACTAGGATAAACTATTAAGCCAAAAAAATCAAACCAGTCAATTGTATTTAATTTTACATGATTAAGTTCTTTCTTTATAGCAAAACAATATCATCCTTTGCTAGATTTTTCTAAATAAATCAGGATATGTTACTTTATATATGAGATAAAATTATAAAAACTTTTACATTTATAGATTTCATTACAAAATTAAAACCAATCTTTGTTTTGAAAAACTTAACCTGAAAATTACAAAACTTTAGAACAATATTAATGATCACTTTATAATCACCATAAAGCTTGTCTTTAACTCTTTATTATTATTATTATTATTATTCAAGATTAATAATAATAATATTATTACAGAGTGAACAAACTCTTTCCTTCTATAATCTTCTTTCTTTCTTTCTTTCTTTCTTTCACTTATTATTAATCAACAAATCAACTTCACCTTTTGCCCCAATATGTACTCTTTCTTGCATCTCTAAAGCACCCATTTTTATTACAATTCTTGATCAAGATTTGCCTGTGCGATCGATCAATCAACAGATTTGTGATTGTGGGTTGAATTTGATCAAGATATGACGAGATTCCAGCTGGGTTTTCCGTTGTCTTCGATAAAGATGATTGATTTCTGGGTATCGGCTGATTGGTGGGATGAGATTAATGAATCAAGAAACTGGCAAGATGGAATCTTTTTCACTCTTTGTGCCTTGTACGGCGTCGTTTCGGCCATTGCTCTTGTAAGCTTATTCACCCAGATAATATACATCAAACCCAGTGATAAAGTTTGTTAATTTTGTGTATTTGTGTAGTTTTACCTCCATTTTTTTTTAGCTTTTGATAGATTAGGTTTATTAAACAATAGGGTGTTTGTTGGAAGAGTTAAATTTTAAGAAATTGTTGAAATGATTGATGTTTTTAAGGATTTAAGGGATTAGAATTATATAGGAATATTGATTTGTGCATGTTTTTTGTGAATATTGTGTGCCAAGTTTCGCCTTTTTGGAGTTAATCATTTTATCAATAAAAAGATGGATCATCATCATCGTCGTCATCGTACTCAGTAAATCCCACCAATAGAAAGCTATGGTAGGGTCTAAGGAGGGTAAGATGTAGACAGCCTTACCTCTAACCCCTAGGAATAGAGAGGCTGCTTCCGGTGAGACCCCAGGCTCGGAATAGGAAAAAGATGGATGATTTCTTATAATATAATCCCATTAGTTTCATAACAATATATAATGTTTACATCAAGACAGAAGGCAAACGAGCAACAAGTTGCGCCGCAAGCCGTTTTTGAATTGTAAAACTCAATCTTTTGAAAACTACATTGATAGATCTTGGAGTCATAACATTACTATGCGTGACTCGTTGGACTCGGCATGATTGTTTGTTTTGAATATGTGCTACTGCTCTACATGATTGCAGATTCAGTTAATTAGGATTCAGCTAAGAGTGCCCGAGTACGGTTGGACAACGCAAAAGGTTTTCCACCTCATGAATTTCATTGTGAATGGAGGTAGAACACTAAACTGTCTATGAACTGTTTTGTGTTTAACGATTCATAGTGGCACGTATAATATATATTACTCACTTGTTTTTTTGCAGTTCGTGCGGTTGTATTTGGGTTCCACTTACAAGTGTTCAATTTGCATCCAAAGGCGAGTATTTCACTTTCATATGTTTTTTTAATTAGTAATGAGTTTATAGATAAGAAAACAAATTTGAAGTCTCAGTCAAATTTTGTTATTAGGTTTTCATTTGGATGCTATTGGAAATACCGGGCCTGCTGTTTTTCTCGACGTATACTCTTCTAGTCCTATTTTGGGCTGAGATATATCACAAGGCTAAGAATTTACCGACGGGTAATCTCAGGATTATTTATGTGTCGGTTAATGCAGGGGTTTATTTAATACAAGTAAGCTGTTTGTGATCCCTTATGGTCAATAAGTCAACTGTTACCTGAGTGTTGTTTTGATCTTTATATGTATTTAACACAAGTTGTTTGCATTAGGGTTGTCTTTGGCTTTATCTATGGTTGGATGATAGCAGTTTGGTGCAACTCATCGGAAAGATATTTGTTGCAGGTTAACTTTTTTTTACTATTTGTTAAATGACCAAAATACCCCTTCTTTATTTTACTGAAATGTTCTTATTTTATGTTTATCCTTCAGTTATATCACTTATGGCTGCGGTAGGCTTCCTGCTTTATGGAGGAAGGTGAGACTTGTAAAACGTTTTGGTGATTTTATCGAGTATTTGTAATACGTTATGGCTTTATGCTACTAAATAATTTCGGATTATTTCAAGTTTGTAAATGTGTATATATAATGCTTTTAGGTTATTTATCATGTTGAGACGATTTCCTATCGAATCTAAGGGCAGACAGAAGAAACTTCACGAGGTTGGTGCTTAGCATGCTTGTCATAAACATGTTAATTCTTTGATTATACATGGTAAAATAAGTAGAGAAAAACTGATTCTGATTTACTTATTATAGGTCGGATCTGTGACGGGAATATGCTTTACCTGTTTTCTTGTAAGAGGCTTTGTGGTAAGATCCTATTTCTTGTATGACAATAGTATACTCTTTGGATTGACAAGTGTGTGCATATTAGTTATAAAGATTGTTGTCTGTCTGTGATTTTTTGTTTATTTGAACTCGATTTTTTTTAAAATGCAGGATGTTGTATCTGCTGTTGATTCACAAGCTTCATTGGACGTACTTGATCATCCGGTTTTGAACTTTATTTTCTACATGGTACTTATATTAACTATTCTTAAGTTTGGTTCGCTTAAATTTGACAGTTTTCATGTTTCTTTGTTGACCCGTCTTAATAATATTTCCCTTTTTGCCCTTGAACAGCTGGTTGAGATTCTGCCCTCGGCTCTTGTGCTCTACATTCTTCGAAAGCTGCCTCCCAAGAGAGTATCAGCTCAGTACCACCCTATTCGTTAGTAGCCGCCTGCGTCTATGCAGTATGCTGGTTACCATTGACTTTGACTTTCAACGGTCAATTCAGTGTTTATTGTTATTGGATTTGAGGTGACTCAAATATATGTTGCTAGTTCGATGTAGAATAATGGTAGCAATATTTCAATTGTCATTACAAGTTGCAACTTGGATCGGAGAAATCTTTTTGATCAATTTCTTCAAGAACCTAAATTGTCATTTGGCCACCATTGTATTGCTTGATTTGATGAACCTTAATTTTGGCTATTATTGTTTCAAGTGTCTTCAATAAATAGCAAAATCTTTCTTTATATCAAAGTTGTGACATTTATGAGCAAGAAGTACCCAAATGCTTTATTATACTAAATTCTGAAACATATTTTTTTACAAAACATCATCAGATTATATGCATTTCAACCAAAAATATTATCATTGTCTGATTTCATCAACTCCTGCGGCTGCAAATCTTACTTCGGCTGGTCGGGCTACTACAACGGGTTCATCAGCAAACAGGGCTTGGATAAATGACGGGGTTTTTAGGGGTCGACGTCCAGTCATTTTCGGATAAACTTCTTCTAGAAAATAGTAGGCGTGGCCCGCTATCATTCCCTGTATTTTCCAACAAATAAATTGCTTTTCATGTTGTATTCTTAACAAACATTAAGTAATATTTGTTTATGACTTACAAGTAGATCCACCCAAACACTAGCACCAACAAGAACAGAGAATCCCAATAAAACCTGCAAGTGGATAACAAGATTAAGTTAATGAGTTAATCTCAAAAAGCATATTTAGAAATTATAGGTACATGTATTGGCAAGATTAGTTAAGAGTTAAGACTCACCCATGGTAAGTATCCTGCTGTAAAAGTAAAGATGCCCAAGAAGCTCATATGTATTAATGGATTTTGTTTGCACCATACATAAACCTGTGAAGCAAACAAAAACAGAAAATGAAGAGCATTAAATTCAAGTAGCTCTATAGTCTATAATACTTGAAGATAAATATAAAGTATATGCAGAATACTTACCATCATAAAAGTTAGTGAATTGCTAAGAAAGAAAATATTAGCAAAAGATTCTGAAAGATAAGGTATCATTCCTCCAACGATTACAGAAGTGGTTAAGACAGTTGCGCCAAATAAGAGCATGTAAAAGAAATCCGCTGTCCTTCCCCGGAAGGAATTTTCTTCTAGGAGCTTGCAGTATCGAGAGAGAAAGAACATGTGAAACAGGAAGTTCAAATCTGTAAACAAATAAGTTATCATGTTAGGGACTTTCTTCATGAATATACGGTTTCTCATTTATAAGAATAGAACATACACAAAAGCACGTTGGGTCCTTGTTTCTATGACAACAAAAACCAAAACCGGTTGAAACATGTGCAAGAATGCTTACCCATCTTCCGGAAATAAAGGAAATTGGTGACCAGCCGCCAGATTTGATATTTCTCAACAACAAGCATCGGATTCAAGTACAAGTGCTTCGGGGAAATGATCTGCACAAAGTTACAAAATTTCAAGTTTTATACTTCTGTTTCCGTATTTACCTAAAATGTCACACATAACATATTTACTCATAGATGGTTGAACATATAGTTTTCACTTACTATATTATACTGTAACTACTTTAAACTTTAATTAATATCAGCATAGAAACCTTGAATTCTATTAGTTTTGCCTCCATGAAGAACAATCTATACTCAACTTGTAAACGTCACCCCCTTCTAGTGGTGTGCACGGTTCAGTTCGGGTCAGTTTTGGTCTAAAACTGAACCAAAAACCGAAACTTGGTTTTTGAATTTTTAAAAACCGTTTGGTTTCAGTTTTTTCAGTTTCGCCATTTAAGCCAAAATAAAGAATTTGGGCCTAAATCGTTTTGTTAATTAAAAACTAATCGATTATATTACATTTGAACTAAAATATCCACATTGCAAATTTATTAAACTCTTATAAATTACTTAAAATAAATAATAATAATGAAAATCTATAAATTTGGTTAAGTTTGATTTTCAGTTTCTAATTTCTATTACATGCAAAACCAAAACCAAATCAACCATAAATTCGGTTTTCCCTTTCGCAGAAACAGAAAACCAAAGCGTCGGTTTTTATTTGCTTCGATTTTTTCCGTTTTCTTATCAGTTTTTTTCGGTTTCACGCACGCCCATACCCCCTTCATAGTATCTTTATTTTAATAAACAATTTAGTTTTTCATCGAATTGTGAAATCAGGCATACAATATTACGATTCTTCCGTTTGGTTTCAGTTTTTCAGCCTTCGGTTTTGCCATTTGAACTTGAAAATTTTGATCCAAAATACTGAATTTTGGCTAAATCATTTTTTTTGGAAGGTAAATTTCTATTGTTTGTGGGACCCGAACCCAAAACCTCGCAACCTTGGTGTTTTCAAAGGCTTTGTCTTTGTCAACGGGCCACCAACCCCATTGGTGCCTAAATCATTTTGTTAATTAATAACTTATTGATTATTATACATTAGAGCTAAAATATTTCAGTTACAAATTTATTAAATTCGAATAAAATACTTCAAATAGAATACCTGCTATGTTGATGTAATATCTATGTTTCTACCATGAAAAGAAATTGTATTTGCTTTAAAAAAAAATAAAAATAGAATATTAAAATGAAAATCTATAATTTCAGTTATGTTCGGTTTTCATTGCATGCAAAACCAAAACCAAACCGTAAGTTCAGTTTCCATCATAGTTATTTTTTTAATAAACTTTTTTTTATTAGAATTTAGTTTTAAATCCAATTATGAAATCAAACATACAATATTACAATTAAACACTTTAATTTCACAAATCCTGTGTCTTGTACCACCAATGCAGAAACCCCCAAATTATTCTAAACATTTAAACCCTAAAACATTAATCATATTCAATCAACCCAAAATTAAACATTTTTATCACTTAATAACCAAATCCACACATAAATCAACAAGCAATCCAGCTCACTAACCACCAATTCATCATGCAACCAATTAATTAACGTGAATACCTCGAGCGAACAACCGATGGTGGTTACGACAGCTGCCGTGAGGTAGGATCGAGTGATAATCGGCATCTGTTTGTACCAGTCTTCCACAGCTTGAGCCATTGATTGATTAACTTGAAGAAGAAGAAGCAGCAGCAAATGAAATGAGTAAACCCTTGTGGTTTGTTTGTTTGATAATAACGATTTGATGAGGATGATATTATTATTATATATATAAGTAAGTATGTACTCTAAGGTACAAGTAGTGATAGCACAATAAATAAAAAGTATTCAAACAAGGTGTGTTTTTGAGTGGCACGTGCCAATGAGAGATGGTTGTGACATGTTGTAGCCAATCACATCTTCTCAATTTGGGACAAAACATGTACCATGTTGACTATGTGGCTTATCTTGAAAACATAGTATTTGAAATGTATAAAGATATCTACTTATAATAAGAATTTTGTTTTAAGTCAACGTGAACACATGGTTATTTAGTCCGTCACTTGAAGATTTACTGTAGTAAACCTTCGGCTTGTGTATGACATTTATCATAAAAGAGACTCGAATCCACTAACGTCTCATATAGAGAGTCATGGAGCTACCATAGAAAACCAATTGGTCAATGGTAATTATAATTGGAATTATTACTTGCTATCACACATGTTAAATAAATACCTATTTTAGAAATATATATTTTAAATAACGTATCATATAATATTTACCAAATTAAAGAAAAATCATTAACATTGCAATTTAGTAGGAGAAAAACAGAGAAAATCAAAATCTAGATTTTACAGTAAAGTAAGGCAACACATGACAACAGATATATAGTAAAAAAGAGAGTGAAAAATCAACTTTTAGGTGGCTTACAACAAAGCTGACGCGTCTTTTTTCATTATTTTTATTCATGTGATATATAATTCTTCTATTACCTTTCAAGTGTATTTACTTTTTTCAAAATAAATTATTTTATTAAAATATTGTCAAAATAAACAAAAACGCTTGTTTTTTATTAACACATTCACCCCATAAATTGGTCGAATTGGTGCGATTTTGAATTCATGTAATTTGTGTTCTTTTTTTTTAGGCTATCGTAGCTTCTCTCCGGGTTGTGGAGGTTGCTTGTTGTTGGTGTTTTTGTTGTTTGGTTGGTGTTGGTTGTTTATAAACGTTCACAGTTGGAAAAAAAATACACATTCACCCCATGAGTTGTCACATTGTATTGTTATATCATGAGACAAAGTAACAATGCAATAGTTTTAAGACTTGTGATTGCCGTCCCTGGTCTTGCATATCCGTGGCAATTAACTACAAACCTTCTAACTTCATCCACTTATTATGATAGTTTTGTGAGGAATGATCAAACTTAGGGGCAGTAAGCTAGGACCAAATTTGACACTTTTTTTCCATCCACCCTCACACCAACCTTCAACCCACTCCAACTTCCGGTACTCGCATTTGAACCCAATTTCACACCTAGGAAGAGAGGGACAGTGTACTCCTTGAAACCAATATTATTACTCACGCCCTGGTTATAGTCAGTCTTTTTAATTAAAGATAACACTAGTATGATGTGTAAAAGTGTGATATACATATAACCTTTTGGTACACACTTTGAAACCTTTACTTAGTTTTATCATCTACAATAACTTTATCATCTACAATGTTATTGTAGATGATAAAACTAAGTAAAGGTTTAGTAATCTTTACTTGACTGATCAATCTATAAGTTCCTTGAGCTTATTGTTAATGATAAACAGGTTTAATGCATCGAGTAATTATGTAAAGCACATAATGTTAAAAGTGACTTAAAATAAAGTTGGGGTAAACTACTAAACCATTAAACCAACACTAGCATTCAGATTAAGAACAGCAGAAGCACAACTCAAAAACCAAATTACAAATCTTTATTTAAAAGTACCAACATTGTCAAACACAAACCAAACATAACATTGTCAAACGAAACCAAACCACTGAAATCGTTCACAAACTGACAAATAACCAAAAGCTTCAATTTAGTTACCACCACGCAGACGAAGGACAAGGTGGAGGGTGGACTCCTTCTGGATATTGTAGTCCGCAAGAGTGCGTCCATCCTCGAGTTGTTTCCCTGCAAAGATCAGCCTCTGCTGGTCCGGTGGGATGCCTTCCTTGTCCTGAATTTTTGCCTTCACATTGTCAATAGTATCGGAACTCTCTACCTCCAGAGTTATTGTCTTCCCAGTCAAAGTCTTCACAAAGATCTGCATTCCACCTCTCAAACGAAGCACCAAATGGAGCGTTGACTCCTTTTGAATATTATAGTCTGCAAGAGTGCGACCATCCTCGAGCTGTTTCCCTGCAAAAATCAGCCGTTGTTGGTCTGGTGGGATGCCTTCCTTGTCCTGAATCTTGGCCTTGACATTGTCAATGGTATCAGAACTCTCAACCTCCAGCGTTATTGTCTTCCCAGTCAAAGTCTTCACGAATATCTGCATACCACCTCTGAGACGAAGCACCAGATGGAGAGTTGATTCCTTTTGAATATTATAGTCTGCAAGGGTGCGACCATCCTCAAGCTGTTTTCCTGCAAAGATCAACCTCTGTTGGTCTGGTGGAATCCCTTCTTTATCTTGAATCTTGGCCTTCACATTGTCAATGGTGTCAGAGCTCTCAACTTCCAGAGTGATGGTCTTGCCAGTAAGCGTCTTAACGAAGATCTGCATACCACCTCTGAGGCGGAGCACCAAGTGAAGGGTTGACTCTTTCTGAATATTATAGTCTGCAAGGGTGCGACCATCCTCTAGCTGTTTACCAGCGAAGATCAACCTCTGCTGGTCTGGCGGAATCCCTTCCTTGTCTTGGATTTTCGCTTTCACATTGTCGATTGTGTCAGAGCTCTCAACTTCCAGAGTGATGGTCTTGCCGGTGAGAGTCTTAACGAAGATCTGCATACCACCTCTGAGGCGGAGCACCAAGTGAAGAGTTGACTCTTTCTGAATGTTGTAATCAGCCAAAGTACGACCATCTTCAAGCTGTTTACCGGCAAAGATCAGTCTTTGCTGGTCTGGAGGAATCCCTTCTTTGTCCTGGATCTTCGCCTTGACGTTGTCGATGGTGTCAGAGCTCTCAACTTCCAAGGTTATGGTCTTCCCCGTCAAAGTCTTGACAAAGATCTGCATACCGCCTCTGAGGCGTAGCACCAAGTGAAGGGTGGATTCCTTCTGGATGTTGTAATCAGCCAAAGTATGACCATCTTCTAGCTGTTTACCAGCAAAGATCAATCTCTGCTGATCTGGAGGAATCCCTTCCTTGTCTTGGATTTTAGCCTTGACGTTGTCTATTGTGTCGGAACTCTCAACTTCCAAAGTGATGGTCTTTCCAGTGAGAGTCTTGACGAAGATCTGCATACCGCCTCTGAGACGAAGCACTAGATGAAGGGTGGATTCCTTCTGGATGTTGTAATCAGCCAAAGTACGGCCATCTTCTAGCTGTTTTCCAGCAAAGATCAATCTCTGCTGGTCTGGAGGAATCCCTTCCTTGTCTTGGATTTTGGCCTTAACGTTGTCTACTGTGTCAGAACTCTCGACCTCGAGAGTGATGGTCTTACCAGTGAGTGTCTTAACAAAGATCTGCATCGGCATCTGTAGATACACAAAAATAAACACAATTAATAATCAAAACAACAAACTCACTACCAACTAACAAAGATCAGATTTAATAGAACGTGCAAAAGAGAATTATCAAATCCACAATATACAACAGGATTCTATTCAATCAAAAATTGCAACCTATTTCATCCAATCATTAAACTGCAACCTAATCTTATTCGATCAAAATCATGTAACATAATTTATTCAATCATAAAACAACAATCATAAACCTGTAGCCTAGTTTTATTCAATCATATATAAGCATCAATCATTAACCAGTAACCTACTTTATTCAATCACAAGACTGCAACCTTTATTCAATCATAAACAAACAACAATCATTAACCTGTAGCCTAATTTATTCAATCATAAACAAACTACATTCATAAATCATAAACCTGTAGCCTAATTTATTCATTCATAAACAAACAACAACAATCATAAACCTGCAGCCTAATTCATTCATTCATAAATAAACAACAGCAATCATAAACCTATAGCCTAATTAATTCAATCATAAGCCTGCAACCTAAACTTATTGAATCATAAATAAAACAACAATCATAAACCAGTAGCCTAATTACATTGAACCATAAACCTGCAACCTAATTTTGAAAAAGCAATTGTTACCTACACATCTACAATTAACCAGATCTACAATAGAAAACAATAATATTATCCGGTCATTAAAAGCATACCTAGAGTTTGTATCAACTGTTTTACAAATCACAGATCTATCAATTAATCAAATCGTTTCCAATCTCGTAGCAAAAATACGAATCAACCTTAACATGTAATTAGTAATCTCATAAATTGAATCAACCGAATCACAGATCTATCTATTAATCAAAACGTTTACAATTAATTTTATAACAACAGCAAGCAGCGATCGTACGTGAAAGATAATTGATCTGAATAAAACGATTGAATGAATAACAGAAGAACGAAGCAAATAATTGATATTCAGAAGATAGATATATACCTTGAATGAAGGATTTGTTTTGTATTTGAGGTATGAATATAATATGAATGAGAAGATGTGTGGATATGAAGGCCAATTTATAGAACGATGGATCAAGGTTGAGTCGGTTTAGGGCTTCGTGGACGCGTGCACGTTATCATATTTGATTCCGTGTTGGTGGCAACTTGTGCACCACACGCTCGGTTAGAGCTACACAAACCATTTTAAAACTTAAAATCGGTTTGAGTTTAAACCAGTTTCTTGACTAGATTGTGATTGGTTTTGGTTTGGGATTTCATCGGTTTTGGTTCGGTTTTTGCCCGGTTTTCGCCAGTTTCGGTTCGGTTAACCGGTTTTGGGGGAGAAAATTACAAATTGGTTCCAAACTGACGGTTTCAATCGATTCCAAATCGGTTTCAAACCGGTTCGGTTCCGGTTCAGTTGTTCGGTCGGTTCGGTTAGCCGGTTTATTTGCCCACCTCTATGCTCGGTTGTGGTCTCTACAACGAGAACGTAGACACGTCCTTTATCTTGCTTTTTAAGTTAATTGTAATGTAATATACAAGTTACTCATGCATCAGTGTATAAGAGTTTCTTAAGAATACATACTTTTATAATTTCATTCAAAGTTTTACTAGTTGATTCTTGAGATATGTTTTTGTTAACTATGTTTTCAACACTTGTCATTTGAATTCCCACGCAAGTGTCAATATGGATTGTGTTCTATTCAATGATGTCTTATCAATTCTTTAACCATCAATGCTATATAATTCTGATTAAAATCTAGTTAAATTCCTGTTTGTTTGTTTGTTTAATTCATCGATTATTTTCTGCACGACCCATCTCCTACGTCTTGCTCTACCAAGGCGACGAATGCTACAAGGTTTTGTAATTGCAATTAATTGCTTCTTTCCCAACGATTTCATCAATTTCGTCTCACTTTTTATATGTGATTTGCATCCTTCTAAATGAATTTAAACTATAACCGGGAACTTGTAACCTTTTTAATTTAATGCAATTGATTGACATTTATATAAATAAATGAATTTAGTTTTGGTCAAAGTAAATTTAATAAATCAAATGGATTTAATATCATGAGTTATGGCCTTCAATGGTCGGTTTCTCTTAAAGCCTATAAAAGACCACCTTGTCTCTATAGTTCTCTTGGGTCTTCCTTGTTCATGGCCAGTCGCAGAATCATAGCTGTTTAGTAAAGGGTGGCTCGCTCGGTTTCGCTTGTTCGATCAACGCCCCCAAGGTAATATTGTATATTGCATTATGTTAAGACAAACGTGCTTATAATCACAAATATTCTATGCTGCTACGGCTATCATTATTATATATAGTTTATTTATAACTATTTTATCAAAATCGCGACGAATATAACACTTAATTCACGGAATACTAAAACCATAACTTTCAAGAAATAATTACATGAGTTTATCCTCGAATTACCTTATCTTTCAATATTTGATAGAAAGTGTTAGCCCAACCTGATTTGAGTTTTTAACGTTATGATCTCGATTCACAAGGGGTACAGGCTAGGCTCAGCTCGTGTACTTGTACTTGTGTGATCTTCACTTAATTAGATATAGTGTGCTTTCCCCAAAGGATATACATACCCAATAACATTGTTTTACCTTGTAACATTGCTTAAAGCAATTTACACAACCCGCCTAGATCAAAGCATGCTTAAATTTGCTCTGTTTTTAAGACTAACCCGAGCCAAGGGTGGCTCGCTCAGTTTGGCTTGAATTATTTTAGTTTTGACTTTGTTACACACGCATACTACCGACATATGTAATAAGAATTTTATTACGAGACAGCGATATGATTTATGGTTATAATATTTTTATCCTATCCCGCTTTACATTATATGCTCTATAAATTGCGGTTTGCACATTGTAAATGGGAGTTTAATATGCATTTTTTTTGTCTTTTCCCGCAGCTGGTGTATAAAAACCATGTCCAACTTTAAAAACCGGTGTACCTAAAGGTTAGTTAATTTGACAACATTTGTACGGTGGAAATACAACTCCAACAACCAGGTTCAGACTCGTTCATTACTCACACATTACTTTCAACACACATAATACTGATTCACACATCGAATGTTGGTCACAAAATACCCTATATCATGTGGCTAGCTAACGACATTGTTTTCTCTTAACCGACTCAGGTCTGAAGCTTCTCAAGTGGCAAGTCTCATGCTGATTTTGGATATCCAGCCATACCCGGTATGTTTTTTTTAATAAAGAGTTAATTATATATATACAATAACAATAAAACAACAACAATCATACTTAGTAAAATTCCACCAATAACAAACAATTAGCATAACATTAATAACTCGGTCGACAAATAAGCTAGCTCTAAGCTGCAAGCAGAACAATCATAACATGTTCTTAAAAGGGGTTGTTTCCTTCCGTGTACGACACTAGAATAATTACCATCGGCAAGGAACATCAAAAACCTTAAAATGGGGAAGATGAAAGCTAACATTTTAGCCAAAACATTTGCGTTAACGTATATTCATCGAAAACTAACTAGGGCATGCTAAACATGCATTTCTAGTCCTTTTGAATCTAATATGAGTAAATGCGACGCTCAAAAGAAATCATCTACAAAGGAACTTATTTAAATTTATAAAATATCAATCACTAGTTTGAGGCATGCGTATTACCCGGGTAATTGTTAAAAAATTTAAGTTTTGGTCATTAAGTGAAATACAGTCAACAAATTGATAATATATTGTTAATACAATTACAATTAAATTAAAATTACAGAAATTACATAACTAAGATTACACAAATATGTTACAAATAGGTAAAAACTTCCGTTTACACTACATTTGTGATTGTATTAGTAGGTATATTGTTGATCAAAAATCAAAATCTTTAGTCCATGTCTATTTGTAATTCTTAATAAAGTAACATATAGGCCTGCTTATAACTCTTGATATAGCCATATACAGTTGTCCGTGTAACAAAAAAGGTTCTCCAAGTACATACTAACTCTAGATAAATGATAATATATATTCATGATACTAATAAAAAAATATTCATACACATAAAATATCATAGATTTTAATCAATTATTATGATGTCACTTGAGAACATATGCTCGTGTCTATCCCAAAAAAAACATGATTATCCCAAAAACCATATACCTGAACTTTGTTGATATAAACATCCTTAGAATCTTTACAATTTGAAACTAATTGGTCATGATAAATTTGTTGTCATTAATATTCTGTGTATGACAAATTTTTAATTGACTTTATATTTTACAACTAAAAAATGTATAATCAAGCAACATAAAAACCGAAAATTTAAATATAACAAAATGATTTGTTTATTTCATTTTCATATGAATGTAACTGTCAGGAAAATAAAAAATACATACTAACATTAAAACCATGCTCAAACAATAATGATTATTCTGAGTTAGAAGAATATTAGAAGATTTAAAGTTGCATAAAGTGAATGCAGTGATTCTTATTTATAATAATTGAAAGTAGGGCTGTCAACCCGTAACATGAAACCCAACCCAAGAAATCCCGTACCTAACCCAAACTAACCCGACCCAAGAAACTCGAACCCAAGAAAATACTAACCCGAAACTGAACCGAAGTAATTCGGGTTGGTTCTTAGGTCCGAATTCTAGGTTTCGGGTTAACTCGAAAACTTTTAGTTTTAAAGTCATATGTATTTTTAGGTTTTTAAGGCTAAGCCTTAACCGCTGACATTATCAGGATTTAGTCCAAGTCGATTATTCTCATTCCATATATTATGAATCAAATGTTTATTATTTATTATTTTGTTGTTAAACCATAATAAACACTTTAATTAACACTTCAAAATTCACTAATCGTCTCTTGTCAATCCATATGGAAAATACTTATTATAAGTAGTAATGGATTTAGTTGGAATAAACCTATAGTTATAATGTCATATATTGTAATGATTTAAAAGATAAGGACCATATATGAAAATTGGTTGAAAAAAGGTGAGGATGGCTATAGGATTGACAAGTGGCAAAAATGGTAGGCTTTTATTAGAATAGATAGATAGTAGCCGATTATCGTTATTCGGTTATTTGATAAGATCATTTATATTAATAGCACATAATTTGCATATATTAAATTCTTTATTGAGCTCCTTTCCCTCAACCTTCTCACTCGCATCATCTTTCTTTATTCTAAAAAAAGACGATACATTATGCTACCGCGAATAATTAGGTCGACAAAAAGTTAACGTTGCACTGACACATGTATTCCTAACCCTTTTATTTCTAATGTGAGTATTCATGGAAAAAAAATTATTTCAATTTATAAATATGTTAGGTTTGTCTATCTTCAATTTAAATACATTTGGTATGACTTTAATACGATTGCTACAAAGTTGCCTATATTTTCTATGTGCATTTAGGTTATTGAAATATGATTGGGGTGATGAGGCCGACATAAAAGAATTTCATATGGATGCTAATATATACGAACCTTTAACACCAGTATTAAAGTCATACCAATTAAACTTATATAATGGAAAAAACTATTAGTATATATTTATAAACTAAAATAATTTCCCGTTTTTCCACTATTACTCGCAATAGAAATAAAAGGGTTGGAAATACATGTTTCACCTTAACTAACTTGTGAAATGTTTACCTTTAATCTTTCTAGATTAAGAATATTTTATGATTGTTTTTGGTTTGCAGTGCAACGTTAATTTTTGATCGACTTGTATATATGTGACGACATAACTTATTGTCCTTTTCTTTTATTTTAAAGAAAGATGATGTGAGTTAAAATGCGGAGGAAAGGACATAAAAAAAAATTAAGATATGCAAACTATGTAGTATTAGTATTAATAATTTTACCAAAATTTTAAATAATCATAATTGATTAAATGTGATGTTTATGAATTGAATTAAGGTAGCGTTTGGTATGCATGAATGGAGGATGAAATGGAATGACTCATTGTGAGGGAATGAAAAATAGTGTGTTTGGTTGATCAAATGAATGGAATGACCAATTACCTAGTCCATTTCATTCCCTCGAAAATACCCCAATTTCATTCAATCCATACCCCATGTTTTTTTTCATTCCATTCCCTCCTTCACCCTACATCACCTCCACCACCCTCCCACCACCACCACCACCACCACCACCACCACCACCCAACATCAACACCCACCACCACCACCAACTGCCGCCGCCACTGCCACCAGCCACCACCATCGCTGTCCGCCGCCGCCCACCGCCGCCACCACACACCTCCACCAACCATCGCCATCGGTGCCAGCCACCGAGCACCGCCAGCCACTCGCAACATATATCAACCATCGCCCCACCATCACACATGCTGCCCACCGTCACTGCTGCCACCACCGCCTCCACTGCCACCAATCACCACCATCGGCGTCCACCACCCACCTCCACAAACCATCGCCATAAGTGCCAGCCACCCACCACCGTTAGCCGCCCGCCGTATCCATCAATCATCGCCCCACCATCACACCCGCCGCCCACCGTCACCGCTGCGCACCACCACCTCCACTGTTACCGCCACCACCACCTCCATCGTTACTGCCACCGCTGTCACCACCACCACCACTCACTACCATTTTAATTTTATTTTTTTATTTTTTTCTTATCTACCAACAATGCAAAGTAATGATTCATTTTATTTCCATGTGGCAACCAAATATTTCATTGGAATGGTAATAACTCATTCCATTTCTTTGTCCTTTCCATTACCACATCCATTTCATTCCGTCGTCCATTCCATTATCACATACCAAACAAACCCTAAGTTCTTTTCTTGCTGATTTCCTTTCTATGTCTTGTTTACCCTCGTCGAATTCAAAAGGGTGTTGAAATGCATGTTTCATATGGTCTAATTTATTTGGATGAAGTGCAAAAAAAAATTTTTTGGCTAAAATGTCAACTTTGTTTTATTCAGCCCTTGAACATTAGCAAAGCTTTCGACAAAATCCGATTCAAATGTAAATTGACATTCGTGACTTTTACAAATACTAGAAATATAACAAATGTGCTAAGGAGGCCACCAAAATACACAAAAACGCCATGTGACCCCAACGTGCAAAGATTGCATAAGCCGAATCACGACGAAGACCTGCAACAACAAAGAAATGTTGGGCTACTGAAAAGAAACCGTACATGATAACACATGTAACGGATGACATGACAGTCTCATAGTGAGTATGGAAAGGAAATTGAGCATATCCTTGAGATTTGATTGCCACAAGAGCTAACAAAATAGTTATAACAAATGAAAAAGAAGACGGGGGCATGTCTTCCAAAAACACTCCATTTCGATGGTAATTATTCCATTGTTCACAAAAGGATATGTTAAGGTTATTTTCGGCCTGCAACGCGGAGTTACTACGCATTCTTTCTTAAATGCCAAAGAAAGATGATCGGGTGATGGGGTTGGCTTACAAGAATTTGATAGAGATGCTTATATAGGCAAAACGACTGTAACATCAGAACTAAAGTAATATCCAATATATCTATATTAATGAAGGGCAAAACTAATATACTTATAAATTGAAATACTTTCCTTTTTTACTTATTACTCTCAATTGAAATAATAGTGTTGAAAAATGCGTGTTTCATCTTGCCCAATTAGTTTGATGAAGACTTTAAGCTTAACGTTTTAGTGTTGGGGTTGTGACTATCAAAAACCTAATTTGGACAAGGTGAAACATGCATTTTTCAATCCTATTATTTCAACTGAAACAATAAGTTAAAAAAGAAAAGTATTTTAATTTATAAGTAGATTAGTTTTGCACGTCATCATTATAGATTTATATGGCATAACTTTAGTTTTGATATTATAATCGTCCCCGTCTATATAAACATCTCTATCAAATTCTTTTACGCCAACCTCATCACCTCAATCATCTTTCTTTGGCCTTTAAGAAAGAATCATGGCGCGTAACAACTTTGCGTTGCAGACCGAAAATCACCCTAACATATCCTTTTGTGAATGATGAAATAATTACCATTAATATGGAGCGTTTTTCATTTGTTATAACTATTTTGTTAGCTCTTGTGGCAATCAAATCTCAATGATATTCTCGATTTCCTTTCCATACCCACTACGAGACTATCATGATATCCGTTACCTGTGTTATCACGTACGATTTCTTTTAATTCCAAACCTAGTAAGAGTCTCAAAATAGGGGTTTCTATATGCACAAGTGAAACGAGAACAACATTTTTAATAAGGGTGTTTCCATATGCACCATATTCTATAACACCCAATCATATGTATTCATTAATCAGTACCTACGAATTAAAATATATAAAAAGACACTAATCATTCATTACTTATACCTCCCTTTTAACAACAAAAGAGATGACATAAACCAACAAAAACCAATCCATGTCATCTTTTTATTGCTTAAGTTGTGAACCATTCTAAATTAATTTTTATATAGCTAAGTTGTATATCAATATCTTTTTGCTCGTCTCAGTTACTTGCAATGGATACAAAAGTGTTAAAACGCATGTTTCACATGGCCCCATTTAGTTTGAATGAAGAATTGTTTATGTTGATGCTATTGACTGAAAAGTCAGCTTTTATCTTCACCGTTTTATGGTTTTTGTTAGTTGCAGTGACGGCGGATCTACATAGAGGGAGGGGGGGGGGGGGGGGGGGTGCACGGGAACCCTTGAGTTTCTATTAATAGTGTAATGTTATATATAAACCTAGAGTGCATCCCCCTTATAAAATTGGAGTGCACCACCTAATCAAACTAGAAAAGTGGTAGAGTGGTTGGGACGTTAGGTGTTAACTTCCATGTCTTGAGTTTGACTCTTGAAGATTCTGGTTGTTTATTTTTTGTTTATGTTTTCTAACATGAGGAGGGTTGTTAATGTGTTTAGGGCTTTCAAACAAAGTTCAAAACGCATAAACGGATGTCAAAACGCATAAACATAGATCAAAACGCATAAACGGAGGTCAAAACGTATAAACATAGATCAAAGCGCATAAACGGACGTCAAAACGCATAAACAGAGGCCAAAACGCATAAATGGACGTCCAGGCGCATAAACAAACGTCAAATTCGCAGAATCGGAGGTGAAAGCGCATAAACTGAGGTCAAATCTCATAAAGGAGATCAAAACACATAAACAGACATCAAATCGCATAAAAGGGCGTCAAAACGTATAAAGAAGTTCAAAACGCATAAACGGAAGTCAAAATGCATAAATAGAGGTCAAAAAGCATAAAAGAGGTCAAAACGCATAAACAAAGGTTAAAGCGCATAAATAGGTGTCAAGACGCATAAACAGATGTCAAAACGCATAAACGGACATCAAAACGCATATATGGACATCAAAATGTAGACATTCACGTATACAACTATAGTTTTTATATATATGATACAATACAACAACACTCCACCATATGTGATGTGACACCCGGCTAAAAATTAGTCTAAGCCGCGACTAATATAATCTCGATTAGCAATAAAATTTTGTCATTATGAGAAAAATCTCCTTTATTAGTGATCTAGACGTTTCAAAGTCAACAAAAAGTGCAAAAATTGCCACGTAACGAGCCTGGCGTGGAATAAACTCGGGTAACGAGCCAAAAAGTAAATAAATCCTTAAAGAGGCTAAATGATCTCGAAAAATTAAAATACATATTAAAGTAGTCGAGACAATGTATAAACTTAATTTTAGAAGGCTCGAATCGCAAAAATTGCAAAATAAGTAACCCGAGTGTCGGTGGACGACCCGGTAAGGACTCAACGTCAACTACTTCCAAAAATTAGTTTCTTAGACTTGTATCATCAAGAATCCAATTTCGTTCAAAGTCTGACAAAAATTATTAGGAACAGGATTCGTTTGATTAGCTAAAATTCGTTAGACGTTAAAACAGAAACTTAAGATTATTGTTTAAACACCTAGTTACTAAACCAAAACCATGTGCCATCACCCATTGTTTTCTCAAAACCAACACCCACACATGTCACTTGTAATGAATACCATAATCATTACCATAACACTTGGAAGGCTTCATTTGTTGACAACACACTCATCCAATGATTGCATCTTCTAGAAGCGTTGTAACATTCTCATCCACACACCTTTCACCCCAATGATTACCCTAATCATTACTCTTATGTGTTGGCATCCCCACCACCACACATCTTTCAACCCACTCACTCTCTTTCTCTCTATAAAAACCACAACACACACAAACTTTTAAACACACACAATCAAATTTTAAACATAAACACACACATACTAATCAAGAGTTATGAAGATCTAAGAACAAGAAAAGATTAAGCTACTAGGAAAGATTAAGCTAGGAGGCACACTACACCACTCACTCTTAACACCATTTTCATCTATCAAAATCTCAAGAAACAAGTAAGTATTATGATATGATTAATTGAGTATTAGATATGGATATACAATGTTTGATATTCTTGAGTTGATTAAAAGATTGAAAGTTTGATAATGTGAATAAGTATGTGTGTATGTATGAACCGTAGGTATGTATGTATGTGTTGGTGGAAGGATTAAACCCACTTACACATGCATACATTCACCTTAAAGATCATACATTGATTACTAAGCTTGATTTTAAGTGTTGTTGAATCTTTTGATTGTTTGTTATAAACTTGAATGAATTTGATGTTAGGGTTTGTTGTTAGAATGGAATTTGGATGGATTGTTGAATCAAGATATGATATGGAATAGTCTAATTGAAAATAGGATAAGATATATGCTAGAATTAATAGTTGAAACTTGAAAATTAACCAAGATTGGTAAAGATACTAAATAAGAAAACTTTAATTTAAGAAAAGTTGAAATTTGGATTTTGATGTGAATACTTGTGATGAATGTGATCAATATGTGATTAATAACAACTTTGAACTAAAATAGGGTGCATGATTAAAAGCATTGATTAGTTAACACCTTGGTTAAAATGGACAACAACTTACCAAATAAGGAAGCTTTGTTGAATGATAATTTGAAAGAACAAAATTGGATAAGACAATTAGGATGCATGAAACCCTATCAAACAAGTTGAATGAATTAAACTTATAATTGTACTTAATCAAAGTGGGAGGATTGAATTAGATATAATTATCAAAAATTAAAAGTTACTATAATAGGAAACTTTATTAGTTAAATACTTAGGAAATTCATAATTTGATTGATTAATTAACTACTTGAACTTATACATATATGATATGATGATTTGAACCTGGAAATTTAGGTATTAATATGATATTTGTTCATATAAAAATAACAAGCTTAACTAGTAACATTGTTAAGGTAATCTAAAATACGAACTAGAAACCGAAAACTCGATTAAAGTATCTTATGAACATATATAGTCAAAACTGCTATTTATGGCAAATTATATGTTATTATATGTGTGTTTAGTTCATATGATGATTAGTATAGACTTGTGTAATTTATTTGACACGTCGGTAACCTAAACGGTCGAAAAATCGGCTTTTTAAGCAAAATCGACACAACTATTAGGGACTGTTTTAGAACAGCCCCTAAAGTGTTAAAATACCCATGTATAACATAAGTTAATACATGAGAAAAGGACAAGATGTTAAAACTTAGTCCTAAACGGTTCGTGTCGTTCAAACCGACACGAAAACATTAAAAAGTTGCTATTTTAAGAAAATATTAACAAAAAAATGAAAATAATATATTTTCACAAGTTAACTTGTAAAACTTGACTAATATTTATGTAACAAGTATTTTTCATAATTTATAAGTTACATTTTAAACGAAAAACCGAATTAACGCATTTTAAGCATAAAACCGACGAAACCGTCAAGTTTTATAAAAAATAAAAGGTTAATATTTTTTTAAAACTTTCCAGCAACTAAAGCTTAAAATATTATTATATATTTGAAGTGTTTATTTATTTGACATAGTTATTTAAATAATATCTAACGAAAAGCCGAACTATGTGTACTCGCTTATTTGCTTATGTGCTTGTGTGAACACTAGATTAAGATTAATAAACTAAAAGGATGTTATAAAAACTAAAACCAAGTTTTTATTAACAAGAGGTGTACTAATATAGGACACGCATATTCTGGAATGAAAAGCTTCAAATAGTGAGTTTCTCCATCGAACCCCCTCGATATTTAACTGGAAATGTTTTTAAATCGATATTTAATTGTGTTTTGGGGAAAAGCATATTATTTATTACATATTGATTTCGTTGATGTTTTATAAAGGCATTTTATTTTACAAATTGGTGTATAATGCGGGATGAGTCTAGTTGGCTAAATAACTGTTAACCGAATTAGTAAGGGCACAAAAATATGGGTAGATCTATCGGGGTGACGCCCCCACTTCCAATCGCGTTGGGTTAAAAGTGGGTATATTTTGAGTATGGTATGTTTCGAGTTATCAACTGAGATAGTCATACGTAATGTTGTATTCTTTGCTCGTCTACAACAGCTCAATTTGTTTAAGAAATAAAATGCCTACTGTTTTGTGATGTAATGACGGTAGATCATTACACACGGTTGGTGATATAATGGCGGTAGACCATTATACACTGGATATTTTGGATATAATTCGGGGTATAGTGACGATTACACACGAATTGATATCGGGCTTGTTAATTAAATGGATTGTGTTTTCGACTCATATATAAATATATGGACTATTTTGATATAAAGGGAAACTCACCAACACATTGTGTTGATCGATATTTTAATATGCTTTTCAAGTAATTAAATGAAGTGTGGAAGCTTCGCGGAGAGCTCGGAAAATAGTGGCGTGTGTTTGAATGAAAAATGTTGACTTTATGTTGAACTTGTAATTTGAATAAAAATCGTGTAATATGACATGTGTAATAACTCTGATGGTCAAATAAAGTTCAACTTTCGTTTGAAATCTATTGTTAATTGTGATTGGCTGAGACGGCGTCTGTCACCCCGAAAGACTTGGTCAAAGTCTTCCGATGTTTAAATTAAGATTTTCTGGGTGTGACATGTGATATGTGACAACCTCGACAACTAAGGGCCGGAGTTCTAAAGTATTACCTCTACTTGTTTGCATGTTATTTGATGCATTGTTTGATTGAGCTTTAAGCTTAAAATTTAATTTGCTTGTGAGATTCTAAGGTAATCATAAACACTCTTCAATTTATGATACACCATTTATATGGCTTGTATAGGCTATAGAGCTGTATCAGTTTTCCGTACACTGCCATTGGCATTGTAACAACCATTTCTATACGACTTGTTGTTTGTACGAGTAGTATAGAGTCATACGACTTGTATAGGCAATATAATTATTTGGGTTGTACCGAGATTCTCATAGCGTCATGTTAAGAAAATTTTTGACATGATATAATATATTAGACCTACTTAAACCGCTCATGTACTTTAAATATAACTTTGTTGAATAATCTTTACAGGGTTGGTTTGTAACTTTATATTTATATACAGAATCATTATCCTTCACTTTTGGTAAAGAGAATCATTTTGATTTCGCATATAATATTCCGTCAATTATTTGATACGATGTAGAATCTTGTAATTATTTGACAGAAAACAAGATTTCACCCCTTATTATTTGACATGATATAATCTAACGAAACAAATAGATATAAGATTATACGCCTTTTCATTTGATGCATTAAACTAGTTATAGTGTCAAACTGAAATTTAAATTGATCTTGTATGAACCAACGCTTCTCGTATGGTGCCCAACCGTATAACATATATGACAATATGGATCTCGTGTGACCCAATACTTGCTTAATGGGGTCGAGTCTTATAATTCAAATGGATCTTGTACGACCAGATACTACTCAAATGGGGTTGATTCGTAAAGCCAATGTCGTATAAAGTGGTCAATGATCTCTTAACACAAAAGCCATCATCTATCAGACTGTATGAACCTATAGGATTCATATAGGTGAGGTCACACGTAAGGCTGTAAACGAACCGAACGAATACGAACAATGCCTTGTTCATGTCCATTTGTTAAGAAAATAGTGTGTTCAGGAACGATTCACGAACACTTACCGAACGAGAATTTATGTTTATGTTCATCTATTAAGGAAATGAGTACGTTCACAAACACAAATAAAATCAGCGAAGCTTAGAGATTGAGATCAGTGTATTAATCAATGTGTATAATGAAAAAGAAAACGAGAACAATGCAAAAACAATGTGAGAATATGGTTTCCTATTTTATCTTAGGAGTAATAAATTACAGAATATAAAATATTTAGATAATATAAATAAATGTACAAAAGCTTTCATGAACTGTCAAACTTGAGCAACACTCGAATACGTAGGGCGGTTCGGTTATGATCTCATGGGGTGGCTTGGAGGAGATCAAGATGATAATTAATTTAATTATTATCATTATCTATTTATTTGAATTTTATCAGTTTGTTTTAATAATTTAAATTTTATTGAGTCATGATTTAGAACTTATATTTGTTAGTAGTTGTAGTAGAATACAACTGGTGTAGTTGTTTCGTAGGGACCAAGTAAAGGGTTGGCTATATAACCCAGGTCATATTTCAAAGTTATTTGTACGTCTTGAGTTTTTAGTTTTATAATAAGAAAGAGTCGCTTGTCAAGCATACTGTAAGCGTGCATCTGTGTGTTCCCAATCCTTGATATTCACTTGTAAAGTTAACAAGTGGTATCAGAGCCACGTTTAAGGCTCGGAGAAGAATCCGTTCAACATCTGGAAGGTGCGATTGAAGCAGTAGCAGGTTAGAGGAAGGCTACGATTCGATTGCAAGAAGATAGTATGGCAGATCTTCAGGTTACCAGTGGGATAAGGAAGCTTAATCAGACGAACTACAACACATGGTCTACTTGTATGATGTCGTATCTACAAGGACAAGATCTATGGGAAGTTTTTAATGGTTCGGATACCGTCCTACCTAGAAACGATGTGAACGGGGCAATCGGAAAGTGGAGAATCAAGGCGGGTAAGGCGTTTTACATTCTCAAGACTACGATTGAAGAGGAGTTGTTAGAACACATACGAGACCTTCAAACACCTAAACATGCATGGGATGCCTTGGTAGCTTTGTTTTCCAAGAAGAATGATGCAAAATTGCAACTTCTTGAGAATGAATTGTTGTCCGTAAGCTAAAAAGAATTGACGATACCGCAATATTTTTATAAGGTGAAGACCTTGTGTAGAGAAATCGGGGAGTTGGATACGGATGCAAGAATCGGGGAACCGAGAATGAAGCGAATCATCATACATGGGTTAAAACCCGAGTATAGAACGTTTGTTGCTGCCATACAAGGATGGCCGACTCAACCATCATTGGTTGAATTTGAAAACTTGCTAGCCGGGCTAGAATCGTTAGCCAAGCAGATGTCGGAGACCACACTTGCTGGCCCGTCGAAAACTGAAGACACTGCCTTGTATGCAGATCGAGGTAAAAACAAATCCCGGTCAAATAAATGGGCATATCAAAAGAACTATAATGATCGATCAAAGAAGCAACAATGGCGAAAACCTAACCGGGAACAAGATAAGGAACAAAGTGAACCGAGCAACAACAAAAGAAACAAGAAGCCATGGAAGAATTTTCCGTTCAACTGTCACAAGTGTGGGCGTCGTGGCCATATGGCAAAATATTGTAGGCCACTGAAGAAGGAAACGCTGCTGAAACTCAACCCGAAGCAGTATGGGACGCTGAGGCCTATTGTGCCACCGTTGAACCGGTGCTTGCCCTAAACGCCACAACCGAAGAACAAAACAAAGAAAAATTCGAGTGGATAGTCGACTCAGGATGCTCGAATCACATGACAGGAGAGAAGGATCGTTTGAAGAATCCGGTAAGATATGAAGGGAATCAGGTGGTGGTAATCGCCGACAATTCTCGACATGGCATCCGCCATGTAGGTGATATACGTTTTCGTCCGGACAGCAGCCAGGAACTCGTGTTAAAGAATGCGTTTCATGTACCGGGAATGAAGAAAAACCTACTGTCGGTTCCACAGATTACTGCTTCGGGTAGGTATGTACTTTTCGGTCTGAATGACGTTAAAATATATGATAAATTTGAAACCTCCTCCAAAGCAGTTATACAAGGTAGGAGAGCCGATACTGTTTATGTGTTGTCGGCTGAAACCGCGTATGTAGAGAAAACCAAAACCAATCAAAATGCAGATTTATGGCATCAAAGAGTAAGCCACGTGGGATATGATCGACTCGAAATAATGATGAATAGAAGCCTAGCCGTCGGGTTGCCAAAGTTAAGTATCCATAAAGATGTAGTGTGTGGAGGATGCCAATATGGCAAAGCACACGAACAGCCTTTTGAAAATTCGAATCACAAGTCAACGAGGCCTTTGGAACTCATTCATACAGATGTGTTTGGGCCTGTTAAGCAGGCTTCATTCAAAGGTATGAAATACATGATAACATTTATTAATGATTTTTCTAGGTATCTGTGGGTATACTTCATGAAAGAGAAATCAGAGGCGTTCACAAAGTTCAAAGAATTCAAGTACGAGTCAGAACGAGATGTCAAGTATTCAGTTCAATGCTTAAGGTCGGATAATGGAGGAGAATATACGTCTAGAGAATTTAATGACTATCTTAAAGAACACAAGGTTAAGAGGCAACTCACATGTTCAAATACCCCACAACAAAATGGGGTTTCCGAACGTAAGAACCGACATCTTACGGAATTGTCGGGTTGTATGATCCATAGAAAAAACGTTCCTGGGCGTTTTTGGGCTGAGGCTATGAAAACGGCGGCATACATTAGTAATCGGCTTCCGCAACAAAACATGCAGTATGTGTCACCGTATGAACGAATGTTTAATCATAAGCCAAATATTAGCCATCTTCGGGTGTTCGGTTGTGTATGTTATGTGTTCATTCCAAGCCACTTAAGACATAAATTAGAGAAGAAGGCGATTAGATGTATCTTTGTTGGATATGATAACGAACGAAAAGGTTGGAGATGTTGCGACCCATCTACGGGTAAGTGCTATGTATCGAGGCATGTGATTTTCGATGAAGCTTCATCTTGGTGGTCGATAAATAGAGAGTCGTTACCTGATTCAAATGAATTAAAAGATGAACTTGAGTCCTATGCTACATTAAGGTTTGATGGCATAGATACTGTAGTAGAAGCCGACGAACCAGAGGAACCGAGTACTTTGACGCCACAGAATAATCCATCGCAAACTGGGGTTAACAACACCTCAGCAACAGAAGCTGATCAAATCAGCATGTCCAACGAAGAGTGTGAGTTCAGACGGTCAAACCGGGTTCGAAAACCGAATGCAAGATATGCAAACGTGGCTGTAACACAAGCAGAAAACGAAACCGAACCTGAGACGTTCGAACAGGCAAATAGAAGAGCTACATGGCAGAATGCAATGAGAGAGGAAATTGAAGCTTTGTTACATAATCAAACATGGGAGCTTGTTCCAAAACCGATTGAGTCGAGACCAATTTCGTGCAAATGGGTGTACAAGATTAAAAGAAAAACTGATGGCTCAATTGATAAATATAAAGCCCGATTGGTCGCAAGGGGTTTCTCGCAACAACTTGGTATAGACTATGAAGAAACTTTCAGTCCCCTAGCTAAACTCACAACTGTTCGGGTAATTTTGGCTATAGCGGCAAGTAAACGTTGGAACCTATGGCAGATGGATGTGAGCAATGCTTTCCTTTACGGGAATCTCGATCATGCGATCTATATGGACTAGCCCGAAGGATTCAGAAGTATGGAGCAGCCGGGGTACGTGTGTAAATTAAATAAAGCATTGTACGGGTTGAAACAATCACCTCGCGCTTGGTTTGGAAAAATGGGAGAGTTTCTAGAGCATAACGGGTTTACACCGACGACTGCTGATACGAGTTTATTCGTTCGAACAAAAGGAGAGAAAGTAGCGGTTGTTTTGGTGTATGTCGATGATTTAATTATTACAGGAGATATGCTAGAAGAAATTGACCAACTTAAAGAAAATTTATGTACTAGATTCAAGATGAAAGATCTTGGAAAATTAAAACATTTTCTTGGGTTGGAGTTGGAATATCAACCTGATGGGCTTTGTTTGCATCAGTACAGGTACACCATTGATTTACTAAGTAAATTTGGTTTGGAATGTTGTAAGCCATCAATGAATCCAATGGAGCCTAGTGACCAGTTTCGAGCAACCGAGGGTAAGGAATTACATGATTCCCCTATGTATCGAAAACTGGTTGGAAGTTTGATTTATCTAACTTTAACCCGACCCGATATTTTGTATGCGGTTGGCGTTCTAAGCCGGTTCATGCAAGATCCAAGAAAACCTCATCTAGAGGCGGTTAGACGAGTACTACGATACGTGAAAGCAACACCTAAGCACGGAATACAATTTAAGAGGGAGTCTCGGATGGAATTAGTTGGCTACTGTGATGCGGATTACGCTCGAGACCGAGACACCCGACGGTCGACTACAGGTTACGTGTTTATGATAGGATCAGGTACCGTGTCGTGGTGTAGTAAAAGGCAACCTACCGTGTCATTATCGACTACCGAAGCGGAGTACCAAGCAGCCGCAATGGCAGCTCAGGAGTGTATGTGGTTAAAAGAACTGATGCTAAATCTGAATCAACAAATTGATTCTAAAGTGGTAATGTTTTGTGATAATATGTCATCTATTGCTTTAGCGGAAAACCCGACGTTTCATGCGCGTACTAAGCATATCGAAGTGCATTATCATTTTATAAGGGAGAAAGTATTGAAAGGTGAAATCGATCTAAAGCATGTAGACACGGAGGATCAGGTAGTGGATATGTTTACTAAGCCGTTAACTAGAGTAAAGTTGATTAAATTTCGTGATGGTATTGGAATGAAGAAATCGAGTGTTGAGAGGGAGTGTCAAACTTGAGCAACACTCGAATACGTAGGGCGGTTCGGTTATGATCTCATGGGGTGGCTTGGAGGAGATCAAGATGATAATTAATTTAATTATTATCATTATCTATTTATTTGAATTTTATCAGTTTGTTTTAATAATTTAAATTTTATTGAGTCATGATTTAGAACTTATATTTGTTAGTAGTTGTAGTAGAATACAACTGGTGTAGTTGTTTCGTAGGGACCAAGTAAAGGGTTGGCTATATAACCCAGGTCATATTTCAAAGTTATTTGTACGTCTTGAGTTTTTAGTTTTATAATAAGAAAGAGTCGCTTGTCAAGCATACATTAAGCGTGCATCTGTGTGTTCCCAATCCTTGATATTCACTTGTAAAGTTAACATGAACAACATATACAAATGAACATGAACTAATATTCATGAACACATTATCAAACGTTCACGAATACAACTGAACGAACGGAGGCCCTGTTCGTATTCGTTTGCTTGAATAATTTTTGTTCATGTTCGTTCACTTATTAAACGAACTTCACGCCAAACGTTTAGTTTAACATGAAAGCCTATTTTAAAATGAGTTGATAAAAAAGGGATGTAACGTTACACTTTATTATTTCAAATTCAAATCATTTTACCCCCAATTCACCTTCAAACTCACCGGAACCCTAGATAGATCCGATCACATAACCACCGATTCCAATGGAATCAAAGCAACAAAAGCATCCAATTATTCCGTCATCTCCATCTTCTTCATTACTCCGAGACATTTCCAATTTCAAAACACCGAAACTGCAACGCCGGTTTCAACCAAGCCCTAGCTTCAAATTCGAATCACCGTGTCCTCAATTCTTCACGGCCTCTAAACAAACGCCTAAATCATCATCAACATGCTCGGTGGCTCGCCGCTGCCCTCGGTTCTCCCTTGCTGCTCAGAAATTTAAAGCGGTTGAGTTAGAGCATTCGAAGTCGTCGAGGAAGACGCAGACGGATAAAGAGAAGTCGTTGAAGTCGTTGGCGAAGTCGCTTACAGTTTGGCTCAATTTCCTGTTTGAAAACCCGAGGTTGTGCCATTTGCTTTCAGTTAATTTAGTTTGTAGTACTAATATTTATAGGTTTATATGCTGTATTATTGTATACTCTGGTTAGTTAATTTAGTTTTTTTTTTTAATTTATTCGGTTTGTAGTACTAAATTTTGTTGATTTATATGGAATGCTTATGTACACTTTGGTTAGTTAAGTTAGTTTTCTTAGTTAATTTAGTTTGTAAGACTAATGTCTATAGATTTGTGTGATTTTTTTAAATAAACTCTGGTTAGTTAATTTAGTTTCCTTAGTTGATTTAGTGTGTAGTACTTATTTCTGTAGATTTATGTTGTATTTGTGTATACTCTGGTTAATTAATTTAGTTTTTTTACGTTTATTTGGTCTGTAGAACTAATATCATAGATTTATGTTGTGTTTTTGTACACTCTGGTTGAGTAGTTTAATTACTTTAGCTGATTTAGTTTGTAGTAGCAATATTTATTCTTTAATGTGGTATTTTTTGAACTACACTTTGGTTAGTTAATTTAGTTTGTAGTACTAATATATATAGGTTTATGTGGTATTGCTAATAAACTCTGGTTAGTTGTATTTTCATAGATTATCTTATCATACAGGCATATATTATCAGTTTTACTATTGATTGTATATTACTTCCTTTAACCTCAATTTTTCAAACATTAATCTCTATCAGAAGTGATTTTTACAATTGTAAGATGCACATCCAAAACCGTATTATATGTATAACCTATTAGTGGAAGTGATTCGCTTATTATTATTATTATTATTATTATTATTATTATTATTATTATTATTATATCATCATTCAATATCACATAACACTCTCAAAATGCTAAAAGTGTGTTTTCTTTGGCATTAGTTTGTTTTGACTCATTTTCTAAAAATTTAGGTCTTGTGGAGTTGATGTATCAAGATTTACGGGTGAAGAGTCGTCTGATGTGTCATCAGATGTGGTGTTTTTGGGTTCCAAGAGGGAAAGTGTGTCTCATGGTGGAGTGGACATTGATCGAGAGTGGCGTGGGCCGAAGCGTAGGAAGGATATTTTATGGGTTGATAAGGGTAAAACGGGAAACAAAGTCTCGAGTCCATTGCATTCCCGTTTGCGGGCTTCGCTTGAGGATGTTTGTAGCTTGGATGACTTGAAAGAAAGAATGGCGGTTTACTTGAGCCAAACTAGTTGCCATGAGATTCTTGATGTCATGACTCATGTTACAAAGGTTTGTTTTCTTGTTTTTGTGGGCTTGTGTTAGTTATTGGTCTAAATCTATGGTCACAAACTCACAATAATGTTTCTAATTATTTAACTTTTCAGAATATTGATGAAGGAAGACTAAAGATGAAGGCTCACTGTCCAATAGTTACTGATGTTGGATTGAAGGAGAATGCCTTGAAGATTCTAATGAGCTATAACCCTGTTTGGCTAAGGATTGGACTTTACATCATATTTGGCGTTGAATCCTTGTTACCAAAGCCAAACACAGACACAAATTCAGAGCAAGAGTCTTCTTTTCTAAAAATGGTTTCTGAAAAGTTGTTTTTCTCACATTCTGGACTAGCAAAAGCCTACATTTACAACAAACTGGTTGACGGTTTGTACAGACCGGGTTATTATGAAAAGTTAGGGAATGTTATATTGAAGAGAATTTTATTGCTAGTACTCATACTTGATCGAGCTAAATCACAGAGCAGTTTGCCTATTTGTTATGGTATAGATGGGATCGATGGTGGGTCCCCTTTATTGTTCACATCTCAAGCTACTATCAACTCAAGTTCTGATGTGATTTCCGGTAAATAGAAGAATCTTTATCATTATTTTATTATTCAAGAAACTTTAATGTTCACAAATTAATGCTTGCGTTTTTTTGTCTAGGTTTTTTATCACCTGAGGTGATGCATGGAGTTGGTAATCTTCTTACACAACTCACAATTATTGGATACAAGCTTTCTTACCACCAAGTATGATGAAATTTCTTTAATTTATGACTTTATGCCACTTTATTGTGTTTATATACAATGATTATGATCATGCTACATATTGCAGAATCCTCTTGTCAAGTATGTGTTTAAGGTGACTGATCTTTTTAATGATTTACAAGATGGAGTTCTTCTCTGCAGAGTCATTCAACTCTTACAACATGACCCATCTATTCTTAAGGTCGGCTTATTAAAAAATGAATCTTCTAAAAGATTTTGGTTTCTATTAAACTACATAACAATAGTCAATACGTTCTTTAAGCTTCCTTCTGTTATTATAATTATTTTCCCTTTTTTTTTTTTGCAGAAAGTGGTTGTTCCATCAGATGATCGAAAGAAAAATCTGGTTAATTGTGAGATTTCCCTAAAATATCTGAAGCAGATTGGAGTTCCATTAATTGACGAAGATGGAACCGAGATAATAACGGAAGATATTGTTAATGGAGATAAGGAGCTCATAATCTCATTGCTATGGAACATGTTTGTTCATCTACAGGTTTAGTTGAATATTTATACTTTAATCTAAATGTTACTCATGTTAAATTGTTGATTTATAAATTTTAGCAAAGATTTATGTTTGATCCTTATAATTAATCTGATTTTTGTGCTTTATCTGCAGTTGCCACTTTTGATCAAAAATGAGCTTATATCTGATGAAATCACTAAAATCCGTGGACCTGAAGTGGTATGCATTCCACACATACATATAACATGATTGCCAATTTACTAATGATAATTTGACTTTTATAAAGTAGAAATTTGTTTTAAATCTATAACTCTTCTCTCTTGATCTTAGCAGGCGCTTCCAAACACCTCAAGTCAATTGGAGATGCTTCTTGAGTGGATTAAGGTAATTTTCTTTCTAATTACTATCCATGCATAAAATAGTTGTATTGTGTGAAGTTGAATTATGCAATGATGCTTACTGCTACTCATCTATCCAGGCAATTTGTGATAATTATGATTTGAAGGTTGAGAACTTCACTTCCTTGGTTGATGGTAAAGCCATGTGGTGCTTGCTTGATTATTATTTCAAAAAAGAACATTGTGATGCTAGTTCTAACATGGTATGCATTCTTACCCTGTTAAAGTTGTTTCATTTGGATTCATGATCATGTTGTTCATTGTTATATGTTTATGAATTTCAAGGATCCAAAAGAAACAAATGGAACGTCGATCATGTCAGCTTCAGATTATGTTGATGCAGTGCATAACTTCTTGTTGTCACAGAAGTTAACAACACTATTGGGGAATTTCCCAGAGGTATGCTATTGCTATATAACCTTATTTTATCTTTTTACCTTTCAGATAATCAGAACTTCACCAAATACTCGACACCATCACAAGTGATTATTACAAATTCAGTTGCATGTTATATTTAAATTGGTTTATAGTTGTCCTAATTTACATCATCAATGTTTAGGTTTTACAAGTTAGTGATATACTTGAGTATAAAGGAGCCTGCAGTGACCGGGGAGTGATCATTTTGTTGGTTTTCCTCTCATCCCAGCTAGTTGTCAAGAGAAATTTGGTAATGAATTAATGACCAAACTACCCTTATGAGGTGTAACTTGAAATACATTTTATCAACTGGTCTTTAACATGAATGTACAATATTCTTTTGTATGGCAGCGACAAATTAATTTTCATAAACTTTTGGGTCATAATCAAAATCTCGAGATAAAATGTATCAGGCGAGATCAACTCATTGGATCTCAAGAAAATGAAGTAGAAACTTGTCAGAATGAGAGTGAAGGTTTCCACTTTGCACTGATTTATTTTTTCTTCTCGAAGTTGGAACCTTTTGGTTTCCCGTACTTATCAAGAAATTTTATTTAATTATTATTTTTTTCATGTAGATAATGGGAGAAATTTTAAGGCAATAATGGCTTGGTGGAAAGAAATGGCTCAGCACAACAGCAAGGCTAATGTGAATCCGGTTTACACGGTTTTAAATAGCTTTTCTGGCAAACAATCAAATGTTAACCAACGAGGTTATCAGTCTAAAACTTTCTATATCTAGTAATCTTGATAATATTTTTCGTTAGTTGCCTGATAACATTATCGTAACCTTCGTATAATGTTATGCATTTGTTAGATGTTTCTTCTGTCTGATGTATGCTTTCGTGTCTGTTTCAGAGAATGCTGCAACAATCATACAATCTCATTTCAGGAGGTTTGTTAAATACCAAAACTTCAAACGAATTAAGAATACAATTTCTTTTCTTCAAGCTGTTATTCGTGTTTGGGTAATGGTGAAGAATACATCAGTCACTGCAAAATTCAATACAATCAAGATTCAAGAAGAATCATACGGTATTAAGCTAATATTCTTTATTTGCATCATTTCATGTTTTGTTAATTTCTTCATTTTTGATTTTTTACAGATGGAAGGAAACCATCAAAAAGTTTTTCTAGATATTTGATTGACAGATATGCTTTTATCAAGCTCAAACGTTCTGTAGTAGCCATCCAACGTGCGATACGACATTGGATTGCCCAAAAGCATCAAACTGATGCTGCGATTATGATTCAAAAATGCATTCGTGGGCATGCAGCAAGGTCTGCATATGTTCAACAATCAACTGCAACCCGAATTCAAGCTTGTTATCGTGGTTGGATATTAAGGAAAAGTTTCTTGCATCAGAAGCAAGCAGCAGTAAAAATCCAAAATCACTATCGTGGACACAAATCAAGGAACAGTTTCTTGTATAAGAAGCAAGCAGCAACAGTAATTCAAAATTATTATTGTGGATTGGTTGTTAGGAAGAATTTCTTAAATCAGAAACAAGCAGCAACGAAGATTCAAAGTCGTTATCGTGGATTTCTATTGAGAAAGAGTTTCTTGAATCAGAAGCAAGCAGCAACAAAAATTCAAAGTTGTTTTCAGGGATTTCTATTGAGGAAGAGTTACTTGAATCAGAAACAAGCAGCAACTAAAATTCAAAGTTCTATTCGTGGATTTCTATTGAGGAAGAGTTTCTTGAATCAGAAACAAGCAGTAACAAAGATTCAGAGTTATTATCGTGGATTTCTATTGAGAGAGAGTTTCTTGAATCAGAAGCAAGCAGCAACAAAAATTCAAAGTTCTTTTCAGGGATTTCTATTGAGGAAGAGTTACTTGAATCAGAAACAAGCAGCAACTAAAATTCAAAGTTCTATTCGTGGAAGTCTATTGAGGAAGACTTTCTTGAATCAGAAACAAGCAGTAACAAAGATTCAGAGTTATTATCGTGGATTTCTATTGAGAGAGAGTTTCTTGAGTCAGAAGCAAGCAGCAACAATAATTCAAAGTTCTTTTCGTGGATTTCTATCGAGGAAGAGTTTCTTGAATCAGAAGCAAGCAGCAACAAAAATTCAACGTTTGTCAAGAAACAATTTCTTGAGAAAGAAGCAAGCAGCTATAAAACTACAAAGGTCATATCAGGCCTTAAAGTGTTTGAGAAGCTTTAAGCAGTCTAAACTTGAAATCAAGGCAGCGATTACCATTCAATCGCATACAAGAAGATGGATTGCTTGTAGAGTAGCATGTAACTATAAGCACTCCATCGTGTTGATCCAAGTAAGATATTTTTATATATGCACTAGAAAAGTGTATAAATTATTCTTTTCACTATGAAAACTGTAAATAGTATTTGCCACACTGACTTAAGAACATATAAAAAAGTGTATCAAATAGTCTAAACTTATAAATGTGTAGATTTTGCCAATTCTCCATTCAAGTTTAGCTTTATAATTTTTTGACTTTTTAAGTGTATAAGTATGTCAATAAAATATGCAGAATAGCTAATTTGTTGTAGTTATACTATTCCTCTGATATTGCTTTTTCATTATGAGTTTGATGATTTTCTTGAAACAGAGATTTTGGCATAGTCAGTTGATGAGGAGGGAGTTTTTGTTGCAAAAGGAAGCTGCAACGAGGATACAAAGTGCTTTTCGGTGTTTAAAATGCTTCAAGGATTTCAATTGTCATAAAAATGCTGCTACCAAAATTCAGAAATTTGTCAAGAGGTGGATTATTAGAAAGAGGCTTTTAGGTAAGTCTTAATGGCTAATCGTGTTTTGTGTTACTCTTCACATCGCTTGTTCTTTCTGTCAGATATATACTTATTTTGATGTTACTGACATCGACTCACTGGATTGTATAGAAATTGGAGCAATATCAGGCTGCAACCATGAAGTTAAGATGTACGAGAGTTCTGCTTTGAAGTTGCAGAGGTGGTGGCGGGGTATATTACTAACCCAATCCCAGAAAAGAACAGCATCAGCAGTTTTGATTCAGTCAAACGTTAAAGGATGGATCGTTAGGAAACGGGCAGCTCAGAACAAACAACGTGTCGCAGTGATCCAAGTGAGTAACAAAACTTTTGTCCTTAAGTTCATTATGTGCCAGAATAAATGTAATAACTTGTTTTTACAGTCATACTGGAAAGGATATATTGAGAGAAAACATTCAAGAGAAAAGGTAATCGATATACGATTAAGGGTGCAAAAGGCTGCTGAAAATGTGGATGATGGTATGAGAATTATAAACAGGCTTATTGCAGCACTTTCTGATCTGAAAAACATGAAGAGTGTTACTGGCATCCTTCATACTTGTGCAACACTTGGTAACGAGCTAGTTTACTTATTCTGGTTATTTAAGAAGTTTACTTTTGGGATATTTTAATTTACAGTTATTATTTTATACAGACATGGCTACAAAACACTCTCAAAAATGCTGTGAGAAGCTTGTGGCTGCAGGGGCCATTAATACACTACTTGAATTAATTCGTTCAATTAGTCGGAGCATTGTTGATCAAGAGGTTTTAAGACACACACTTTCTGTTTTTAGAAACCTCACACGTTATCCCCATTTGACTGAAGCACTCATTGACACTAGTGGATCGGGTCAAATAATTCTTTGGGAATTCATACGGTTCGTAAAGATGTTTCTTGGCAACTTTTCATGTTCATTTGTCACAGTTCTTGTTCTGTTATAATCTTATTTGTCTTACTTTTATGGGATGCAGAAACAAAGAAGATGCATACTTCATTGCAGCTGATGTTTTAAGAAAAATATGTTTGAATAAAAAAGGAGTTGAAGGACTACGTAATATACATGCTCTAGTGAAGAGATTGCATAATCTTGTTGAAGATCTTAAAAGGAAAGCAGGCAATGAGAAGAGGTACGCATAAGTAATATCAGTTTCAATTATTTCTTAATTGCTAAAAACCAGCATTTTCAGATTTCTATGTTATTGGTTATATTTTAATTTAGTCATCAGGGCTCTAATTTTCTTTTATTTAATTCACATTCATGGAAACATTTTGTATATGCAGGAATCAACGAACTGCAGCACCAAAGGAACAAACTGACCGAAGATTGAAGGAACAGACTGACCGAAGACTGAAAGAAGCTGTTCAAATCTTGAAACTGATAACCAATAGTTAAGATCGATTCCAGCTCGGAACCACTTATGGTTTTTGTGTTCAGTTCTCAAGAAGTCTTCTAGTTTGATTGTATGAACTAAATGATTGGTGTTAATTAAGGCTCTAGTGTTTTCTGGATTATTGTGTAGATTGGAGATTTGATGTGTTGGTTTTAAGGTTACAAAATAACCTTGAAAAATATCAAATTTTAATGTTCTGAGCATATTTAAACTTTCGGTATGTCGTGGCAGATAAAAGAAATGCATCAGCTGATTCGATACGAATAATATGTTACTAACCATATAGAAAATAGCTATATAACAAACTCCAGTTTAAATTGAAAAAAAACTATTCCTTAATATGGCTTGCACTGAGAAGCTTAAAGATATGACATGCAAAAAAGACGCGAAAACGATTTTAAAATAAACGATAAAACACCATTCCTGAATCTGAGTTTTATGTATTAACTCCAAGCACAAATCCATTGCTATAAGAAGGAAGATTGGTAGATAAACTGTAATTCCTCACTGGAGAACGAAAAGGGTTCGGTGTAACAGGATGAGTAATATGCAATCCCGCACCACGAATAACTTGTTTCGCTTTTGCACATAATATTTCAGATTGCTCAGTAAAGAAAGCCGGGAATTCCTTTGACTTAATAAACTCAAGAGCTCCGTTCCAACTAGAATAACTGTCAAATCCACAGTTCAAACTGACAACAACATGCGGAGGCGGCAAATAAGGTGCTTCCTCTTGGTAAATCCCCCTTACAATGTTCACACGCACTCGGCTACCAATTCCGAAAGTTGAACCAGATAAGTTTGTCGGGACCCCAGGACCCACCATCACTATTTGCACGTTTCCCATCCCGTTAAGCATATGACTTATCTCTGCGAATGCTGGCATCCAATCTAGCTCCTCTTCGGGTCCAATGTAGTGTAAAATGACTTCTTTACCCTTGAGTAAAAGATTCTTGGAAACAACACTTAGTGTCGTTAGTATGTAATAAACGGTCAACGGGTGTGAAAGGATGTCGGCAACCGGGCTAGACAAGGGCAGTGCTCTGAGGTTGTAGTATTCGGGCCAGCTGGCAAGAAGGGTCGGGTTTGAAAGCCCGTTTTTCTGCATGACAAACTCGTGTGGGAATTCATCATCATCTAAACCACCCCAAGATTCAGATAATTTGTCGGTCGTAGGGAGTAAACCAAACGGACAGTGAGAATAACAAGGGCATTTTCGTCTCCACATACCCTTTTTATGAACACCGTACATTTCAAGATATTTACACGGATGCTCGTTGGAACACGGAAATGTAAAGATACTAATCGCTAACTCGTCTTCACGATCCATCATTGCTTTATAAAGCCCACAAACGCCTTTATGCGACTCTTTCCAATGTTGTTTTTGGCACAAAGCGGTACAATAGATTATACCGTTACAATTGTCACAAAACACGATATTTTCTCCAAAAACTTGTTTTTCACATTTAGCACATTGTCTTAAACTGACTGATTTTAAATCAAAAAAAGTTTCGTCCTTTTTGAAGTCCGAAACTTTAGTAGGGGTCGACGAGGCACTCGAGTTGACTTTTTCGGTATATCCTTGACCAGGCGGATGAGAGACCGTAACAGCAACAAGATCATTGCCTTTTGACATTTCAGCAGGCCACTGCACATCAACGGTTTCAATAAACGGGTCAAACGAAACGAACTTTGACCATCTTGGACTATCGTAATTCTCTTGAAGCAGCGGGTGGACTAAAGTAACGGCTTTCATGACACCATAAACAAACCTAAGCTCTTCGATCGTAGGATTTCTACACCTGAGCTCACCAGACGAGTTGCACCGACACACGTCAAAAACAGGAAACCGATCACCACCCGAAACCTCCAAGACCAAAGACTTAATCATCTTCTTATGTGAAATAAACATCAACGATTCCACCTCATACGTGGCCCTCAAAACCTCAACGTTCGGAGCACGAACCGTCTCTCTTGACCCCATCATTTTCTTCGCATCATTTTCTGATCTAAACATATACAACGCGACATCTCCACCGTCTCCACCAACAAACTGCGCACACGGGAAAAGTTGTTTCTTTCCGGTCCAATCCGAATCTTTCCCGACTTTAAGCCCGAAAAGATGATTCGGTCTTATTCGTTTCCATGGATCAGTCCTGTACAGAGCAGCTGCAGCACTATAAAGAGACTTTATAATAGAAACCGAAATGGTTTCGACATTTGTTAGACAAGTTCCGGATCCCGGACCGAGTCCGGGCCCGGAACCGAACTGTTGGCGGTATCTTATGAATAGTTTCTTCAGATGGGTATCCATCATATATGTGTGTTCAAAACCTAATAATGGGGAAAAAAGTTATTATAATGTAATGTAGTGAATGTAAAACCCTAAAACATGAATTAATAATATATAATGTGGCAGCAGAGTTATGAACATAGAGCCAATTGCATAACACTTTTAACATAATAATAATAAGTATTAAGAATATGAAACAAGAACAATAGAATTGTATGAAACATGAAGTTGTATTAATGGAGATAAAGAGACGGGTGTACAGTTGTTTGATGAATGAATGTAGATCTGCTTGAATGGTTAAAGACAGATCCGACCGACACAATAATATTGGGTTCAAATGCAAGACAGACAGAGAGACTGCTGTTGTGTTCTCTTATGTTATGTTACGTTACGTTGATGTGGTTGCTTGGGTACTATAATATTAATAAGTGTTTTAGGACAACATCCTTTGGTCGGATTTTTTGTTTTCTACTTTGGTCGAATTTTGAGTTGGAAAAACATTTTTTTTAAAGAAATAGTTACAAACATTTTTTTAGAGCAATCAAGTTGTATCACGGGTTAGACTAGTCGGTTAAGAATGCTAAGCTTTAGCTGTCTCTTTTTGAGCTTTAAATTTGATAAAATAAGGTCTTTTTTTCTAACTAACTAGGAGTTGACACGTGTTATTTGTGTATTTTCTTAGTTGTACGTGTTCAGTTTGTTTTTCTGTTCAAATAAAGGTCAATGTCGTCTTTTCACATGTATATACAAACACTATTTTCTTCTTCCATCTACCTGGTTCTTCAAACTAGTTAGTTCTTCTAAGTGGAATCATCGTTGATTCTATCAAAATTTGTTGATTTCAACTTTAATTGAACAAATTCAAATTCGTGTGTGTTTACTATCCAATTGTGTTATAGATCCTAGCGAATTTTGTTAAGTATGGTGTCAAATAAGTCGTTTAAAGCCACTCGATCTAATCTTTCAATAAGCTCTGATGCGACGAGTGTGCAACATAACAAACCTTCATTGGCGCCGACACTATCGTTGTTTAGTAGATACGCCAATTATTGACGTGATGATCCGGATATGTGTAGAAATTGTTAGCTTGATGCTCTCTATCAAAGCCATATATGACGAGGTGGTGGTGTTAGGTTGCTCTTTCCATTGCCGTCACCGACGGAGATATCAAAAATGAAGGGAGATAGACTAGGGACGCAAACTAAAGCACATAGACGTCTTTTCAGTTGCTTTTTTGAGCGGAAAATAGACTGGGTTGCGCGTTATAGTTAGATGAACGGATCAACAAACACATGATTTAACAAGGGTCGATAAGTAAAATAATAATCATAAAAATAATAATAATAATCATAAAAATAATAATAATAATTGAAATGAATTCTTATTATTATTTAGTTGAACGACTGACTATCATTCATTCATATTCATATTCATATTCATATTCATATTCAGATTGATATTCCGTTTGTGGTTTTAAATTAGGGTTCGTTTTCATTCCCAATTTCAATTCGATTAATAATCTATTTAATTACGGAATGCAACCTGCAACGATGGACCCTCAGCAGCAGCAACAATGGATGGCGATGAATCAACAACAGCTGCAGCTCCAGCAGCAAATGTATACTTATAATAATAATAATCAGCAGCCACCGGCTGCTGCTGGTGATGAGATCCGTACTCTGTGGATCGGAGATCTGCAGTATTGGATGGATGAACACTATCTCCTTACCTCTTTCGCTCAAACCGGAGAGGTGCATTTATTATTATTATTATTATTATTATTATTATTATTATTATTATTATATATTTGTAATTGAATTATGTTATTTTGTTACATTTTTATTTGTTGCATTCTGGTAATTATAGAAATTACAGTGATGGAGTATGCATAATTGAGTCTGTGTTTAATTGCTGCAATACAACACGTGTGATATTCGTTATGTATTACGTCATTTTTGTTCATCTAAATTGCAGACATGACATGAATTTCTCTGTAATCACTAAAAGGAAACTGCTTTTTAACTGTTTTTTTATTTTTTTCAACAAACTGTACTTTATGGAATACTTTTACTGCTTCACAAATTGAGCACTTTATGTATATGTTTAAGTGTAACCAGGGCCGTCTTCAAGAATCGTTCAAAATTTTTGAGCCGAAAGCGACAAAAAGTTTGGGCCTTTAGTAAAAACAGTTTTTTTTATTGGGCTTAAACAGTTAAATTTTTAAATAGGCTTATTGGTTATGATTTGTGTTGTGCAATTTTTTTTTGTAATAATGAGCTTTAATGAATTAAGTAATAGAGTTTAAACATTAAGAATATATATATATATATATATATATATATATATATATATATATATATATAGGGTTGATATCATTTAAGAACTCTAAAAAGATTAAGAACTCTTAGGAACCCTTAACAAACCAATAATTTTTTAACTTTTTTTATATATTAACATTATTTAAGAGTAGTTTTATCATATTTTATATAAAAAATTTTGATTACATATAATAATCACAAGTTTACATATATGTAAAATTTATGTACTAACAAATTTACATAGGTATAAAACAAAACATAGATATGTATAAAAACTAATTTTCAAAACTGTAATCGTAGATATAGATATACATAATAATAAAACTACTCTCAAAGAACATTAACATACAAAATTTTTTATAAAAACGTTAGTTTTCAATGGTTCCTTCAAGTTCTTAAATAATTTAACAGTTCTGTAATGATACTCATCCTATATATATATATATATATATATAGGGAAATGTTAACATACAAATGAAATTAACGTGCTAAATGTGAGAATCAAGTAGAGTAATTATATATACAAGTAGATTAATTATGTAATTACATTATAGAGTAATTATCATAGAGTAATTACATAATTACTCTACTTGATTCTCACGTTTAGCACGCTAATTTCATTTGTATTTGATCCAAACCCTATATATATATATCTATATATATTGTTATATATTTCTAAAAAGGTATATAAATTTTTTAAAGTTTTTGGGCCTAGCGGGGTGAACGGACCAGGGACGGTCGCCCTCAAAGCCAGCCTTGAGTGTAACTTGGCTGTGACACTTTTCTTGAGAAGAACTAGAATTGTATATATGATAAATTCCAAGTAGGAAAGTGCTGCAATGTGCTAATCCAACTTTGCTAGGTTCTTGCACTTGGTTGCTGCTTATTTAGTATAATAGGAATATGTTAATATCGTTTAATGATTTTTGTGCTGACTAGTTTGGTTGTATATCTATGTGAAACTGGAGTGTGTTGTTGTTTGTTATTATAAAGCTATTTAAAAATCCTGTGTTTACAGGTGGTTTCTGCAAAAGTCATACCGAACAAGCAATCTGGGCAATCTGAGGGTTATGGTTTCATTGAGTTTGTTAACCGAGCAGCTGCAGAAAGGCATCTACAGGCATATAATGGTACTTTGATGCCCAATGTTGAGCAGCTTTTCAGGTTGAACTGGGCCTCGTTTGGTGCTGGTGAACGAAAACAAGATGATACACCCGATTACACTATCTTTGTTGGGGATGTGGCAGCTGATGTTACGGACTATGCCTTGCAGGAGACGTTTAGGGCTCATTATCAATCTGTTAAGGGTGCTAAGGTTGTAACTGATAGGCTAACAGGACGTACCAAAGGTTATGGTTTTGTGAAATTTGGAGATGAAAGTGAGCAAGTGCGTGCCATGACTGAAATGAATGGAAGATTATGCTCAAGCAGACCTATGCGAATTGGACCAGCTGCTAACAAAAAGAATGTTGGCGGTCAACAATATCCAAAAGGTACGTGCTTTTGCTCTTACCGGCTCTCAAAATGCAGTTTGCTTATGTTATCTGCTTGGATTATAGTAGCCTGTGAAATGATTCTTGTATCTGTTTGTTTAATTCATTTCTTGGAATCTTGTTATCAGATATTTTATGTTTGGTTTTCTTACGAAGCTTCTTATGATTTTTCCGTTCGCGATTTTGGTCGGTTCTTGTAGATTAACACCAGCTTAACATCGTAATTACTTTCCCGTGCTTTGAGAATTACCGGCATTAATGCTATTAACACATTGAGCATGCAAAAACTTATAAAACTCCTATTGTCTCAAAGCAGGGCATCGAGAGGTTCTATCATATAAGGGTCTGGCAATGATTTCAGCAGAAATTGTTACCCTTAGGTCAGTTTTTCAATTTATGTCATTAATTTCCCCTGCCGTTTATTTAAGTTCCTCAACGCAAAGTTATGTTGTGTTGCTTTTTTTTTTCTCAAGTTCTTTTAATATTGAACCTTCCTTTCAGTCAAGTTACTTTATTCATTGTCATTCAACGCATTTGTTGTTATTATTTCTATTAAAAGCCAATAATTACTTTTATTCTATTAAGCATCCTTTCTTTTACTTTCTTGCTTGGATCTGTACCCCTCTTCCTTATCATTAATGTTAACTTTCTTTTCTTTTAAGTAAAATTCACCGATACCATATTTAAATTTCTCTTTCGGCTGATAGTATACAAGCTTGTCTGTATTTACTTCCCATGATCTGTGCTTAAGTTTCTTATTTGGATATTTAATATCACGCCAGCCAGGCATAGCTAACATGTATTTCACATGATCTTAGAATTAAGAAGTCTAACCTTTGGTCTACATAAGACTTAATTCTAGCTTTATGTAATTTAACACTTGACAAAGTTTGATTAACCCAAAATAAGGGCATGTGGATGAAGGGATTGTGGAATCCTTTGCTGGCGCCTGGCAGTTTTTAGTGAATACTAACCTTTGTATATGGAGAAATGAACATCTTTCATTAACAAGGTAAAGATGAGTTTTTTGTTTTTAAATTCCCATGTAGTCTCAAAAGCACTAGTAAGTTGGAGTTCACTATGCAAGGAAATAAAATGGTGCCAGTAATTTTTGTTTTTAAAGGTGTGCTAGTTACAACATTGATCTTTATCAGCTGACTTGAAGGAATCATGCATGGTTCAATATGATTGGTCGTTCTGTTTGCCTTTGTTTTGCTTGATTATAATAAAATATCATGGATATTTTAACCATTTGGGATTTATTGTTTTGTATCCGTATATTACAATTTCTTGATCTCATTCACAATCACTTGGTGCATTCATTCACTCTTGGTTCCCGCCTCCGTATTTGCACTTACTGATCTCCGGGATTATGTGACATTAAACTGGGGGCTACAACATTTTACTGCCCTTTGAACATCTTTCATTTATATTTTCTTTATTTGCAGCTTCTTACCCAAACACTCAAGTAACACAGAATGATGATGATCCAAATAATACAACTGTCAGTAATTTCTTTCATTATTGTTGGTGGGCTGGATCCAAATTATACAACTGAATGTTTGAATAAAACGCATTGCAGATATTTGTTGGTGGGTTGGATCCTAATGTTAGCGATGAACACCTTAAGCAGGTTTTCAGCCAATATGGACAGTTAGTCCATGTGAAGATCCCGGTGGGCAAGCGGTGTGGGTTCGTTCAATTTGTTGATAGGTGTGTGATATATTCAGGCTTCTTTCGATTCAGGAACACAAATCTATTTCTTGCTGTTAACTCTATATTTTCAGAAGCTGTGCTGAGGAAGCATTAAGAGTGCTACAAGGAACTCAGTTTGGTGGACAAACCGTGAGACTTTCATGGGGCCGTAGTCCTTCCAACAAGCAGGTTTTGTTTGAAACTTTGAATATGTCATGAATATTTGATGCATAGATATTTGCTTCCTAAAAATTGTGATTCATGTGTGTGAATGTGTTCAGCCTCAGGTAGAACAAAGTCAGTGCAGCGGTGGATACTATGGGTATGGACAGGGATATGAAACTTATGGCTACGCACCGGTTGCTCAAGATCCTAGTATGTACTATGGAGGCTATGCAGCAGGATACGGTGGCTTCCCACAGGCACAACCGCAGCTACAACCACAACAACCACAGCCATAGGTAAGATTAACATACAGTTTTAATCATTGAGGTGACGGTTTCCGTATTTACTTAACGTTTAACTAAATTGAGGTTTCGTTGTGCAGTGATATGGTGCTGAATGGGAGGCTGAGCTGTACCGGATCCTGCGAATGAAGACTTCTTAAAATTATTGAGTACATTATCTGCTGCTTTGTTTTATTCTGAATTTTTGTTTTTTCTGCTGAGATGATCCTGATGCTACTTGTCATGTTATGTAGCCACTTGGCTGTATTTAAATTTTCACATTCAGGATATCTTTTTTACTTTGGTGTGTTATATAAGGTGCTCCCTCTCTGGAGGTTGAGATTAGTTCGATTCCTGTTGTGGATTATCGAGTTGAATTAAGATTTAGGAGTTAGGTTAAATCAGTGTCAGTTCTGGAAAAATAATGCGATATGCCCGGTTTTCATGTTGAAAGACATTTTTTTTACTCCGACATCATAATCGGAATATCAAGTTATTGTGAAAACATTACACTGTAACTAAACCGTTAAATTTTTTTATATCAAAGGCTCATGCTTTTATAAATGTTTTACTTATATACAATTGCAAACGCGTAAGGTATAAGTTATATAACCTACACATACCATGCACATGTGTAAGTTTACTTAATGGACGAATAATTTTGGGTTTCAAAATATAGATGAACTAGAGTTTTACCCGGCGCGTCGCGCCAGGGCTATATGAATTTGGTCGGTTTTGGTTACAAGCGTTATGATGTTGGAACTAGAACCGCAAATAAAACTAAAAAAAAATAGTAAAATTGAGTGGACCAATGAGGTAACATCCGTTGGTAAAACTCGAACTTTGTCAATCTCGACCATCGAGGTGGTGAATCTACGTAAGTTCGGTTGGTTTGCGACACTTTCGTTGCGGTACCAAAACTAAAAAGAAAACAATAAAAAAATTGATTTCGGTGGGTTTTTGTTACCTTCGTTATCGTAACATAACTAAAACGAAGGGCAAAACGTCTACGTGAACTAAAACAAAAAAAATTACCTTACCGTAACTAAAACAAATTTTTTTATGACATTCGTTCGGTTTTGTTACGTTCATCCAAGACTAAAAAACAAAAAGAAAAAAAAAAACAAACTTCTGAGAATTAATATGGTGTCGCAAAGTGACCCAATAACAACTTTTCAGCACCAAAGATCTCATTTGTTATTATTATTATAATTAGTATTGTAACAAAGTGTGTTTCTCCTAGAGTCTCCCTCCATTCAAATAAATGATTATCAGGCTATAATTAGGCTGTGATTCTGAATTGAAATAATTAAATTGAAAACAAATTACTATGTAAATAAAAATATTCTACGTCGCAATAATAGCTCCAATCACTAGGCATGATCTTATAATTATTTAATTTTAATCATCCGAATAAATTAAGAATACAAAATCTTATGTATTTATAAAAGATCATTTATTTTTTGCTTCAAATATTTTAGAAAGAAAATGAAACATCACAATAATATCTTAATTAAGTTTGAAAACCACGTACTCTTCGCCTTCAACCGTTTTAAACGATAAACCTAAATTTGCATGTTATCATCTTCATATACATTCTATACATATATATATATATTATATTCATTCATAACTATTAACTAACTCATCTAGCTTAGCTTCTTCATTATCATTATTATTATGAGTGTGATCGGATTCGACATCGGAAACGAAAGCTGCGTCATCGCCATCGCCAAGCACGGCGGCATCGACGTAATATTAAACCACGAGTCCAAGCGCGAGACACCTGCCGTCGTCTCATTCGGCGACAACCAACGCTTTACTGGCGACACAGCCGCCGCATTTGCCACGTCAAATCCTAAATCAACCGTCGCTAATATCAAACACTTAATCGGTAAACAATACAAAGAACTAACACATCACCTTAACTCACTCCCATTCACCACCACTGAAGGTCCACGTGGCAGCATATTAATCGAGTTAAGTTATTTAAAAACTAAATGGATGTTTACTCCTGTTGAGATTTTGGCTATGGTGTTTAACCATTTGAAAGTATTAACCGAGAAGAGTTTAGAAGCTAATGTTAATGACTGCGTGATTGGGATTCCGGCGTACTTTACGGACTCACAAAGGCGTGAGTACCTTGAAGCGGTGTGTATAGCCGGATTAAACCCTTTGAAGTTATTGCATGATGGTGTACATTACCGATTTTGGCATCCGTCCGACGGTTGTGACGTTCGTGGATATCGGGCATTGCGACACGCAGGTGACCGTTGTGGCTTTTCAAGAAGGGAATATGAAGGTGTTGGCGAATTCTTTTGATCCAGATTTAGGTGGTCGAGATTTCGATGAGGTGTTGTTTAGGCATTTTGTGAAAGAGTTTGATAAGAAGTATAAGATTGACATTTGTTCGAATATGCATGCTTGTGTGAGGCTTCGGGCGTCGTGTGAGAAGGTGAAGAGGGTTTTGAGTGTCTGGTTGGTGATACGGATGTTAGAGGGGTTATAACGAGGGATGAGTTCGAGAATCTGTCGGTTAAACTGTTGGAAAGAGTTAGTATTCCTTGTGTTAAGGCTTTGAAAGATTGTGGTTTGAGTGATGATACAGTGGATACAGTTGAGCTTGTTGGTTCTGGGTCACGGATACCGGCTATAACTAGAGTTTTAGCCTCGGTTTTTAAGAAAGAACCGTCGAGGACATTAAACGCTAGTGAATGTGTTGCGAGAGGGTGTGCTCTTATGTGTGCAATGATGAGCCCGAGTCTTCAAGTTCGTAAATATAAGGTTGATCAATCCGTGTTTCGTTATGTTTGTTATGTTGTTGAAATGTTAAGGATTTGTGTAATGTTTTTTGTATTGTTTGTAGGTTGAGGATTCGTTTCCTTAATCGATAGTACTCCCTTTACCAAACCGTGACATCGTTCTGTTTCCAAAAGGCAGTCCATTTCCGAATGAGAAGATTGTCACAAAAACCGGAAGCAATATATTTCATTTTGATGTCAAATACAGCAAGGAGACGGAGTTCCCTGCAGGAATATCACCTGTAGTTGGTCGTTTCGAGGTAAGTTGCATTAGCTATACTTTGTCCATTCATATCTTGAGATAAGTGTTAATTATCTTTTCAGTTTGGTCTGTCTGAACCCGCTGGTGCAGAAGATGTGAAGGTCGAATGTACACTGATGCTAAACAGCCATGGAATTGTTCAAATTCGCCATGTAAAAGTAAGTGACATGTATTAACTTAAAGCATATTATGATATTGTTCTTATTTGTTTGTGTGTTCAGATGTTAGAATCTAATACTTACCTAGCAAAGATGATGGCCAACAGCCGCTCGTTAAATCTTCCGTTTTCTGATAATTTATATGTCACGACAACGAATGACGAGTTACATGAAGCTCGAAAGAAAGAAAAGATTCTGGCGGAGCAAGATTTAAAGGTGGAGCAAATTAAGGACCAAAGAAACACACTCGAGTCTTTTGTCTATGACACTCGTAGCAAGGTACTTGTTTTGTTATAATTAACTTCATAAAGTTGTCGTTTTTGTTCTCGGGTTGCATATAAATTGACATTGTGTGTTTGATTTAGCTTTCGGGTGCCTACAAGACCTTTGCCACAGATTCAGAGAAGGAGGTAATTATTAACAGTCTGAAAGAGACCGAAGACTGGCTATATGAAGACAGTGATGACGAGTCTGAACAAGACTATACCGGAAAACTTAAAGATCTCAAAAAGGTATCTACAAAATGCTATTTTTAAGCTACAAAATGTAACATTGTGTGTACATTTAATCATGTTTTTTTTTATATAGTTATTAGAGTCAGTTGAATACAAATACCAGGAAAATATCAGAGCAAAAGCGGAAAAAGCTCTGCGAGATTGTATTGTAAAATATCGTTTGCTTGCTGATTCATTGCCAGCTAGCAACAAAGAGATGGTAGAACTATAATCTTGATTAAATTGTTTCGAGTTATAATTATGAAATTGGCTTCTTACCGCCAAAGTAACTCACATTCTTTCTTGCAGGTTAAAAGTGAATGTACTAGAGTTGAGCGGTGCTTAACAATCTTAATCTTGATCAGCATTTATCGCCAACGAGTTTGTCAGATTACTATAATCATGCCATAAAACTTTTTGAGAGGTAAGTTATCTTCAATAATTGAATAATTTTGGTCTTTTTCGTTGTCTTATATAATAAGAAAAGTCAAAAATCACTTCTAGTTGATAACTAGTGACATTAGAAACTGCAAATTATCGGCTTTTCACATTACCTGCCACTTATGCTATTTTTTTCTTCAGCATTTGCAAAGACAAGATGAAATCCGAACCTTCAGTCCCAAGGCATGATGAACCAGTAGACTCCAACCAGCTTGTGGACTTGGACCAAAGGGGCATGATGAACCAGTAGACTCCAACCAGCTTGTGGACTTGGACCAAAGGGGCCGACCCGTTGACTCAGACCAAAATGACCAACCCGTTGACTCTGACCAATGTGACCAGTCCGTTGACTCAGACCAAAGTGACCAGCGCATTGACTCAGACCAAAATGACGAACCTGTTGACTCAGACGAAAGCGAGCAGCCCTTGGACTCGAACCAAATTGCGAGCAACACTATGCCATCTAAGTCCGAAACCAAGTCTTCTTAGATTAATATGTTTTCATAGTTGGTAACTTTTTGCTTCCATAATCTTTACATTCTGTTTTCTTGCCAAGTATTCCGTATTATACGCTGCTTATTTTGAAATTTGAATTGAAAGCATTTGTTTTGAGGTAAAACATGAGATATATAACATCAAATGTTTCATATATGATAAATTCAAATATGATTCAATCATTGATAAATTCAATCATTGATAAACACGACAAATACAAAATATGATTCAATCATTGATAAATTCAAATGATCCCTTGACTTGCTTTCATTCTTTCAAAAAAGTTTCTTTGTTTGCTTCCCATTTATCCAAACGTTTGTTGGATTTTTCCACCTGGTTTCATAAAAACTGTAATTAGTTTATAAAATTTGTAATATTAAAAAGGCCCATTATTTCACAATACCTCTTTATTCCAATCTGTACGAAACGTTGACCATAATAAGATGACTGTTTGCATCGCGGTTCCTCCAATTATTCCCGACCATAATCCCTATTAATATTAAGATACAATAATTCTTTATTTGATACTATAAACAGTTTGAAGTTGTACAACTACTAATTAGTGCCTTAGTAGTACCTTAACTCCGAGGTTGAAATGGAAACCAAGAAGAAATCCGAGGGGAATGCCTACAATGTAAATATGTAATAGCATCCGACATTCACATAGGCCACGTACGCTTGCCATCCGCAACCAACAGCCACACCTTTGATTATATACATTCGTCATGTCATGTCATATCATGCCAATTGCATTCATAACAATTAACATATATTCATGAGCATGCATGCCTGTGAATGTTTTACATGTACATTCATATATATACCTGATAAAACTGGTTGTATGCCATTAAGAGTGATGGTTATGGCTAATAGTGGGCAAAGATCAGAGACTGCTTGTGCAACATTTTCACCACTAGTGAATGCGTAGCTAAGAATATCACGCACCGACAATATGATTATCGCTACGACTACAGCAATGAGGAATGAGATGGTAGTAACTGTCAACACAGAAAAGGCTGCGGCTTTTGCATTTCCTTCACCAAGCTCGTTTCCGACCCGTACACTGTTTTCATAATTCAATATATGATAAGTGATAACTCATTATCGTATCTTTAAAAATACCAACATTTGTGAACCAAACACTCAAAATTTTTATAAACCGAAAAGTATGCAAGTATCAAACTTACCTAGCAGCTGCATTGAACCCAACTGAGACCATGAACACCAACCCATTGACACTTGAGCTGCAAAAAAATTAATTAAAAATAAAAATCTTAATATTAAGCAAAAATCTTTTCAGTGCAATAAATATGACATTAAACGTGCTGATATAAATACGATCGGGTAGTTAGAAATTGGAATTCGATGAGTGACCAATAGTGAACTTACCGAACAGATAACGCGTCCAACGACAACTCAGGATTCTCGAGCAATCCTGCAATCAACACTGATATCTGAAAATACCATGTCTCCAAACACAGCATCACAGCTGATCCACTAGACAGTTTTACAAACTCCCAAATCCCACCAAGCGCCCTTGAGTTGAACCCGCTCCATGTGGCCTTACATCGATCAATTGTCAAGATGTAAACAAACTGGCCAAAGACGATAATCCACCATGAGAAACTTAGTGTCAATAAAGCACCTAACAACCCCAACCCAAACTTATACACCATGATCCACGAAAGCATCAGGTGCACAACTAGTGTCCCGGCTGAAATATAAGCACTCGGTGCCACAATACTTTGAGCTTGAAGGAACTTTTGTATAGGAAAGTTGATAGCATACGCGAATACTTGCCGCAGATGCCATTGATGGTGACTGGCCGAGTAATATTAAAATTAGTTTAGAAAAATATAGACTATTGTGACAGGGATAGCTGTTACTAGGAGAACAATTGCGGATCGTTGAAGGTATACTCCGAGCATGTCAAATTTTTGTGCTCCAAATGCTTGACCGCATAGTGTCTCCACTGCGCTACCCATTCGGAGCTATATTTGATCACATGGGTATATGGTACAATGTTAGATCATATCAATAGTTGGATATGTTACTAGACACTATCTAACTAGTTTTGTTTCATTACAAAGTACATATTTTTTTTTGTTTAAAATATTTATTAATTAATACTTCTAAAAACTAGACAACTTTGACAAAAATGTATATAAACTTAATTATATAAAAACATTTATTAAACTCAAGCTCGGCTTATTTACACCCGTACTCACCATGAGGCCGTAAGCAAAGAGTTGAATCCCTTGGTTACCAAGGGAGGCGGCTGCGAGTTCCATGTTACCAAGTTGGCCTGAAAAGATTCTAGTGGACATAGACATGGAGTAGTTGATCAAGTAAACCACGACCGCAGGTGCAGCCAGTTTGTAGAGTAGATTAAGTTCTATCCTAGACGCGGCTGTAAGGCGCCTCATCAAGGGTGTTTCGGTGTCGGAAAGCACTCTCTCTAGCTCTATGCTGCCACCATGGCCTGTGGCAGACTGTGAAGTTAAGCAGCCTTCAACTGGTTCTATTAGAGGTTGATGAATATCATTTGTTTGAGACTCCATTTTTTAGTAATATTGATTGGCTGGCTTAGTGGCTAGCTTTCACTTGTTATCTCTGTATATAGTATATATAAAGGAACGTATAAATTCGTTTATTTCACTTATGTAGTCATTTTCAGAAAGAAGAAGTTAGTAACTATTACTCACTATTACATATACATATGGTTTCATGTGTCTTGTTTTATGGTACTTTTTTATTCTGAGTATTATTTTTAATTCTTTAAACCAAACAATTTGAAAGCTAAGTAAAAAATCATATTCATGCTTTAAATGGCATATATATAAATAATTTCGCGTCAAAATATATCCTAAATTTAATTTCTCTTTGAAATAATAACCAAGTTTTCTTTTTGTTGTATTAAAGTTAAGTTTTTTAGTATAAAATCACTCAACTTTTGTCAGACGTTCAAACTTTGTTAAACTTTATAAATTTAGATCTTTAAAATTTAGTGACGTAAATAAAGCATAACAAATCGTTGTTATTATTTAACGATTAGTTTTTTTTTCTTAACTTAATTTGAAGTAGAATGTGATAGCGAACAAATAATATTCACTAAATAAACCAAGTTTTGTAAATTTTCAATTTAAGTAAAGTTGGAAAACAAAAAATAATCACTTAATAATAACCTAGAGGGATGAGTGGGACAGGTATTAGTAATCCAAGACTCATATCTAATTGTAAAACAGTGTCCCGACCCAATAGTTGTCGGAATAACTTTATTCAATTTTAAGCTTTATTCAATTTCATTAGTCGAGAAACATAGAAATACAAAAGTAAAAAGTTCGTGAATAAGTAAATAATATTACATTCTTTTATCAAGGACTATATATATATATAATTAAAAGGGGAATGTTTACGAGTATGATTTAGGTAAACGGGTTTGTATGTTTCGGGTAATTAATAGAGTCGGGTATCACCTAATCTCGTATATTCAAATACCTGCAAATTTTTTGAAACTAATCTCATACTTGGACGCCCATCCCATTACATGTTCCAAATGCTTCATGTATCGAGTATACCTGTCGAGATTAGGTTTGTTAGTCATCACTACCAAAATTCATACATGTTTCTTGTTATGTCATTTACCGTAAAAAAATTTCATATACACAACTAGCAAGGTTTTTGTAGGATGGCAGTGGAACTTGAAAAGCTGAAACCCGATAAAAATGGGACGGGTAATCCCGACCCATTAGTGTTCGGGACGAGTTTGGGATTAGCTTAGAAATCTTTCATGGGTTTGAGACATGTTTGGGATTTATATATATTTTAAATATATTATTTTTTGAAACTTGTTAATGAAAATTACTTGAGACATTCCATTTTTGTGGTAATCATCGTTTGTAATTGATTAGTTATATTTTGTCAAAACCCGAGATTTTGGGTTGGATATACCTGGTGAGTATTTTGTCAAAACCCAATATAAAACCAGAAACACGATGAGAAAGGGAAACCCGACAGGTAATTACACGATTAAAATCCGCTGAGTTTAGTATGAACTTTAATAATCAAGTATAAATTTGAGGATACCTAAACTCGACTCATTATCATCCTAGATTATAGGTTAGATAGTATACGTTGTAATGTTGTTGATGTAGTTTGTACCTACCTATCTTGATTGTTATCCAGCCTGCTTCCAACAAACCCCTTTTGACTATGTGTTGCATGCACTATCACGTTTATTAATTTTTGAGTAAAAAAAGACTTAAATCAAGTTTTGATTAAAAAATTAACAAACCATTTTATAGTTATCACCTTTTAAGCTCTTGTTTTGTCAATGAAAACATTAATTCTTGCAATCTTTGTTGGTTTAACTTATTTATTAAGTTGAATAAAGGATGAAAAACTCTATATAACACTAAAAATTCTATTTAAATAAATAAGAAGTTGCATGCCATATATTCAGGTTAAAAGTTGGTTTTGAATAATCATGTATTAATATTTTTTGTTTTCGTTAATGCTTTCGATTTTGCTAAGAATATATATATCAGCATAAGAATAGTTAAGAGATTGATTGAGGAGCAAAAGGAAACATCACCTTTTTTTATATAATTTATTTTACATGAAAGATACGTAACATTTTTTAAGGTATGTGTCATTGCCTAAGCATAAATAAAGATTTAACTTTTGTTTTTCTTTATGGTAAAGTTTTTCTGTTATTGCATTTTTGGATTTTAATGCATCTCGTGTTTAGTAAGGAATAGATTCTGTTTGGTTTGGAGATGCTGATTTGGTTAATCGTATCATACCGAACACTTTAGTTTATTTAATATGGTTATTAACCTAAAAAAATAAAAATAAATTTTCAAAACTAGCAACTTTATTGACCTAGAGTCTCTTTAGTGAAACATCCGTGACCTTCATACACGACCTGCTTAGTTCACGGGCTCATCTGTGGGACGTTATGGTGGAATCCATGGCGAAGGATATGTACAGACTAGTGTGACAGTGAGTTGATTCGATGGTTATATATTTATTTATTTAAAATTATTTTTAATTAACTTTAAGGCGAAAGCGAGCAGCCCTTGGACTTGAACCAGATTGTGAGCAACACTATGCCATCTAAGTCCAAAACTAAATCTTCTTAGATTGATGGAACCAAACAAACACAATATGTTCAAATTGAATTCGTAGCTAATAACCTTTTGCTTCCACGATCTTTATTTTCTGTTTTCTTGCCAAGTATTACGTATCATACGCTGCTTATTTTAAAATTTTGAATTAAATACATTTGTTTTGAGGTAAAACATGAGATATATAACATCAAATGTTTCATATATATATTGGGGACAATAACACAACAAATACAAAATATGATTCAATCATTGATAAATTTAAATGATCCCTTGACTCGCTTTCATTCTTTCAAAAGAGTTTCCTTGTTTGCTTCCCATTTATCCAAACGTTTGTTGGTTTTTTCCACCTGGTTTCATAAAAACTGTGATTAGTTTAAAAAACTTGTAATATTAAAAAGGCCCATATTTTTTTATACATTACCTCTTTATTCCAATCCGTACGAAACGTTGACCATAATAAGATGACGGTCTGCATCCCGGTTCTCCGATTATTCCCGCCCATAATCCCTATTAGTATTAAGATGCAATGCAATGATAATTTATTTGATACTATAAAGTTTATAGTTGTATAACTATTAATTAGTGCCTTAGTGATACCTTGACTCCGAGGTTGAAATGGAAACCAAGAAGAAATCCGAGGGGAATGCCTACAATGTAATAGCATCCGACATTCACATAGGCCACATACGCTTGCCATCCGCAACCAACAGCCACACCTTTGATTATTAATTCATTCGTCATGTCAATTGCATTCATGACAATTAACATATATTCATGAGCCTGCATGCATGTGATTGTTTTACATGTACATACATATATGTACCTGATAAAACTGGTTGTATGCCATTAAGAATGATGGTTATGGCCAATAGTGGGCAAAGATCAGAGACTGCATGTGCAACAGTTTCACCACTAGTGAATGCATAGCTAAGAACATCACGCACCGACAATATAATTATCGCTTCAACTACAGCAATGAGGAATGAGATGGTAGTAACTGTCAACACAGAAAAGGCTGCGGCATTTGCGTTTCCTGCTCCAAGCTCGTTTCCAACCCTTACACTGTTTTCATTATTCTATATATGTTGAGTGATAACTTCTTTATTTCATATCTTTAATTTTGGAAAATATATAACCAAACACTTAACCTTAACAAAAGTTTTATAAACCGAAAAGTATGCAACTATCGTTCGAATCTAAGGCGTGAACATTTAAATTTACCTGGCAGCTGCATTGAACCCAACTGAGACCATGAACAACAGCCCATTGACACTTGAGCTGCATGCATAAAATTTAATTAAAAATAAAGTCTTGATATTAAACAAAATCTTGTCAGTGCAATAAATATGACATGAATCGGGTCGAAATAAATACGATCGGGTAGTTGGAAATTGGAATTCAATGAGTAGTGACAACTCATGAACTAAGACACTTGGCCAATTTGTACTGCACATGTGGAAATTAAGAACCAGGATCTAAAAAGACCATGAATGTGACACTTACCAAACTGATAACGCGTCAAGTGACAACTCAGGATTCTCGAGAAATCCTGCAATCAACACTAATATCTGAAAATACCAAGTCTCCAAACACAGCATCACAGCTGATCCACTTGACAATTTTACAAACTCCCAAATCCCACCAAAAGCCCTTGAGCTGAACCCGGTCCATGTGGCCTTACATCGGTCACTCGTCAAAATGTAAACAAACAGACCAACGACGATAATCCACCATGAGAAACTTAGTGTCAAGGAAGCACCTAATAACCCCAACCCGAACTTATACACCATAATCCATGAAAGGAGCAGGTGCACAACTAGTGTCCCGGCCGAAATATAAGCACTTGGAGCCACAATACTTTGAGCTTGAAGGAACTTTTGTATAGGAAAGTTGATAGCATACGCGAATACTTGAGGTATTAGGCCATACACGAATAGCGATGCCGCTGATGCCATTGATGGTGACTGGCCGAGTAATATTAAAATTGGTTTAGAAAAAATATAGATAATTGTGACGGGGATAGCTGTTACTAGGAGAACAATTGCGGATCGTTGAAGGTATACTCCGAGCATGTCAAATTTTTGTGCTCCAAATGCTTGACCGCATAGTGTCTCCACTGCGCTACCCATTCCAAGCTGTATTTGATCACATGTGTATATGGTACGGTGTTAGATCATATCATATATGAATCATATGAATTTTGATTAAAAAGTACTTGTTTTTGCGTTAATGCAAATATTTATTAATTAATACTTCTAAAATTTAATGAAAATTTATATTAACTAAGGGGTGGAATCTAGAGAGAACTCCTCTTAAAGAGATAACTAAAGAACTAGTAAAGAATTATTTTTAACTATTTTAAAAAAAATATTTTATGATTTTTTTCTTTCCTCCTTCTAATAAGATGATATTGTTCCTAAAAAACATCGATGTAATGCGTATGTGCATTAATGTGTATTGTATATATAAAATAGTGTTTTATTGCATATAATACAACACAAATACATTATCTAATACACACTATTGAATATATGCAAATACAACACTAATAATTGTATGCAAAACACACTATCGCATATATGTAACATAGCACTAATGCACATATGCTCTATATCGATTTTTTTTACATTTTGTATATAATATAACACTATTGCTATTCAACACTATTTTAAAAATCAAAATGCACACTATTGCACATATGCATTATAAAAAAAGTCGATGTATTGCATATATGCATTACAACGTTAATTTTTTTATTATTTTTTTATTTTTATATTTTTTTTGTGATGAAGAATAACATATAAGAATGATGAAAGAAAAAAAACTTAAAAATATTTTTTTTTAATTAAATTAAAATACTTCATTATTAGTTCTTTAGTCTGTAAAATGGAGTTCTCACATGATCCTCTCCCTATTAATTAATACTTCTAAAAACATAAACTTTGACAAAAATGTATATAAAGTTAGTTATATAAAAACATTTAATAAACTTAAAGTCATTAAATATTGATTGTTTTAAAAATATATATTTGAAACTTAACTATTTTTAAATATACAAAAATTTAAGTTATTAAAAGTTTACCTTTAAAGAAATATGTAAAAACTTAAATTTAGAAAATATATAAAAGAAACTTGTTTTTGTTAAAGGCATTTACAAACTTAAGTTAATTAAAAGCTAACTTGTAAAATTAGTTAAAAACTTATTTTATCTACATAAATAAAAATGTATAACAACTTGTGTTTTTAACGTTTATAAACATAAACTTATTCAACCCTATTTAAAAAGAGCTAGACCAAGACATGTGAAGACAAAAAGATGCCACGTCAATGCAAGATCGTGTGAATTTGGCGCAAGAAACTGTGCTTATGCGCACAAGCTTTTATTGAGTCAATGAGTACTTTGATATTAAAAAAAAAAGTCAACCTCCAAATTTATAGTTTTCTTTATCAACATGGCTAATTTGGTTTACATTATTCATATACAAATAACATGTAATTAAATTTATTTGATCATCGTCTGTGTTTTATAAACTTAAAACTATGTATCGAGTAGAGCCGCTCACTAGCTACTCGAAACAAGTCAAGTTTTATCGAGCCATAACGAGTGCTCTTGTGTATTTTTAAGTTTTTACCTATGTTAAACTTCAATGATTAATTTCACATTGCATAGCCAAACTCAAGCTAAGTTTAAGGTCATTTAACATTTTCCTCAAAACACATAAAAATAAAAAATAAATAAACGTATATAAGTTATTTAATAAATACCAAACAACTCAAGCCCTGAGCTTGAACAAACAACTAAAGCTCGGCTTGTTTACACCCGTACTCACCATGAGGCCGTAGGCAAAGAGTTGAATCCCTTGGTTACCAAGGGAGGCGGCTGCGAGTTCCATGTTACCAAGTTGGCCTGAAAAGATTCTAGTGGACATAGACATGGAGTTGTTGATCAAGTAAACCATGACCGCAGGTGCAGCCAGCTTGTAGAGTAGATTAAGTTCTATCCTAGACGCCGCTGTAAGCTGCTTCATCAAGGGTGTTTCGGTGTCGGAAAGCACTCCCTCTAGCTCTATGCTGCCACCATGGCCTTGATCAACTGGTTCTATTAGAGGTTGATGAAGATCATCTGTTTGAGACTCCATTTTTTTTTTGTAATATTGGTTGGCTGGCTTGCTTGCTTTCATTTGTTATCTCTGTATAGTATATATAGAGAAAGGAACATGTAACATATAAATTGGAATATTTATGTCAGTTTCAGATTTAGTTTTGAATAAGATTCATAAAATGAGGTAGTAGGTAGTTCTTAGTTTCTTTTTTATATTTAAAATATCAAGTTTTATATTATTTTTTATGAGCATTATTTTGATTCATTAATTTTATGGTATTTATTTATTCTATAATCTATGAGTATTATTTTCATTTTAAAACTAAAATATACAACCCAAAAACATATATATCATATTCATGTTTTAAATGTCAAAATATGATATCTTAAATTTAGATTTTCCTGGTCGTGAAATTTATACAATAATGGTTTTATTTCCTTTTTACTAAAATCACTCAAAAAAGAATTTAGTTTAAAGTAACTTAACATTTGTTAGATATTCCAGTGTTTTTTAAAACTTTATAAATTCAGAATTTTAAATTTTAGTGACGTAAATAGAGAATATTGAATTATACCATATTAAAACTTTAAAAAAGGTATAAATGACTTTAATGAGCACTATATATGTAGTAAACTTCTCCATGCATTTATCCGTACAACTCAGTTTCTAAAATTTTTTTGTTTGAAACATCGAGAAGTAAAAAAAACTTTGCTTTGCATCGATCCTATGCATAATTTTTTTATGTCAACTGATAACAAATAATTTGAATTACATTTACATTTGCATAGCAAAAGTGAACTCCTTATAATTATATTAAACGTTTGATTTATTTAAATCTAGAATATACTTAAACAAGTTGTTTATTACATCAACGTCCTTTCCAGATTAGCATAAGAATAGCTAAGAGAGTGATTGACTAGTAAAAAGTAACACCTTTTTCATATTCTAATCTTTTTTGTGTCCCATTAAAGCCAATGTGAGTGTCATTAACAACCTGTAGCCAACTTTTTGTGGTCAAAAATATATTAATTTTCGATCAGATTGCAATCCAAACATTATTTGTCTAATAAAGTAAGTTGTAGGCTTAATTTGTCTCTCTTCAATTTTTGGTCTTATTAATAATACTTCTGTTTATTTTGTTGCTTTTGTGTTTTGCTCAATAATTAGCTTCTTACTACCTGTTCTCAAATCTCAAAAGAGCTCATGTTCCAAAAATGTATTAGCTTCTTACTACCTGTTACGACGAGGTTGTTAATCTTAGTAGACGTGCACGTGCTATCAAAGTGGTAGTTACGTTAAGTTTTGAGTCTACAATTCATCTAGTAGAATCACTTTTAGCAAATAATGTATTAGCATGCCAGCTACTACAATTAGTTCAACATGGCAACAACTCGATTGAGTTAAAAGATTTCTTGCTCTATAAAAACCAACCATTGTATACCACGCATTGCAATATAACAAAAAACTACACCATAACAACTCATAGCTTATTCAAAGTCTCCACAAAAAAGCCTAACAAAGACAAGAAAAGAAAAAAAGACAGCGGGTTTATAAGAATGACTTGTTGGCTTCATTTGCAAAACATTTATTGCTAGTCTTGTTGTCTTTTAACTCTCTTGTCGTCTTTAACCCTATGTCACTTGCTCCACCTGAAAACACAGTTTAACCTAGAACGCGACATGTTGCAATTTTGTTGTCGCCACACACGACCAAAAGTCGCGTCAACAGGAGGACAACACGACAACATAGCAAGCACAAAGAAAGCCAAACCAAACACCACGAACAACGAACAACAAATGGCCACATATGGTAGCAACACTATAAGTTAGTTATCATCATTGCCCACATGAAGATACCAACAAATGCTACAAAAATGAACCAATTTGAAGTATAGCTTAATTAAACTCTAAAAGAAAACAAAAACCATGAAATTAACAAAACATAGGTAAAGCAATATATTTATCTAAATATTTACATGACTTAATTACTTACCTCTTACATATACTAAACGACCAAATCATGTGAGTATACTTGTTTAATTAGACAATAACTTTAAAGCAGCACCCTACAGAAGAACGAAAGACATCGTTACTATCTGATACATATACGTGTGCATATTATTATATGAACTATGGAAAATCGGGGCATATCGATTGGTACCCAACCATATAAGAATATAGTAAGTGAAACACTCCATGAAGCAATATTAGATGATCTTTTTTGATGACTCAATACACAAAATATAAAAACTCAGTTACAAATAGATATTCTTTTAATATGCCCTAAAGGAAAATTACATGGTACGTAGAAGGTCAATAAGGATCATAGATCATCTAACTTAACTTACTCAAGCCATACGTCTACTCGTATTCGTGCTCTTACCGGTCTGTTCTGTAAAGTTAAAAAATGATTAAAACATTTTTATAACCCAAATCGAAATATATGATAACAAAATATGTTTTAAAAGATGTTATAATATATTGGAATTCTTTATAATGTTTTTTGTATGATTTATTTTACATGAATGTTACGTAACATTTTTAGGGTATGTGTCATTGTCTTGGCATAAATGTATAAAGTTATAAGATTTAGCTTTTATTTTCTTCATCGTAAAGTTTTTCTGTTATTGCATTTTTGGATTTTAATGCATCTCTTGTTTTATAAGGAAGAGATTCTACGCAAGTACAATTAATTTGGAGATGAGTATATGGTTAACGATTATTTATTATGGTCATTAAAATAAAGTTTTTATTATTCAGGTTACTTCAATTTTAATTCTAGGAATTACCTTAAAAATAAAATAAAAAAGTAATCTAAACTAGCACCTTTATTGACTTAAGTCTTTAGTGAAGCATCCGTGAGCCGTGACCTTCATGCGCGGTGGACATGGCGATGAAGGATGGATTCCGACGGCTTACTTGTTTCACGGGCTTGTCTGTGGGACGTTCATTTTTTATGGTAGATTCCATGGCTAAGAATACATAAGGAAGGTGTGAGGGTGAGTTGATTTGATGTTTTCTTTATTTATTTTTAAATGTACCCTATGGCTTTGATATGTGTACACCATCAACCCAATTAGCATATTTACGACTTAATTATTACATGTCAAACCCGTTTATACGTTTAGATAAATGGGTTAAATAGATCATGTTTGGGTTAAAAAATTTTAAATGTGTCTATGTTAGGGTTGATGTTTTAACATTAATAAAAGTATAGGTCACGCTAATTTCAATAAACAATTAAATCTAGAAAGTTGGCATCCGACCCTATATTACATGAGTTTGGTGTAGGAGGCGGACTCCTTGTTGGGGGCCCTGAGGCCTGAACTGCTGATCTTTCTAAAATCATTTACATTGGAATGATCCATTGGGCATTAATAACTAAAATAGCAGTAAAAAGGCTTTATTTTTTCAGTTTAATATAAAACAAGGCCCACAGTCCAGTACTTGTTAGAGGTGCACAAATCGGGTTTTCTAAATACCCGGGTTCGGGTATAGAACCGGGTACGGGTAATAGTCGGGTAGGGTTCGGGTCGGGTATTGTCTCTAAAAATCATACCCTATGCATCGGGTTCGGGTAGGGTATAGAACCGGGTATTCTAAAACCGGGTATTTGAATACCCTATTATCGGGTATTGAAAAAACTCTATCTACGGGTTTTTTCGGGGTTTTTTCCGGTATTTTTTTATATAGATTGCATATTTTAAAAGTTTACACTTTTTAGGGGTATATTCAGGTATTTTTAAGGTATTTTTCGGGTATACATCGGGTATTTGAAATACCCGGTTTCGGGTATTGGAAAACCTCGGTTCCGGGTTCGGGTATTACCGGGTACAAATCGGGTTTTCGGGTATTACCGGGTACAAATCGGGTCCGGTTTGGGTTCGGTTTTTAGTGCCAAAATGCATACCCTATCCGTACCCTACGGGTAGGGTCGGGTTCGGGTTCGGGTATTAAAACCCGGGTATTAGAAAAACCGGTTCCGGGTATTTATTTCGGGTCCGGTTCCGAGTTCGGGTTTTTTGTGCACCTCTAGTACTTGTACTTCAGTCTTATTCGATTGCAATGTATCCAGTTCCACAGTGTTTACTTCCAACTTAAAAAGAGAAACGTTTAACAATAACGTTTATTTTTCATAAACATAATTTTTTATATAATTGGATAAAAATATGTTTTTTATGGCTAAAAGTTATATTTGTAATTTGAGGTTACTTGTTTAGTTAGTTAAATCTTGGAAGGTGTTAGAATCATGAGGTGGTCGGAAAAACGTGATCGAACCAAAAAATTATTTGGCATAGTAAACATTGGTCTCTCTAATCTCTATACTTTGATTAAGACAAAGTCATATCAATCACTCATGATTTCTTAATGCTTAAGCTTATATTAATTTTAAAAAATGTAATAGTTAAAATGCTATACTTACGTGTATTTTTTTAATGACATGAATAATCATTTTAACTAAAAATATGTTACCAAACTAGTCATTAACATTTCTAAAATTTATTAATTTAAATATGAACTCTTAACAAAAGAAACGCAATCAATAATTGATATGTGAATCATTTTTAGCTACTCATGTGTCGATTAGACATTGACATTATGAGATAGATGCTTACAACTATTACAAATTAGACCGACAACCAATAACATATTGATACGTATCATGGGTGCTACAAAAACTTGTTATATCTTGTTCCATTACACAAATGTATCATAAAGCACATTATTTGAGCATTCTTTATACAAATGACAAGTTTTGATTGAATATAATCATTCATAAGATTAAAATGACCAGACAGCATTCATGTGCTTTTTTTTAATTGTATAAGGAAAAGTCCCTAAAAATTCCCATTAATAAAAGCATGATACATCTCCTCTCACCATGATGTTGATGATATAGGAAAATGTTTGGGTAACGCGTGGGCACATATTTGATATTATTATATTTAGAGGTATCTAACCGAGTGATTTAACACTTGAAAAGAAAGCACTCTAAAAATCTGATTTTTGAGGATTTAATTCAAGGTTGTAATTATATTCATGGATTTGTTTTGCTTTTATTTGTTACACCAATTAGAAAACACCAAAGGTGTCACTTTCTTGATAAAGGTGACCAATTAAGACTCTCCTGTAACTCCATTTTCTTTCCATTCTATTTAACTTCAACAAGTGGTTGTCAATGTCATATTTATTTCAATATAAATCATTTCAATTCATCTGTTTTAGTCATAGTAATAATAATAATAGTAAGTTTCAAATATTGATTCCTATTTACTTAAGACTAGATGTAGCAGTTGGCGTCACGTGGAGCCCAATGTCATTTCATCTTAAAAGGACATTAAACGGCGTTACATCAAAAATAGAGGGCATCAAGAGGCAGGATCGTCAAGACACTAGCTGACGTGAGGGATCTTGTGGGCTACCTCTATTTCTAACCAATCGCATACTTTCATTCACAATTCATATATTAAAAAGATGACAAAACAAATGTTTTATTAGCTAAATTGTCATGCATTTTTACAGGAAAAGTTTGTGAGAACTCGCATGCTTAAGTGGTACTGACGTCACTAGGCGTTATTCAACTTTAGTTAAACCACTATGCTCAATCTTAGATGTATCAACACTTGTATTAGCTAAAAACATCGACTTGTGGCCTCTATTTGATGAATCATATTCCTTATTCGGTCTTGTATTTTTAGACCATATTCGTTTTGATATACTCAACTAAAACTAAACTAATGCCTTCCTTTCTTGTTAAAGGAAATGATTTTTCCTAAAGTGGAAATAATTTAATTGTGTGTCTTTCATGATTCTTAAAACCTTTTTTTGTGAAGATGAACGGATTATATTCACCATTCTTTTTAATTCATTCAAGTACAAAAACTTTAATTAAATATTGATGCTGACCTTTTAGTTTGTCTCCATTTCACATTTTATTTTGTTTTTTTAATTCATCTCATATTGAAAATGTCTAAGATATCATCATTTTTTTTTTGAAAAAAGGTGTTGTTATATATATATATATATATTTGTCATAACGAAGTTTTATAAAATTTTATAACTCCATAACAAGTTAACAACACAATTTAAAAGATTAAAAATCAAAATATATTTTTTATCTAAATTAATAATGAAAAATATAGAAAAATTTCCATTTTAATATATTCGAACTACCCGTCAAATCCGGTTTGGCTCCAAACCGCGTCACGAACTCGGCTCATGTCTCGGCCTTTAAGCGTCCGACCAACCCCCTCGAAAACCAACTTGGCAGCCGATCTATGGCTACGTGCTAGGTACTCATGTGGTGGGACCATGTCCAACTCCTGATCCTCTGTCCCATCATCTGAGTCATGCATAGACTCAATCGAGTCGACTCTGTAAATCTTTGACCAATCAGGCACGTTGACCGGTGCAGAGGTGGCAACATGACGTTCATGTGAGGACACCATGTTGTCACCTCGGGATTGATGAACAATCCTCTGCGATGTTACAATCGTCTTTAAAGGCTGATGATCATCAAACGCGGCTGAAAGCCCGCCCGTGGATGCTGAGGGTAATACTCCAGCACGACGGCGGGAACGAGTCCTCGCGCTGCCTTCTATGGTGGCGCGTGGGGTCCAATCATGACCACCGTTGACCATGTCATCAACCATAGACCACACCTCGTCATCTCCGAACTCGCCACCATCGTCTTGTTCGACGTGGCGGGTGCCGAAGAAGCGTTGGCTCCGGCTGATGGTAAGTGTCCGGGCTTTCACCATGGATCATAACAAGATATATAGAAGCTCTTAACTTAAGTGTGATGGATTGAAACTATGTGGTGATCATAGAGTCTTATTTATAATGCTTGGGTTGGGTGCATTTGGAGTGCATTTGAATTGAATTTGATTATAAATAATTGTGCATGGGACCGTCTAACACCACAAGTGCATTGTGGTGGTGAGAATGGAAGACGTGAATTGTGAAAGTTAAAAACATACATTTATTTATTTATATATTCTTTGAACCCATAAAAATGAGTGGCTTGTCTTTTAATAACAAGAATATTTAAGAACATGTAACTAATTATTAAGTTTAGAAAAAAAATTAAAAAATTAAGTTATAAAAAATTAGTTGCCCGATAAAAAACAAAGAAGAAATTAGTTGCCCAATAAAGGAATTTCGGAATGATAGCAACAGGATGGAGGGAGCCCCATTCCGGCCTTTCGGTACCTGCCATTAGTTTTGCCGAAGGTAAGGATGGATGAGTTCTATCTATCCACTTTTATAGTCATCGTTGGTCTTTGCAAACATGGTTATTATGATCAATTGATCATGTCTAATTTGAGCTGTAAAAATAAAATTGTACTATACCCAACACCTCATGACGGAATTTATAATTTATCTATTATTTTTTTAACGGCTAATAATTTTATTGATGGAAATAAATAAAACACTAGACTAAAAAGAAGCTAGACTAGAATTTACATTGTAATTTACTATCTTATGTGTATATTTGTTTTTTATAATTTAAAATAGAAAAAAAATTGGTGGATAGCGTATGGGTGAGCAGTTGGGCCCATAAGTGAAATGTAGTTATGGTAATGGACAAGATGATTCACCATCAAATGCTATTATCAGCCTAAAGCTCAATGCTCCTTCCTCTATCAGGGTCCTAATCATATTTAATCTCCTATATTTTCAGCATCAGACTTGCCCTTCAAAAACCCATAAATATTTATATAGATATGACATCCTTTTTATCTTAATTCAAATTATATAATTGATTGGTTCAAATATGTTGACAAGGATGTAAAATTGTATAATTGTTGCAAAATTGGATGTGATTTAATGCTATTATATAAATAGTAACCTTTTTTTTTTGTATAAAATCATGCCATATTATAACATCATTTTATGCTTTTAATAAGGTGGTGGTAGCCGCGCATTGCGACAATAAAGTTGACTTGGGTCAGAAATGGTTTCGGTTTTGGTATCGATACTAGTTTAAATTCCGATAACAAAAAACACTTTACTTCCATAAATAAAAATAATTACTCACAACTATGAAAGCTATAGCCAATACTAGTTTCGATAATAGCGATAAAGGTATTGACTTTGTTCGGTTGCAATTGATTTGCTTTGTCACAGTACTGGTGTAAGCTTGAGAAAAAAAACACACGAATGATTCCGAAAATTCTGATGTTGTGAGGTCAGATTCATTTCAGTTCGTCACGCTACCGGTACCCCTATAACTTATAATATAAAAAAAATACTTTATTTTAAACCTAACTGATAACTCCGTTCACAACTTATATTATACTGAAATGTTGAGGGAACAAAATCTATTTCATTTTAACAAATGTAGATTACTAGGGGAAAAAGGTACAACTACAAATTTCACATCTACACCTACTTTTGAAACTTGACCATCACATAAAGTAAACTATATATACAAATATTGAATATCATTTTGTGTAGAAAACTACAACTGATCCGTACCCGCACTATCGTCTTGAATGCCCCAAAAAACAGGCAAAAGTTAACATTCTTATGATATTTTTATCTTTTTTAAACAAGTGTCTCCAATGCTCGAGGGAGCACGCTCCAGTCATTACTCGCATAGAAACATCATCAATGAGGAAATTCATTACTGTAAGAAAAACCTCTTGAGTCAGGTTTCATACTTAAGACCTCAGAATTTCCAAAACTTAACCATCACGGTCAAGCAATTAAACCAGAAGATCAATGCCCATGTTTTAGAGTATCTGAAGATTTTAAGAAGATTTGGATTTTAGGAGATTGGGTCAAAAGATGAAAAGAAGTTGAGAGTTTGGATCAAATTTATTTTTATGTTTTAAAGCAATATAGTTATCATATTATATAAGTATTCAAAAAAGAAATAGATTAAACAAATGTTTAAATTTGTTGGTGGTCACTTTCAACTATAATTCTATTTAATTAAAAATAAGTCACATTTAATCGACCTCTTGAAACATACTACAACGAATGAAAATGACATTTATTATAATTTAACGTTTATAACTTTTTTTTATAATATATGTATATAATGATCACATGAATGACCTTTGTGAATCCACAAACATATTCAATAATACACATGTTGAATAAAAGGACGAGATTATAAACTTGACATGACACGTTGGAGATAATATACATGTTCCTATGGACGACAAAATAAAAAAAACATTAAGCTGTCTTGTGTTACCAAATTTAATTGAAAATCAAAACATAAATTATGTGGGTAAATTTAATTGAAAATCCTAAAAAAAGAACAAACTTCTTTGATATTAGCCTAATTTGTTGATAGTTACCAAATTTTTGTAATTAATTTCATTTTAAACTTTATATTTTTATATAACTAATAACTACTTTAATGTAACCTAAACTTTTAGTAAAAAATTGAAAAACTTAGTCATTATAAGATAACTTTCCTATACAAAAGAGGATATACCCTTCATCGGTCATGGGTTTACGCATGAAATACCAAAACCAATATATTAAACCGAAATTGTTTATACATATTCAACTACTCTCTCGTTAAGATGATGGAGAACAATACAAACATACAAACTACACTTAAGATCAGATATACAAGTTGATCTTAATGTTGGATATGTATAAATAACAAACCAAACCAAACCAAACCCTGTCTTTACCAGAAGAAATATGAAAGAGACAAACAAGAAAAAACATTATGGCGAACTAAGATATACACCCTTAACTCTGTTGTCAATTACTGTTTCTTTTATAATTAACCTGACTACTCATGCTATTAGGATCTTGATGACCGTCGTTTGAGTCAATCAAAAACCTAATCATGTTGTTCGGGTGGGCAGGGGGGAAACACGCCTGTGTGGATCTTACAGGAGTGTCTCCTCTTGTTGGGCTCAGGGACCGTGGGTTTGTTGTGGGTCAGGCTGCGCTGAAGGCTGAATCGGGCAAAGTTGTTAAGCACGAGAAAGCTTGTTTAGATAATCAACATGTCTTTCTACCATTTGCCTTTGATACATTTGGTTTTCTGGCTCCAGAGGCTGTGAAATTTTTGAGTAGGGTTCAGCGCGTCGTACACGGAACCTCTTCAGCTTCTAGGTCCCAAAGCTTCGTTTTTAGCAGGATTGGCTTTGCTATTCAAAAGGGGGTTGCGGCGCAGCTTGTTGCCCTGCCACTTTATTGTAATCGTTTTATAGTAAATTATATAAAACCTAATTATTATAAATAGTTAGAGCAAGTAGGGTATCGTATCACAAGGAGTATGTGACTCAGTTAAGGGTAATTGTATGTTTTATCGTATTCAATCTAACCAAACAGTTATATGACTAATTATCTAGCAACTGGTAACAGATCGTTCAGACCAACGTAAACCTAAACCGACCGAACACACAGAAATACTAAACATCAATAATCATATATCAGTCATCAATAACAATACACAAGTGATCTTAATCACATGAGAAAAACTGTAAAAGGTTACAAACTATACATCCCGGATGTGATTCTAGGAGATTAGCCGAGCCTAGACATCATCGAATCTTCGATACGGATGATAGAAATCATATGTAGGGTCTTGACACGAGCTATGATAGTGGAAATCGCCTTCTTGGACTGCTGGAATCGCCTCTTGGTCTTCAAAAACGAAGTTAGGGTTTGTTGTTGATGAAAATAAAGATATAAGTTCAAAATCCCGTCTGCACTCCAGTCGCTGTACGCGACGGGTCTTCTTATATGTCGATCGCGTACCGCGATTGACTGCAGTCAACATTATTTTATCACCCATCGCGGTACGCGATGGGGACTTCAGCAGGCCCATCACGTACCGCGATGGGACCCTACCACAACAATTTCCACTTCTTGTCTCGTTTTGCGTGCTGGACATCCTGGGTCTTCATTCCGTGTCACAACAGGTCCAAAATGAGTGCTTTAACACCTGTGACCTGAAATCCAATAATACACGTATGAAGTATCGATAGTTCTAGAATAAACAGTTAAAACTAGATAATAAACGAACTAAAACATATACAAATTAACCGATCATAACATCTCTCCTCTCGGTTTAATATATGGACTAGCAAAAGATGTGCTAGTATCACTCAGCTCTCAATGTCACTCAGAAATACATATTAATCCATCAAGCTGCTTTGCACAAATGCAAATCAAGAGGTCTTGAAAAGGGTTGTAACGGGGCCAGGTGTAAGGGTATGGAAGGGAAATATTTAAGTGGCTCAAATGATCCGACTCGGCTTATTACAAAACATCTAAATAAATGAAACTATTGTACAACTAACTGACTGATTATATACATCTAAATAAGCAAACTATCAACATACTAAACATCTAAATAAGCAAACTACAATACTGATTTCACACTTTTTTTTTGACATAAACGAACTTCAACGAACTACAGAATACATAACTGAATATAAACAGACATCTTTTTGTCTTTTTCTCAAATATATTTTTTTACTAAAGCATAATAACGTGATGCTTAACAATGAGATAAATACAAATACAAATACAAAACAAAAGCAAATACAAATACAGATACAAATAAACCTAGTAAGCAGGATCGTATCGTAACATAATGTCGGGATTAAACAAACGAAAAATAAGTCCAATAAATGTTTTCTAAGGGACCCAACCCCCCGCCCCTCACATAAACCACACCTCACATGTGTAATAATGAGGCCCCAACCCCCCAATACCCACACTCACGCTCATCCAAACAAGGCTTAACCTAGTTGCCTCCATCACTTTTGCATTTTGCCAACTGTGATCCCGTAATCCATGAACATCAGTGAAAGCACTCAAAAGACATGTGTGTACTATATATTTTATGTGTATTATATATATTTGGGTCAACTCACACACGTACCGGAGGAATAGGGTTGACGATATAAACATGTGTACCTGTCCCCATGACTCGTTATCCCCGCCTAAACGACCCCATTTTCAACTTCTCGTAATAAAAACATTTGTGAGTAAGACTAATGAGACGCTGAAAAACCAACCATGACCAAAAACCTATGACTTGGCATTAATGGCAATAATTAACAGTTAACAACTTTGGTTTCTGAACACTCTTCGAGGTACTATCGGGCTAAAATTTTTCAAATTTCCCCCATCCCCACACTTGAGGTTTACATTGTCCTCAATGTAAGAATTCTTAACATTGTCCTCAAAGTTAAAATTGATTGAACGATTAATGAAAATTTGAGGGTCGGGGTTGAAATTAACTTTTTGACTATTAAGCAATTTTAAAATTTCGGGGGTTATGTGAGGCGGTTCTACTAACAATTATACAATTACACTTTTAACGCTTAAAATAATAGAAACAAAATTAAATTATGAAACTGAAATCACCTGATATCAACGTGACTGGAGAAGGACCAGTCGGATCGTGAACTCTCAAAAACACTCGTGTACTCTCATCTCATCCAATTACCAACTGACAATCGAACCTGCAAAATCTCGAGATGTGTAGAAGCAAGCTTCTCACAAGTGTAAGACATAGGTCTTTTAAGAGTTAAGAAAATGAATATTTGTATATTTTATTAAAACCATTACCAAGCCAAATTAAGTCGTTTCATACCAAAATCTGTTAAGTTAATTAAAAACGTTAAAAGACCCAACTCACTTTCGTAGGCATCACGATCGCATTTAGCGTATGCAACAAGCCCTGTAAACCCCCCGGTAGCCTGGGAGGACGAGTGGGGTCTCGTGAGGGTTTGTAGTGAACTACACCCACAAAGTTCAGTTGCAACAAATATACAAATAAAGTCAAACACAGCAGCAATCAAAAGATATATAAACATATAATCCCAACCAGTTACCCAAACATGATCCCTCAAAATATAATATAATATAATACAGACCATGATAATAATAAAAACAAAATAAAGTGAAAAAGGGTAACCAAAAAACTACTATGCTGGTGGATCATCAGCTGCCTCGTCCTGCGTATCTACCTGCGGGTCCACTGTAATAATCAATGACGGTGGTAGTGGTACCTGCGAAGCAACAAACAACAAACGAAAATAATCATCATAACGGGCCCATTGGGCCCACGTCTGCTCTCCCTGTGCCAGCACGGTCTCTAAAAGCTGCTGCTGCTGATAAATCATATCTAATGTGACTGGCTGCTGCGGCTGGCCGGAGGAAGATGCTGAGGCCTCTCGGAGCGGATGCTGCTGCTGCGGTAACTCGATATGTGGAGTTGGACGACGTTGCCTGCGTGTCGAAATACCTCTCTGAAGTGAAACGGTATCCTCCGATCCCTCTAGTGGTGGTGCCTGTGGACCCTGTCGGACCGGGACCAAAGCAACTGGATCCTGCTCCTCAACAATCCCAGCCCCACGGGCCTCCGATAGCCCAAAAACACCTGTGGCTGGCCCCAACGTAAAAAATCTGGTCGGATAGCGCTCAAATACCCCAAGCCGCTCGGCAATCCTCGTAATATAAGGCCCCAAAGGTAATCGTGCCGAGGATCCCTGAAGTCTGCTACCCCGCGCGAATGATGTGAGCGAGAGCATCGCCACATTGGCCGGTCGCTGGCCAAGTATAGAATATAAACACAGCAGATCTAAGTTGCTGCACTTCTCGTGGCCAGAATGTCGGCCGACGAGAGTACAGGCAACGATCCTGTGAATGTAGCGATGGACGGGGTCCCGAATAGATGACTCCACAACAGCACTAGAGTGGGCCCCGTCGGCGATCTCTGCCCAAAACTGGCCGAGCTGTGTCTCCGTGAGCCAGTGCTCATGGGGCGTCTGAGCATGTGTCGTGTAACCACGACTGCTCTGGAGGAAGCCAGGCGCCTGAACCTCGTCGGCCGTATAGAATCCAGCGGCCACGGCGAAGTCTGGGACGGACATCTCGTACAGCTGTCGTCCCAGTGAGAATGATACTGCGCGTGGCTCACTGAACTCCGTGGGCGTAAAGTCAAATGTCGAATAAAACTCACGTGTGAGCTCGACATACGGAATCGAGTCACACGCAAGCGCATCTGCCCACGGAGCAGTCAAAAGTAGCTGTACCTGAGTGTCGATCTCCAACTGACGCAACAATTTCCAGTCAAACGAACGGTGGTGAAGTAGCTGCATCTGTCGAATCCGCTGCAACCTCGTATACTCATCTGTAGTCACGTAAAATCGGAGAACCTGATGCGGAATGCGTGCATCCCCCATAATGTCTGCTGGCCCGATGCCCTCGACAATCTGTACCTCGTCATCGTCATAGCGGATGACACGAGGGTCAGTCCGCTGCCTCTTGCGCCGGGTGCGCGAGGACTCTGGTGCATCAGCCATATCTGCAAACTCAAGCAAACAAGTTAGATATGCTAATATGGCGACGGCCGTATAGCATTTCGGTCGCGGTCGTCCCATATAATAAAATAATATTAAAATATTAATAAAAAATAAAAATAAAAATAAAAATAAATAAAGATGAAAAATTCGGGGACACCCGGCACGTATATCTAAAACCAGATTAACTCGCCCGAATGGAGATTGAGTACGGGCGGGTAATCAATTAACAATTCAAACTATCAAGGTATCCCCGAGACTCGATTAACAAAACACAAACAAATGTGACACGACATGACTCGATTAACACACACAACCAAATAAAACAAAAGACAAACTGACATTCTTAACACAAACTGACTTACTGTCTCGAAAAACATGCAAAACACACAAGTAATATGTCGAGTTGGGTTTCGAAGTATTAATAAAATATTTTAAAAATACGTTCACCGAAATCGGTTAAAATCAAACCCACACTATCATTAGTTTTATAAAAAATAAAAATAATGATTTTTAAACGTGAACATCACAACCCGACTCGTCATATTGAACAATCTCGATTAATCAACCCGAACAACCCATAAACCATAATCCCAAAGTACGAAAAACAACTGAATCAACATCCCGACACACCCAATAGAGCCGACTATCGATATTAACAACTAATAAAGTCCCCACACGACAGTATGTAACTAATTAACCCAAATTCAATAACCCGGAAACCCATCAATCCCGCAACTTGATTAAACTCGAGGCGTGACAACTCAATAAACCGATAAAATTTTATAACAATAATAAAAATTACCTCGATGTCGGATCTGGAAGTGAAATAGAATAATAATAATATCGGAGACGGACACGACGGTGTGGCTGTAATGGTACAGTTGACGGGTGGTGGTGGTGATTAGGGCAGTGGTGAAGGAGGGCGGCGGTGAGGGGTGAGGGTGAGTGGTGGTGGTTGGACGGCGATTGGAGAGAGAGAGAGGTGGTGAGGGTGAGCGGTGGACGGCGGTGGCAGTGGGTTTGGTGGTGTGTGGCGCCGGTGGATGGAGGTGGAGGGAAGGATTGTGGTGGTGGAGGAGGAAGGAGATGCGGCGGGGTGGTGGTGTTGATTCTCCGGAAAAAGAAACAAAAAACGGAGAGGGGAAGGAAGAAGGCGAAGAAAAAAGAAAGAATGAAGAAGAAGTGGTTATAAAGCTCGGGTCAGGCGGGGCTCCAAGACCCATCGCGTACCGCGATGGGTTTAAAAGCACTGGGCGCGTACCGCCCCCAAATAAAAAAAATGAGTTTTACCCCATCGCGGTACGCGATGGGGTGTTGTGCCATGCCCATCGCGTACCGTGATGGGTTCAGAAATCAGATTCGAAATTTTTCAAAAACGCACCTTTTTTGGCATCCCGACATCACCCTGGACACGTTCAAAACTGAAAATACCTTTACATACCTGAAGTGACGTGTACTACACCAATGCTTACCGAACTTCTCAAATTTCCCAATCCTTAACGAGCTTCCCCACACTTAGCGTTTACTGCACAAAACTCGAGACGACACTAAGTACAAGACTCAATAAAATAAAATAAAAACTGGACAGACACTTACAAACCCTGTTGGTGCATGATGTCAGTAGTTCAGTGTCTAGTGTCTGTAATCGCGTTTGTAATGTTTTATGTTTTGTATAAGCGAAGTTGCTAACAAGTTCACTGATATGGACGAACTTGTTAGACAAGCGAAGTTAGTGACAACTTCGCCTGAACATGCCAGGCGAAGTTGTCGTGTCTATATAAGGTTTAGGTTACGGATTATTTCATAACGAACTGAGACACAGTTTTCCAGAGAGTATTCGAGAGAGAGAGTCTGTAATCAAGTGATCTTCGTATCACGTGTTTAAGGTTGGTATACAACGTGTTTGGTTATCATATCGTGTGTTAATCGTATTGTTTTCTATACTCGTAACGTCTTACGTAGGGATTCCGCACCTACGTAGAACGCGATATCTCGTGTAGATCCGGCTGGGAACCTACAATTGGTATCAAAGCATTTGCTCGATTGTGTGGTTCAGGATTATCACGCGGGTATAGAAATCGTTCCGTTCGACTATTCGCGGGACGAGTTTTCTGAGCTTTTGTGCGACACTCTCCTCCTACAATCTTAAACAACCCATAACACCTTCACAAACCTCGAAAAAAACCCAGAAATCTAATCTGCAAAAACTTCGTGTTCATCAGGCGAAGTTGCCGTCACTGTTAGTAGGGTTTCGGCGAAGATATAAGGTTAAGCGAAGTTATCCACAACTTCGCCTACCTCTTCAAGTTCGCTTACCTCAAGCGAAGTTACCCACAACTTCGCCTACCTCCCAAGTTCGCTCAGCTTAAGCGAAGTTATTCTCAAGTTCGCCAATCCAGCGAATTTAAGAAAGTTAGCGAAGTTACTGATTCACGCGAAGTTATCCACAACTTTGCCTACAGAGCTGTTTGAAAATAAAATTTTTGATTTTCGAATTTCTATGAGTTTTGAGAATGATGTCTTCGATAAACATTACTGAATTAGTAAAGATGGAAGTATAAGCAGGTTCGGCTACAAAAGCACCTAAGATGCTTAAGAAAACTGATTATGTAGCGTGGAAAGATCGTTTTGAACAATATGTCAAGTATCAAGATGCCAAGATGTGGGTATGCATACAAGATGGTTACATTCCACCTACTGCTGAGTATGAGGGTCGTGATCAGATCAAGAAGTACAAAGAGATAGAAGATGAAGAGAAAAAAATGTATGAAGCCGAAAGCAAAGCTCATGCAGCAATTACAATGGCTCTTCCACAAGAGATTCTGCACACTTTCAGAAAGTATAAGACTGCTAGAGAGCTTTGGGAAGCTCTTGAAAACCGTTTTGAGGGCAATGTGGGAATTCGTGCGTCGAAGATTAAACTTCTAAAAACCCAATTCTCGATCTTCAAGTATCTGAAAAATGAATCACTTGATGATATCATCACTAGATATTATCATCTGATGACTGAACTCAGCAACTATTCAATTGCATACAAAGAAGATGAGATTGTTGAGAAGCTTCTTGATGCTCTCCCACCAAAATGGGAGATGTATACAGTGTTGATGAGAGAAGATAAAGACTTTGCTGACTATGACCTGGAGACAGCAGTTAACAAGCTAAGAACGTTTGAACTGAATATGGTACGAAAGGAGACACCTACCGATCAGGTTCAAGATCCGGGTATGTATGGTGCAAAGGTTAACTCTGGATCAAGTTCGAAAACTGAATCATCTGCTTATTACTCTAAGGGAGAGTCAGGCGCGAGCTCAACACATGAGGGACATGTATCTCTCAACATGAACGGTGATGTGTGCTATGTAGCTGGAGGATCAAATGCTTCTCAACCTCAAGCGACCAAGAGTAGTTATTCCCCAAGTGTTTCAAACAACAACTACTCGAAGATGCCCATGAGTGTCAAATCTGCTGAACAGCAGTTTGCTCTCTATGCATCTTTTATTGCTTCGTATGAGAACTACATTCAGGGTAAGATCGTTGATCCTGCAGTTTTGGATGAAGACTATGACCAGATCGATGCTGATGATCTGAAGGAGATGGATCTGCAGTGGCAGATGGCTATGATTGTCAGAAGGGTGAAGAGGTTCATGAAGAAGACTGGCAGGAAGTTTGTCGGTGAGAGGCCAGGGTTTGATAAGACGAAGGTTCGCTGCTACAACTGTCAGCAGAATGGCCACTTTGCAAAAGAATGCAAGAATGAACGTGTAGAACGCAGTCAGAACAGATCTACACAGCAAAGTGGTAGTGGTAATGACTATAGAGCCATGATTTCCAGACAGAACGAGGAGTACAACTGGAATCTGCATGTTGAAGAAGTATTTGAACAGGCCAACTTGGCAAACACCGAAAATGCAGATAGTGAGAAGGGAACTGGCGAAAATGAAGCGTACATGGCAGATGTAGCAGACCAGCTCTCCGAGGTAAGTACCGAACTCCCTTGTACTAAGTGTGAACATCTGTCTGAACAACTGACAACTCTAACTGATCAGTTTGTTAGTTTGGATGCACAATATAAAACTTTAAAAGAAGATCATCATTTCACTAAAGCTAGAGAAAATAGTTATAAAGTAAAAATTAAAACTAGTGAAACATATATTAAAAGTCTTAAAGCAAAGCTTGCTGAAAAAATTAAAGTGATTGATCTTAGCTATGAAGTTCTAGAAGAGAAAACTAAACTAATAGCTGAGTGGGAAAAACAGATAGCTGATCACCAGGTAAAAGTGGTGGAACTTAACAGGAAACTTGAACAATTCAGAAATTCCTCCGCTATACTTGATCACCTCGTTAGTGATCAAGGTTCTCCAAAAAGGGGAGGAATTGGTTATCATGAAGTTCCACCACCTTTCAATCATAATTACACTTTTGACCCTAGTAATCAGAAATCTGTTGATGTTGACTATGGTCAGACCGTTCCGGTTAAAGTAACGATTAAAGAACCAGAAGTTAGTAAGCCTGTTGCAAGTGTTAAGATTTCTGCTCTGAGTCCTGTCTCATCTAACTCGGACAAGTCTTCTGAGTCGAGTGAGACAAATCAAGAGGAAGTGTTACCAAAAAGTGGAGAGAAAAAGAATACATCTGAAAAGAAGTCTCCACTAAACCCGTATGTCCCACCATATGTGAGACAAACGGGCAGTAATACAGCCTCAACATCTAAGACAACTTTTGATAAGAAAGTTGAAAACAGGTGTTGTTTTAGATGTAATCAACAAGGACATCTTGTTGCTGATTGCCCTCTGAAGCAAAAATTCAGAGGTGTGAGGCCTTTAAAATCTGAGAAAAGAGCTAACAGTAATCAATTTAATGATAAAACTGAAAACCCATCGAATTTCAGAAAATTGACTAATCCAGGTTTTCAAAGAAATAGATCTCAGTTTTTCACCGGTAACACCCAAACCATAACTAATAATTCATTTAATTCAAGACGGTTTGGATGGCCTCATAGATAATCCACAAGAAGGTATCCTGTTAGGACTCACAGAAATGATTATGATACTAACTTTGGACAGCCAAGGTACGGGATGTATCGACCCAAGACCAAGAGGTCTTGGGTCCCAAGATTCTAATAATCTGCTTTAATCGTGCAGGAACAGTTGAACAGGGCTGCCAACAATCAATGGGTTGTGGATAGCGGCTGTTCCCGGCACATGACGGGTAACAAGAAATTGTTACAAGACTGGAAACCTGTTCAAGGTGGTAGAGTGAGTTTCGCAGGAGAGAGCGGTGGAAAGATCACAGGAATTGGGACTGTGACTAACGGGAAGATGACGCTAGAGAAAGTTAACTTTGTTGAAGAACTGAAGCACAATCTGCTGAGTGTTTCGCAGATCTGTGACAAGGATTATACCGTGCATTTCACGAAGAATGAGGCGATAGTGTTGTATCCTGGTTTTAAGATACCAGAGGACTGGATTGTTATGAAGGCTCCAAGAGTAAAGAATACGTATATCATGGATATGAGGTCTACTGAAATGGCCACTGAAGAATCGTGTCTTTTGTCGAAAGCGACTGAATCAGAGTCCGAATTATGGCATAGGAGAATGGGGCACATTCATATTCGTAAGATGAACTACCTTGTCAAAAATGGGCTTGTGTTGGGGGTTCCCTTGAAGAATTTCAACTTCGAAGACAAATGCTTATCATGCAAGAAGGGAAAGCAACACAAGAAATCCCATCTCACCAAGAAGGTCAATTCAATTGTCTGTACCCTAGAATTACTTCAAATGGATCTCTTCGGTCCCGTGAATGTAAAAAGTCTAGGAGGAACATCTTACTGCTTGGTGATCACTGATGATTTCTCTCGATATTCCTGGGTATATTTCCTGAAGTCAAAGGATGAAACAGTGCAGATGGTAAAGAATTTGGTTATCAAAGTTGAGAATATCATGGGGAAACGGGTTAAATTCATCAGGAGTGACAATGGAACTGAGTTCAAGAACTATGAGATGGAGATCTTCTGCTTACAGAAGGGGATAGAACACCAATACAGCGCACCGTATACTCCGCAACAAAATGGAGTGGCTGAGAGGAAGAACAGAACTTTAATTGAAGGAGCCAGAACCATGCTGGCTGATTCGAACTTCCCGTGGTGTTCTGGGCTGAAGCTGTTGCAACAGCCTGTTATATCCTTAATAGAGTGTTAACTGTTAAAAGATTAAATAAAACATGTTATGAACTTATGCATGGGAGAAAGCCCAACTTGAGTGGTCTTGAACCATTCGGGTCCCCGTGTTCGATATTAAAGACCAATTCTAAATTTGGTGAAGTAGCCGACGAAGGAATCTTAGTCGGATACGTTGTTGGGACTCCCAACAGACGGGTCTTTAATACATCGACCAGCAAGGTTGAGGTGGTGTGTAACACTGATATCACAAGTTACAAATCACCAAAACCAAGCACGGGACCCGCTGGGGTTTTTGACTATGATAGACTTTTTAAATCTTTTAACATGCCTTATTTGGATTTTGCAGAAGATGAGGAACGAATTGCTACGAAGATGATATGCGATGAGGAAGACACTTTGGTGCAAAGACCACAGTATGATGAATGTCAGCCTTCCTCGTCAAATGCTATCAATACCCCTGCTGCCTCTACTGAAGAGGAATTCATCAATCCGTTTCACTCTCAACATCAATCAACCATGGATGAGCTATCTTCGAACTTGGAAGATAATCTAAATGTCAGTTCGGTTCCGACTACGAGAATTCACAAAAATCACCCGTTGGAGAATGTGATAGGTGATCTGTCCGCCGGTGTACAAACAAGAAAAAGCGTGAATGAGCACGCCTGTGTTTACACAAGCATTAAAGACACGGGCATTATCAACGAATGCTTGTACACCTGCTTCATCAGCCAGATTGAACCAAAGAACTATCAAATGGCTCTTAAGGACAGCTCGTGGGTCGAAGCCATGCAAGAAGAGTTAGCTCAGTTTAAGAAAATGGAAGTATGGAATTTGGTTGAAAAACCGAAGAATGTGCATGCGATAGGCACAAAATGGGTCTTCAAATGTAAGTGAGATGAGAAAGGGATTGTTATCAGGAGCAAGGCGAGGCTGGTTGTTAAAGGCTTTAATCAGCAAGAGGGGATTGATTACAATGAAGTATTTGCTCCTGTGGCAAGATTGGAAGCCATTCGACTGTTTTTGACATTTGCTGCTCATAAGGAGATGAAAGTTTTTCAGTTGGATGTGAAGAGTGCGTTTCTAAACGGTAAAGTCGATGAGGTTGTGTATGTTGAGCAACCTCCGGGTTTTCCTGACCCTAACTTTCCCGATCACGTGTACAAGCTAAGTAAAGCGCTGTATGGACTACATTAGGCACCTCGTGCCTGGTATTCAACCTTATCAGATTACTTGCTTGAGAATGAGTTTGAAAGAGGAAAAATTGATAGCACATTGTTCTTCAAGAGAAAGGGTAGCGACTTCCTACTGGTGCAAGTCTACGTGGACGACATTATCTTTGCTGCATCAAAGGTCGCCATGTGTCAGGAGTTTGAGGCCGTCATGAAGAAGAGATTTGAAATGAGTGCTATGGGTGAACTAACTTTCTTTTTAGGATTGCAGGTTGATCAGAAGAAAGACGGGATGTTCATTCATCAGACAAAGTATGTCCATGATGTTCTCAAACGCTTCAAGATGGAGGACAGCACTCCATATGATACTCCAGTCTGCGTCAATCACAAATTGGGTGCTGATTCAGACAACGATGCAGACGTGGACCCAACCCAATATCGGGCTATTATAGGTTCTTTAATGTACTTAACTGCTTCTAGGCCTGATATAATGTTTGCTGTTTGTCTTTGTGCACGCTTTCAGGCAAACCCAAAAGAATCTCATTTGAAGGGTGCGAAGAGGATACTTCGGTATCTCAAGGGCAAGCTGAAGCTGGGGTTGTGGTACCCGAGAGGAGGAGACTTGGAGCTAGTCGCTTACACAGATTCTGATTATGGAGGGTGCAATCAGAGTCGGAAGTCTACAACTGGTGGATGTCAGTTTCTTGGTGGCAGATTGGTGTCGTGGCAATGCAAGAAGCAGACTTCAGTCGCAATTTCAACCTGTCAAGCAGAATACATGGCAGCCTCCAACTGCTGCTCCCAGGTTCTTTGGATTCAACAACAGTTGCGCGACTATGGTCTGAATTTCTCACTTACTCCTATTTGCATTGATAACACTGCTGCTATCTCAGTAACTAACAATCCCGTTAAGCACAGTAAAACTAAACATATTGACATACGTCATCATTTTATACGGGATTGTGCTGAGAAGAAGCTGATTGAGCTCGAAAAGGTTGACACGTTAGATAATTTCGCTGACTTGTTCACGAAAGCGTTTGACAAATCTAGATTTCAAAACCTTGTTGAGCTGAATGGGATGATCAATCCCGAGTAACCGTACTTTCTATGTTTGTTTAAAAAAAAAACGTCACTATCGCTTAGAATTATGTCGGTTGCCTCAGTTTGAAGGACATGTCTTCGGATATGTTTGGTCCTCATTTCTACTTTTAGAATATGAGGATAGCCATTAACCAGATGACTGAAAGTGACCGGGGCGGTTTATGTTGAGTTCTTATTCTTTCGTTGAAAATTAGTCGATCATACTTAGTTAGAAGGACACATACTTGTATGTGGTCGGTCCAGCTGATCCATTGGATCTTCGGGATAGCCATTTACCTGAAGACTTTGTTTTGGTCGGGGCGATTGATGTTAAATTTTTTTTTTTTCGGGAAATGAAATTATTTTTCAAGTCTACTACTCCGTAAGAAGTTACTTTACTATGTTTAACTGAAAATTGATCCAACCTTGGAAAGTGATAGATATACTGATTCTGTGTGCTTAACTAGTGAAGTTATTAGGCTTAAAAGTCTTTAGAACAGTCATTGTATGTCATGGTAGCTTTTTATGGTGCGTAAAAGTGGAAGTGATACTAACTAAATCTACTCGATTTTTTGTGAAAACTCCTTAAGAGTTGTGCTTGTCTTCATATATATCTTTCCGAATGATAGGCAGAAAAGCGATTACCCAGTCATACACGAGCCCGTGAGTGTTCTGATTCCCGTGAAGATAGCGTGTCAAGACACTGCAGTGATCCAGATTCGGGACTTGCAGTTATTTTCTACTTGAAGTTGTGTATATACATGTTAGATTAAAAAAAAAAAAAAAATTCTAGAGTTCATAATGATAATGATTATCAATCAAGACACAAGAAGGTGAACGGGAAGCAGAATCTAAGATCGAAGAGTAATCACTACTTAATCAGACACTACGGGTTGAGGTCAATTCGGGGTGACTTGGGGAAAGCCAAATACGCCTTGAGAATAGATAGGAGGCATCATAATATCTGAGTTGTTTCCCACTTAAGTTTTGAGCTTAATTGAACCTAACTCGTATCACAGAAACGATGAAAACCATTTTAGGTAGATTACCTGCTTACAACCTGTTTCTTTATGTCATAATACAGCTGAACACGGATCTGTGTGACAGTCACGAAATTAGTATGATTCCTGTTCGGATCTTTTCTAAAATATGGTAGTCCCTGTCGAGACTGAAATTTGATCCCGTGTACTTTAATTTTTCAAATTTTTGTTACTTTTGTAATTGTTTGATTTTATACCTGGTTACTTGGTCTTGATCGTTTCATTTAACGCTTTAAAGGATGTTTTAAAACTTAATTGCAAATTGTTCAAATTATGGGGTTTGTTTTGAAAAATTTTAATATCAGCGAAGTTCGGCATAACTTCGCCTGATAGGCGAAGTTATCCACAACTTCGCCGATACATCTGTGGCCCTATATAAGGAAGTTTTAAGGTCAGACTTGATCTTTATTTCAAAATCAGCGAACTTATCTTCTGTCAACCTAGGAGAACTTATCGATTCTATTTCATCAATCAATCTGTGTTTCTTTCTCGATTTTATTGTCGATTAAAGGTGTGTAGGGTTCTTTTATCATATAATCTCTGTCTTTTGAGGTTAAACATCGGTCGTTTAGACACGATTAACGACCTTGATCATTCGAACCTTAAACACTCAATTTCAAACCTGTTATTACGTGTTCGTAATATACCTGAACGTATAAAACTTCATAAAATCATGTGTTACGGAGTCCTCGATCTCCAATTTCATCATCTACACGTCGTTCAACAACCTTAACTGTTGCCGATTCGAATTCGGCGAAGTTACAGTTTAGGCGAAGTTATCCGTAACTTCGCCTGAGGTTTATCTTAAGAAGCGATGTTGTGATTAGGCGAAGTTCTCATTAACTTCGCCTGGACCATTTTATATAACAGTTATCAGACGAAGTTCAAGTTGAAGCGAAGTTGTTTCCTAACTTCGCCCCACCTTTAACTTCGCCTGTACATAATAGATCACAACTTCGCTCATGGTAACAGGCGAACTTGTGATTCGCTTTGACGTTTATCTAACTTAACCTGTTTGTTGCAGATATGGCTGCTGTTGCTGGAGCAGGTGGTGCAGGCGGTGATGAAGGAGGTGATCAACAAAGACAGTTCTTCCCGGGTCACAACATGTATATCACCTTAGACCCGGAGGCGAGCGGAGTTGATGATTTCCGCGAAATCATCACATTTCTGTTACGCTCGAGGATATTCCACGCCATTACAACAACTCTGCCGATATCCTTGCCCAACATTGAGGATTTATGGCAGACCGTGGAATATGACTGTAGAGTCGAACCCCCGGTGATGCGCGCAACAGTAAACAATCAGATTGTTCAGTTCTCTTCTGAACATATCCGGGCGGCTCTGCGGTTTGGAAATGAAACAAGGGATGACCCGACAGAGTATATAGCTCCTTTCAGTGATGGAGCATTTTTGAGGATGGGTTATTCTGGTCCCTTGGGGGATTCGCAGAGAAGGAAGGGATTTCTGCTTGACCAGTGGCGCTTTCTCATGCATGTTATGATAGTATGCATGTCAGGGAGAAAGGCGGGCACTGATGGCATGGGCGCGACCATGCAGTCAGCGATGACTGCTCTGACTTACAACAAGCGATTCAGCTTTAGTCAGATGGTCTTTTATGAGATTGATCGTCAAAGAAGAGCGATGGCACGTGAGCGATTTATCTTGTGTCCAAGATTTCTACAAATGATCTTGAATCATGTTGCTCCAACGCTTCCTCAGCGCCGTCCGATCCGATATGTTGAGAGTGTGAACAAACGGATCTTCGCCCAATGCAGATCCTCCAGTGCGAGGAGCAAACCTGAGCTTCGTCCTCGCCATACTCCACTCTTTGGGTACTTAATCAACCCGGGGTATGTGCCTGCTCGTGGGGATGAGTTTAGGGACCCGGCACCACAACAGTTTGGAGCACCTCAAGCTATACCTGCTGCTCCTGTTGTGTCACCGGAGGAGAATGTGGACCTTGACGCAGAATTTGGTGGTCAAGGCTTCTTTGATATGGATCGGGTGGATCCAGAGGAAAATGTACAGGTCTCGGTAGCCCAAGTGTCGACTGTGAATGTTACTAGAACAGCTGCTACGGTGGCTGGTTCTGATTCTGATGATGAAGTGGCAGAGGCTAGAAGGATTATGGTGACTCGAGAAAGACTACATGGGAAAAGAAAGAGAACAGATGATGATGACGAGTCATATTATGAGGAAGAGGTACAACAGTTGATAAGGAGGTCAAGAAGGGAACGGATAGGTGCACGATCGGGAGCCGGTGAGAGCTCTAGGGTGGTACGTTTCACTCCACCAGCACTATCCGGTATGACAATGGTTCCCTCATCATTACAGGTTACAAGGCCAAGCGCTACGGGTGTTCCCGTGGTGGCTACCTCATCTACATTTGGCCTCCCACCCACTACTTTCCAACTTTCGGCTCCGGAAATAGTTTCGTTGCAGGCCTCCGACTGTTACTCCATCGGAGGTCGTGGCACGCTTTATCGAGTCGACTGTTGTGGCCACTACAGGGTTATCAATGACGATACCACCTGCGGTTACGTCTATTTCTACTTCTGAGGTCCCGGTGACATCGGAAATCCCTCCTCAGTACACTCAAGACATATCACATATGAGGTTCGATTTCGATGCAACCCTCTCAGACTCAGAACGAATAGCAGCACTTGAACGGGTCGTGGTAGAACAATCAAGGGTGAATCTTATCCAGACCCAGGCTATTCAACGCCTAGTTGCAGAGAATCAGATGCAGTCGTCCCTGCTGGTAGAACATGGAAAGATCATAGATGCTCTGAAGGAGTTCTTGGCATCTCAGGGGGAGACGAGCTGTAAAGGCGATGAGTTGAGGACCAAGAGAAGGAATGATAGAGACGATGATCCCAATGCGTCGAAAGATGCAGGTGGTGAGCTACCAAGAACTACTCAAGCTCTTGGAACTTCCACAACTCAGGGGGAGTCGACAACTGCAGCTGGTGGTGATGATGTGGTGGTGGTGGACGTAGAAGAGATGGATGATGTTCTGGTTGGTGATGATGATGTATTACCGAGTGATGTGATAGAGAAGATTGGAGAAGATATTGTGATTGATTATGAGATTGAAGAGGGAGAGATAGTAGAAGAGGATGTGGAGCATGACATTCCAGATGTTGAGAAAGCCGATATGAGTAAAGAGATGGCAAGTGATGAGTCTGAATGGGAAGAGCAGCCTAGGTGGAAGGAAGGCTATGCTCAGTGGTTCGTCAAAACGAAGAAACCGGCAGTCCCTACAATGTTTAAGAAGAGTTACAACATTAAAGGCTATGCTGAAGCGAAGAAAGGGATCATTTGCTGGATATACGATGAGCAGTTGAGGCTCTTCGTGATTAAAAGGTATGACGGTGTTCAGTATTTTAAAAGCCTGTTAAGATCGTTGAATACACTGCCGGAATGTGAAGTGAAAGGCTTAGCCAGATTAGGGTTAATCAATCGAAGTGACAATAATATGGCTAGAGTTATTGGGAAAATTGTTTGGAAAGAGAGTATAAAAGAGAAGAAATTTGAGCTGTTAAAACCACAAAAGGGAAAACTTGTTGAAGACAAGGATAGAGGTTTGAGAGCTGATGGAAAACCTTGGATGATTATGAAGTATAAACCGATCCGGTGCCTTAAAGAAGTACCGATGAAACTAATGCCCAAGGATGTGCTTAAAGACCTAAAGTGGTGGTTTGTAGATTGTAAGACAGCTGAGGCAGTGATGGAAGACGAGGATGAACAAGAGGTGCTAAGAGTTTACGATCCGATGCATTTGGTAAACTTATCGCAAGCTGATCTGCATGTGCTCAATGAGAAGAAAATCTTTTATATTCCTGCTTGGAAAGACGAAGCGATGAAATATCAAAGAGTTGTTTCTGTTTGTGTTCGAGAAGGAGTGCATGCGTGAAGATACAAGGTTGAGGATTACAAGACACGTGTTTGAAGCTAAAGAGATGAAGCTACTGCCAAAGGGGAGTCTGTTGGTGCATGATGTCAGTAGTTCAGTGTCTAGTGTCTGTAATCGCGTTTGTAATGTTTTATGTTTTGTATAAGCAAAGTTGCTAACAAGTTCGCTGATATGGACGAACTTGTTAGACAAGCGAAGTTAGTGACAACTTCGCCTGAACATGCCAGGCGAAGTTGTCGTGTCTATATAAGGTTTAGGTTACGGCTTATTTCATAACGAACTGAGACACAGTTTTCCAGAGAGTATTCGAGAGAGAGAGTCTGTAATCAAGTGATCTTCGTATCACGTGTTTAAGGTTGGTATACAACGTGTTTGGTTATCGTATCGTGTGTTAATCGTATTGTTTTCTATACTCGTAACGTATTACGTAGGGATTCCGCACCTACGTAGAACGCGATATCTCGTGTAGATCCGGCTGGGAACCTACAAACCCCGGGTTGCCTCCCGTAAGCGCTGAATTTAAAGTCTACAGCTCGACAGTGCCTCGAACTCAGTTATCTTCATAAACCGGTGAAGTTACAATAAAATTCACCGATTCCTTATCCAACTCGTGTATGTCCTTCATCTCCAAATATGGCTTGAATCTATAGCCATTTACCACTTGCCTCAAATGATCATCAAAGTCTTCAATCTCGTACTGACCATGATTTCCAACCCTTACAATCAAATACGGGCCCGTCCACTTATTTTTCAACTTACCCGGGAAGAGTTTCATCCTTGTGTTGTACAACCACACTCGTTGACCAACTTCAAAATTCTTCAACCGAATATTAGCATCATGAACTTTCTTCATTTTCACCTTGTAAGCGGACGCGCAATCGTATGCTTCGTCTCTCAACTCCTCAATCTCGCACAAAGCCAATTTTCGCGCTTTACCTGCATCATCATAATCCATGGTGACCTGTTTAGTAGCCTAAAACGCTCTTTGTGCAATTTCAACCGGTAAATGGAAATCCTTTCCATACACAAGTCTATAATGAGTGGTTCCAATTGGCGTTTTATAAGCGTTTCGATAGGCCCATAAGGCATAGGTCAACTTAGTTGACCAATCATTTCGGTCTGTCCGAACAATTTTCTGTAAAATCTGTTTTATTTGCCTATTGAAAACCTCAACTTGTCCACTCGTTTGTGGATGGTAAGGAGTTGCAATCCTATGATTAACACCATATCGCTTAAGCAATTTTCCGAACTTAAAATTCTTAAAATGAGACCCCCCATCACTTATGATGGTTCGGGGGACTCCAAATCTCGAAAAAAATATTACTTTGAACGAAATTGCAAACGACTGTGTGATCATTTGTCCTAGTGGCTATCGCTTCAACCCATTTAGAAACGTAATAGACAACCACTAGGATATACAAATTACCGTGTGAATTTGGAAACGGGCCCATGAAATCGATCCCCCAAACATCAAAAATATCAACTACTAGGATCGGGTTCAAGGGCATCTCGTCCCGTTTAGAAATACTCCCGATTTGTTGACACTTTAAACAGTGTGTCGCGAACTCGTGAGCATCCTTAAACAATGAAGGCCAAAAGAAACCACTCGTTAAAACTTTTTGAGCAGTTTTCTGGCCACTGAAATGATCACCACACGCATACGAATGCGCGTGTTCCAAAACTGATCTAACATCCTCCTTGGGTATGCATCGTCTGATCATCTGATCTGCACCAATTTTAAACAAATTCGGATCGTCCCAAATATACTGTTTAGCCTGGGTCATTAAGTGTTTCTTCTTTCTCCTTGGCCAATGCTCTGGTAAATCACCTGCAACTTTAAAATTAACAATATGAGCAAACCAGGGATTTTGTGAAACTGCCAGAATATGCTCGTCCGGGAAGGACTCGTTAATGGGCCCATCAGTGTTCCCATTTTCCACCATAATTCGGGACAAGTGATCTGCAACAACATTTTCACTCCCCTTCTTGTCCCGAATCTCTAGATCAAATTCCTGTAAAAGCAAAACCCATCTGATAAGCCTCGGTTTTGCATCCTTTTTATCCATGAGGTACCTGACAGCAGAATGGTCAGAATATATAATAACTTTACTACCCCAAATATAAGACCGGAATTTATCTAGCGCATATACTACTGCTAGTAACTCCTTCTCAGTTGTGGTATAATTTAATTGAGCATCCGAGAGGGTTTTACTTGCAAAGTATATAGCAACGGGTTTCTTGTCAACCCGTTGACCCAAAACAGCCCCGACCGCGTAATCACTTGCATCACATTTCAAAAGGTAAACTCCAATCGGGTGATTGCAAGATCGGGGCTTCAACTAATTTCAATTTCAAAATGTCAAAGGCCTTAGCACATTCATCATTAAAGTCAAACGGGGCATCCTTAAGCAATAAATTTCATAAGGGTTTGGTAATGTCACTAAAACCCTTAATAAACTGTTTATAAAACCTGGAATGCCCCAGAAATGATCTAATGCCTTTAACGTTCGTTGGATGAGGTAAAGTGGAAATAACTTGGACCTTAGCCCGGTCCACCTCAATCCCTCGACTCGAAACAACATGGCCCAATATAATTCCTTCTTGGACCATAAAATGGCTCTTCTCCCAACTAAGAACCAAATTCGTTTTGACACATCTTTTCAAAAATTTTTCAAGTTGGTTTAAACATGACTCGAAAGATTTGCCGAAAATCGAAAAATCATCCATGAAAATTTTCAAAGACTCCCCAACCATATCTGAAAAGATACTCATCATACACATCTGAAAAGTGGCGGGGGCGTTACATAACCCGAATGGCATTCGCCTAAACGCGAATGTGCCATACGGGCACGTAAACGTAGTCTTTTCCTGATCCTCAGGATGAATAGCTATCTGGTTGTACCCTGAATACCCATCTAAAAAGCAATAAAATTTTTGACCAGATAGCTTTTCGACAATTTGATCAATAAACGGAAGCGGAAAATGATCTTTTGATGTTGCCGCGTTCAGTTTACGATAATCAATACAAATGCGCCACCCGGTTACCGGTCGGGTGGCGACCTCGTTACCTGAGTCGTCCTTGACAACTTGGATGCCCGCCTTTTTCGGTACTGTCTGTGTCGGACTCACCCACGTGCCGTCTGATATGGCAAAGATAATGCCAGCATCTAACCATTTCAGCACCTCCTTCTTCACCACTTCCCTCATGTTCGGGTTCAACCTCCGCTGAGCATCATGTGCGGGTTTGACAGTCGGATCTGTTAAAATTTTGTGCATCACAACTGAGGGACTGATTCCCTTCAAATCCGCTATCGTCCACCTGATCGCTTCTTTATTCGCAACCAGCACCTCCATCAAAGCATTTTCCTGTTCAACAGATAAGTTAGAAGCTATAATAACAGGCAATGTATTATTCTTACCCATAAAGGCATATTTTAAATGCTTTGTGAGCTCTTTCAGCTCGACTTTCGGTGCTTCCAGCATTGACGGTTTCAACCCGGTATCAATCTTCTCGGGAAGCGGTTCCACCTGAACTGACCATGGCGGACGGTCTCCTCGCACAGCTGCGATCTCCATTTGTTTCTCTTCCTCTTCCAGCAACTTGTCTGTTTCCACCTGCAACCTGTCAAACAAAAAACACGTCTTTGCTGTGCCATCCGAACTGACGACAGAGTCGTATAACGGGATGAACTCGTCAATGACATCAGCCATAAAGCACTCGTCATCGACCGGAGAGTTATCTCTACGTGTGAAAACATTAATTCTCAGCTTACGGTTACCGAATGCCATGTCAACAGTACCAATTCTATAATTAATGTTGGCATTTGCGGTAGCCAAAAATGGTCTATAGAGGATAACCGTAGGCTGTTTAGTCCTCTCACACGAAACATAATCGAGAACTAAAAAGTCAACTGGAAAGTAAAAGTCTTCAACCTTGACAATAACGTCTGTCAATATTCCTCGGGCAGTTTCGGTGTCCGGTCAGCCAAGACAACCATGGTGGCAGCCGCACGAAGCGGGCCAAAATCGTACTGGTCGTATAAACTGCCGGGGAGAATACTGATGCTAGCTCCAAGATCTAGAAGTGCCCGAGTCATTTTAAAATCACCCACCTGAATGGGTATAATGGGCGTTCCCGGATCTTGTAGCTTGGGTGGAAGAGCACCCGAAAGAATTGCACTCACATTATCGGTAAAATCAATCTGTTTAGGAATCTTATGACTCCTTTTCTGTGTGCACAATTCCTTTAAATACTTAGCATAGGCGGGAATTTGTTTTATGGCATCTAAAAGAGAAATGTTAATTTTGACTTGTTTAAACGTTTCCCACATTTCTTCTTGTTGCAGGCCTCGTTTTGATGCCATCTTCGCCTTTGATGGCGCCAACAAAGCATCGGGATATGGAACGGTTTTCACCTTTTCCTTATCCTTAGAGTTGTTGGTGTCATCCTTCGAAACCGATTTATTATTTTTAGTTTCACTTTTGTTAGGTTCATTTAATTCAATCGGTTCCGGTTCGTTATCACTGGCGAGAGTCTCATCGACTTCTTCCACCACCCCATCAACCAATGGTGGCGGACCCCCAACCTTATTATCATATTTCTTACCATTACGTAAAATACTTACCTGGTTGACGTGCTTTTCGAACTTGAGCTGTGATGGTTCGGGTTGACTGTTGTGTCGCTCGGAAGTTGGCCCGCATTCTTTTGTAATTTCGCCATGTCTGAAGCGAGCTGACCAATTTGCTTCATCATTGTCTCTGACGATTTATCCCATAACTCAAACTGTTGCTTCATCTTGGCCTTTTGCTCAGTCATGGCTTTCAATAACGCATCCAACTTCGAGTGCACTGACTCATATGAATACCCGAGGATCGTTTCTGCTGATCCTGATTAATCGAAAAATTTTCACCCCGGTTACTGTCTCTGTTATACCCCCGATTCTGATTACTCGAGCCCTGCTGATTACCACTCTGACGGTAATTACCCTGCGATCTGTTCTGACTCGATCCATGAAAGTTCGGGTTCATCTGAGAAGACGCGTTCCCGTAACGAAAATTCGGGTGGTTCCTCAGGCCCAAGTGATATGTGTTTGAATTAAACCCTTGACCTTTGGAATCCCCGTAAGCATAATTAACTTCCTCGGTGTCATCCTCCTCATCATCATCATAATACTCGGGGTATTTTTCTGCCTTATGCCCGAGTTCACCACAATCTTCACAAACCGGGTATTTCACTCCAACTTTTCTGACTTCTTTCTTCTTACCCTTTCTGTACCCAGCCAGTTCACGTTCTAACTCAGCAATTCTCTCTGACTCACTCGTGACTGAATTAACTGATCTGGATGAATTACCACGTCTTCGTCTTTCAGCTGCTGCTTCTGCCTTGGAGTCTTCACACATGAACTCCAAATATTCCCAATCATCTTCCTCAGGCTGATTCAACAACTAACTATTACACGAGGCCATAAGATGCTTTCGGTTCTCGTAAGTCAAACCATCAACAAAGCACTTTACCAGTTCACACAGTTCGATATTGTGATGTGGGCATTTTCTGATCATATCCTTATACCTGGTAAACGCTTCATGGAATAGCTCACATGGCAACTGTGAAAAGTGACAAATGTCTGAACGGGCCTCGGTAGTCTTCGACTGTGAATAAAACTCGTTTAGGAAGACTTGTTGAATCTCGGCCCAGTTTCTGATACTGTGTGTTGGTAACGAGTTAAACCACAGTTTCGCTTTGTCTTTTAATGAGAGCTGGAATAACCGCAACCGGACTTCATCCTGGTCGTACGTACCATCACCAATAGACCCGCAAACAGCCGAAAAATCGATCAAGTGCGAATACGGGTCTTCCGAAGCCATCCCGTTGAAATGAGGAACGATGTTGATGTAAGATGGCCGGGACTTAAAAGTTTGATGTCCCTGCACTCATTCCTGTGTAACCAACGGGGATGCTCCGTTTGAGATAGCCGGTCTGAACCGACTGTTTACACCATGAGCCGGGGCTATGTAATTTCTCCTTTGCCCCCCCCCCCCCCGGGGTTTCCCATACCGCCCCGGTTAACCGGAATACCACGAACTCTCTCAGGCCGTTACGCCCAATTTACCCTTTCTCGATCCCTTCGGTGTCTGTTAACGGGTTCAGCCCGTCTCGAATTACCGGCTCTTCCACTTCTTCTTCATACTGATTATCACCCTCAGCCTCCGGTTCACCAACCTCGTTCTCGGGTTCAACCTCCCGATTTTCTCTAACCCATCTGTCAACCTCATCGTCAGCTGCCCAAAAACCTTCGTTTCCATTATTGTCTTCACCTTCATCCTCATCTTCAGTCGGAACACTCGATCGAACACCATCAATATTTATCCGAACTCGGCGTCTGGGGTTATTATTTGGAGCGGATGTTCCGGCTTGGTTAAAGTCAAGGTTTAGGTTTCGGTTAGGATTTCGATTTCGGTTTTGATTTCGGGTTCTGGAGGCACGAGCTGAGTTGTTTTGGTTATTCTGGTTATTGAAGTTTGGTGGGTCGGGTATGTTGTCTGGGTGAAACATATTGGTTCGTGGAAGTGGGTCTTGGTTTTGGGTGTTGTTCTGATTCTGGCTTTCGTTCTGGTTTTGATTTTGATTTTGATTCTGGTTTTGGTCTTCAATCTCAGAATTTCTGTTTTGTACTCGGTTCTGCCGAGCTAACCTCTCTATTTCGGGCTCGTAAACTAACGGAGACTGTCGATCCGAATGGCGGGTGCGCATACACCTGTAATCTGCACAACTAACACAACCAGTGTAAAATGAAAAAATACAAATAAAATAAAGTAAAATAAAATTTAAACTAAAAACTGAAAATTAAATTAAACACGAAAATCAAATAATACGAAAAACACTAAGCGCACTAACTCCCCGGCAACGGCGCATTTTGATGGCCGTCGTTTGAGTCAATCAAAAACCTAATTATTCTAAATAGTTAGAGCAAGTAGGGTATCGTATCACAAGGAGTATGTGGTCAATGCAATTCGTGTAACAGATTTAATATTATGAAGTGACTGGTTTTTAGTGCTGATCACACAAGCAATTTTTAGTAAATATAGAGAACTAAGCAATGAACAAGTAAACGGATTTCAAACAATTAACAAAGCAAATCACACCCGGGAATTCAAGTAAGCAACCAAACAGTATGTCATGCAACCTAACAGATTTATTATTAACGATTAACTGAAAACTGATCAATCAGACAAAACCTTAGACGTCAACAATCACTTTACACACGGCACTGGTTATCAAACGGTCCTTGCCAGTGCGACTCAGTTAAGGGTAATTGTACGTTTTATCGTATTCAATCTAACCAAACAGTTATATGACTAATTATCTAGCAACTGGTAACAGATCGTTCAGACCAACGTAAACCTAAACCGACCGAACACACAGAAATACTAAACATCAATAATCATATATCAATCATCAATAACAATACACAAGTGTTCTTAATCACTTGAGAAAAACTGTAAAAGGTTACAAACTATACATCCCGGATGCGATTCTAGGAGATTAGCCGAGCCTAGACATCATCGAATCTTCGATACGGATGATAGAAATCATATGTAGGGTCTTGACACGAGCTATGATAGTGGAAATCGCCTTCTTGGACTGCTGGAATCGCCTCTTGGTCGTCAAAAACGAAGTTAGGGTTTGTTGTTGATGAAAATAAAGATATAAACTCAAAATCCCGTCTGCACTCCCATCGCGGTACGCGATGGGTCTTCTTATATGTCGATCGCGTACCGCGATTGACTGCGGTCAACATTATTTTATCACCCATCGCGGTACGCGATGGGGACTTCAGCAGGCCCATCGCGTACCGCGATGGGACCCTGACATAACAATTTCCACTTCTTGTCTCGTTTTGCGTGCTGGACATCCTGGGTCTTCATTCCGTGTCACAACAGGTCCAAAATGAGTGCTTTAACGCCTGTGACCTGAAATCCAATAATACACGTATGAAGTATCGATAGTTCTAGAATAAACAGTTAAAACTAGATAATAAACGAACTAAAACATATACAAATTAACCGTCCATCAGATCTCTTCGATATAACAAGCATTATAGTTTTGCTCAAGCCCTTACTAACTTGCCTTAAGCGCAAACATATGCAAAAGACTTAAAAAATGTATTAAACTATGTGCAAACAATTATGTTTGATATTTTAGTTACATATTTTTAACACCACCACTATAATATGGTTTAAAACAACTACTATAATACAGTAAAATAATTAAATAGTTTCCTAACAAAATCACAAGTGTAATGGCTAAGATTATATTTAGTACCTTGTATGAACTACGTAATACGTTTTTGTATGTAAATAATAAAATAATTTATTACCCTTTGACTAGAGATAATGGCTAGTGATAATTAATATTAGTTATTATTATAACTTAAAAGGCCATATCATTCTTCACGAAATCATTTGTGCACTCTCAAGTCTCCATATTTGAACCACAACCATTGAAGATGCCTTTTATTATTTTTAGACATTTACCTAATTATTCCTTGTGTTGTCTTTTTTAATTTTCTTTTCGTCCACAACAATTTACTTACTTTCAGGGAAACAAAGTAACAATACTTTTATGAGATTAATCACGACATTGTTTTAATAGAAAATATTTAATAGACATTGTCATCTCATGATGTTACATTTAATTTGATGTAGTAATGTTGTATCAAAAATTTTATTTGTCAAGAATAAATATCCTCAGGTCTTGCCAATGATATATATGTATAGGTCAAATTTTGTTTTGCTATATAATAAATTGATATATTCTCACTTTTCATCATAAAGGTGTTAAAGTATAAAATATGTACTCTTTTATCTTAATCTATTTATAAACTTACCAAGTATAATCTACTTCTTTTTTTGATAAAATATAGATATAGATATATGTTCTAGCATATAAGCGTGGTGACATATTCCATATCAATTAAGTCCATCCCGGTTAACAAGCAGTTGAAAAAAACGAAGTAACAAATAGTGCATGAACTAACACGACCTGGAAATAGTCAGGTCTTGCGTTAGTATCTAACTTTTTTTAAAAACTGGTCATGTTCAGGTTGACTTGTTTAATTAATAGGGACGTGTTAGGGTTGACGTAGTTTAATTAAAATAATGGGTATCTTTATTTATATTATTATTATTATGCCATCATCTTAATGAAAAAGTTTGTTTAGTGTTTTAAGTGAAAAAACTTCCGTTCTAATTTTGGACAAGATATTGGAATAAGCATCTTTACATATGAAATGAATATATTTTTGTGTCAGAAACAAAATTGAATGGATTAATTTGCAAGATCAAGTCAAAAAGTGAATATATAGGATCCCACTGATCATAACTTTGTTCTAACTTCCAATTCCATATTTTATGAACTATAGTGACCATGACACATGTTTTGCTATGCTATACTATATTATACTATACTGCTAGGTATTATTCATCGGTTCTAATTTTGGTTTTCTTGGTTTTAATAATTTTTATTTTAAATAATGACTAAAGCATCAACGTGCCATTTTATTATTGTTTGATAATTATCGTTGTTGTAAGTACAAATATAACTAAATATCCAAGTGCAAAGGCAACTGGTCCATTTTGACAGGTATCATATGAATTGACAATAAAGCTTTAACTTTACCTATGATGCATGGTTTCAATTTTATTATTTGAATAGCAAACACATGCCATCGTTTGGTTGTGATTGTTGATGGTATGTAAGGAGGGTGATGAAAGGAAGGTGACTGATGATTGATGTAAGCCGGTTGTTTAACGAACGTTTGAATAATAAATAAAACTAATCGGGTTAGATCAAACAAGTATTAATTCACCAGTTAAGACCAAATGTAAAACAATAACAATTAGACTACACATTTGTTAATAGGCTGGTTTGGTTAACAATAATAACAAAATTGGCAACCACAGCCACAAAATTAACAACTAATAAGAAAATCATAAGAGACTCAAAAAATTGAAAAGACTAAAACCAATACAAACAAAATGAAATGGGTTATAACTTATAACCAAAAATAGCATAGTGACATTGCAAGAAAGAGTTTTATGCATATCAATTATTCTTTTAACATTACAATATGCTGTTGGAAATAAAAGTCAAAATTGTGAGATGGTCAACTCTAGTCAATAAAGTTCAAGTCAGCAACTCTCGTTTAAAGACCATTATTAACTTTTGGGCTGAAAGTGTTAAGTGAAGAAGAGATGAGGGACCATTACAGTAAATCTGAAAGTTTAATCTGTTAATAATAGTTAACATGATTTGGGGATTAGGGTTTCAGTATAAAAGGTCATGTATAATCAGTTAGAGTCAGTTTTTCAGTTTTCCTTTCAATCACACTTGTAAATCTTTTTATGTTAGTCAATAGAATCGTTTTTGGTTGTTGTTTCATCGGTGTTCATCATAACAATTGGTATCAGAGCCACGTTGGCTCGATTCCGGTGAAATTGTTTGTTGATGTTCGCTGAATCAAGATGGTTACAACGAAATTCGAGTTGGAAAAGTTCGATGGACGGAATGACTTCTCGCTCTGGAGGGTGAAGATGAGGGCTCTTCTTGTTCATCAGGGCGTCTCGGATGCCCTGTTGGGTGAGCCTAACATGCCGGAGGGTTTGACGGATAAGGAGAAGAAAGACATTCTCGAGAAGGCTCATTCGGCGATCATTCTAAGCCTTGGTGACAGAGTTCTTCGAGAAGTGTCCAAAGAACTCACGGCTACAGGAGTGTGGTCCAAGTTGGAATCCTTGTATATGACTAAGTCATTGGCTAATCGTTTGTACTTAAAGAAGAGGTTGTATACCTTCAATATGAGTTCTGGAAAGTCATTGGAAGATCACACAGATGAGTTTAATAAATCATATTGGATCTTGAAAACATAGAGGTAGAACTGGAAGATGAAGATCAAGCAATAATTTTCCTTACTTCGTTGCCTTCTTCCTATGAACACTTTGTAGACACCTTGATGTTTGGTAGAGAGACACTCACCATGGAAGAAGTTCTGGTTGCACTAAATTCAAAGGAGTTGAAAAAGAGATCGGACCCTAAAGAAGAGGGTGGAGAAGGTTTGTATGTAAGAGGAAGATCTGAACACAGAGATCATAGGGGAATGAAGGGAAAATCTCGGTCAAGATCGAAATCCAAAGTTAAAAAGAGATGTTACTTTTGTAATTCTGAGAATCATTTCAAGAGGGATTGCCCAGAATTCAAGAAAAAGAAAGGCGATTCTAGTGGGTATAAAGGGCAGAATTGTCAACAAAATAGTCATTTAGCACAAGAAGATCAGTCAGATGGTTATGATTCAGCTGATGTATATTGTGTTAGTAACCAAGAAGGAAAGGAACAATGGGTGTTGGATTCTGGTTGTTCTTTCCACATGACCCCTGTGAAAGAATTCTTCAAAGACTTGAAACTTGAAGATCTTGGTTCAGTAAAGTTGGGGGATGACAGATCTTGTCAAGTTCATGGTATGGGAACAATTGTGTTAAAGATGGATAATGGTATGGAAGTTGATCTTCATGAGGTCAGGTATATTCCCAAACTGAAAAGAAGTTTACTATCTTTGGGTACATTTGAGAAAAATGGGTATTTTGTGAATCTAAGAGAGGGGAAAGCTAGGGTGATCAGGGGGTCTATGGTGATTTTGTCAGGAACTAGTAATATACATAGAAATATACATCTTTTCAGCATCAAATAATCTCTAAAAACTGTAATTTCTATCTAATAACATAGCACAAAAGGCTACTTATCATAATAAAACATAATTTCAGGTGAAACCAAACCTCAAACGAAGAAACAAGCAAAAAGACGAAGAAAAACAGAAAAAAAACACAAGAAAACAAAGAAACATGCCCCCATGTCTCAAGAAACACGCCCCCATGCTTATGGAACAAGAAAAGACAAAATCTGAGAACAAAAGCACGGGGCCGTGCTCAGCATGCACGGGGCCGTGGACGGGAATGCAGAAAAGACAAAGAAGAATTGAGCACATGTCACTAAAAAGCACGGGACCGTGTCTGCTAACCACGGGGCCGTTGCCAGCTCACACAAAAGACAAAACAAATCTGGCACATGTCATAAAAATACACGGGGCCGTGCTCATCAAGCACGGGGCCGTGCCTCACCATCCAGATTGCCTATAAATAGTGGCTCATGTTGCATTCATCAAGTGTGCCTTGAAAAGATTTCTATCAGATTCTCTCTTATAAAAACACACACTAACACTCACCTTGAAGATCTAGTGAAGAGTTTGAAGGTTTGGAGGTCATCACCACTAATCATCATCATCAACCATCATCCCCATCATTAAGAAGAAGGATTCATCTACATTTGGTTAGATTGTTCCAAGTTTAATCATGTATTTGTTATTATCAATCATCTTAATGTTCATCATAATACTCATTATGAGCTAAACTCTTTTACCATCTAAAATCTATGAAAAAGCTTTGTTTTACTTGATAATTAATCAAGACATGTGATGTAGTCTAGTTAAGTACATGGTTATATTACAATTATCTTTTGATGAGAAATGTTTCACCATCTTAAATCACTAATTCAAAGTTGGTGGTTGTCAATCTCTTTGGCATTCGTTCATGATCGATTCATGTTCTTGAAAGATAGAAATACTTTGATACATTATCGAAACATGGATCCTTATATTGTACTTAGAAATGATGAGATATAAGTTATGGTGTATTTTTCTAAACCTTGGTAATTCGAAAATGGCTTTGCTTAGGATATCAAATTAGCTAAAGAAACCATATGTTAATGGAATGTGTAATCATAACCTACTTAAATCAACCAAGGGGAGGTTATGTGATGAACTACAATCACCCGAAGTTGTTAGAATTGGTATTCGAGAAATTGAAGTCAATCCTAATCTTTCTACTTAACGAAACTACTTGCCAACTTAAATTGACATCATTGAGATGGTATGACATTAGGAAAGGGTGGACTTTAAAATGCGCATATCATCTCCTTAGTGCCAAATATGCTCACTTTGGGTTAAGGAGTTATCTATCATATATTGCTACGGTAAGTTTATCACATGTCTACATATTAATTATCAATGCTAAAATGGAGTGGATTCTTGATCTTAGATGGTAACATTCGTATAATTGAACAACTCGTTTAGAATTTCTTATCTTGGTCACCTATATATTATATATATAATTATTTATATTTTATAAAAAGTTCAAAAATTAACCTCAAAATGATTAAAACCTCCGATTGAAGTAAAACAACGATTTATTATTAAAACCTTTGTGTCCACGTGTTGGGTCAAAAGTTTGACCCAAATGAGAAGATTTGACCTAATTGAAGAATATTGAAGATTGGAATCTTCTCAACCTACTCAGAAACTGCTAAGTATTGAATCCGGGTACACCTTGGACCTTCGAGTAAGCTTTTACTTAGCCGAGTACGAGATTTTGCCTTCCGGGCATGGTTTACTTCAAAGAATCTTCTTAAGTGGATATCCGAGCAAGGTATGCTTTTTGGTGATTTCCGAGTAAGGTTCATCTATTTGGCATATCCGAGTAAGGTTCACTTTGTCAAGCAGGGTTGTTCTTCAAGACCAAGTATTTTACTCTTCCGAGTAAGGTATGGTCAACCAAGTCCAAGAAGCCAAGTAATTGGAAGACCGGGCAAGGTATTATTTAATAATTATGGTCCGAGTATACTTGAAGAGTTGATGGAATATCTCTAAGTTATATCGAGTAAGGTTTTGCTCGAGTAAGGTATGTACTCCCGAGTACGCCTTATCAAATAAGTTATTCAACTAACAAAGAGCAGAACAGGATCATAGAAGAACAAGGTTGCTCGTGAGAATTTGTCGAGCAAAGTTTGATAAGTCCAAGAAGATTGAAGTCTACTCGGTGAATATTTTACTTGGTAAAATATTCTCTAAGTAAAGTCTACCCGGAAACTGATTCCGAGTACACTTCTATGTTTACCAAGTCTGAATGAAGGCCGAGTACACTGCGTACTCGGAGACTGAAGTTTAATGAAAAGCTTACCCGGAAGACTTGTTTTACACTTAGTATATTTTTGAATATGTAAATTGAGTATGTACTATCGGATAGGGTTTCTAGAAGGAATGACAGCCTGTCATAGGTTGGCAGGGGTATAAATAGAATAATTAGGGCACGCCGCCAGAGACACGAAATAGATAGAATATACGAGTGGATAAGACCGACACATTAATTAAGAGAATATTGTGTGTGTGACGGCTGTCCTAGGATTCCTCCTAAACCCTAAATCGATTATCCTTTTGAATGATTAACGTTATATAAATGGAAATCTTTTGAGTGAATCCTTCGTGTGTCCTTGTATTTTGAATATTCATTGCAACCGTATGTTTGTTATTGATTCCGCCTTTAACAAACGGTCATCTTTCTAAACTTAGTAACCCGTCATTAACTCTCTTGTCAACACGATTAATTTTGTGTGAGTTATGACATGATTGATTAAGATCCGATTCTAAGCGCGACCTGACAAGTGGTATCAGAGCTTGTTGCTGCTATTTTTAGAAAGATTGTTGCTGATTAAGTTTTGAAGAAGAATGATGTAAGCAGAGCACTGTTCGATTGATTTGTGACGTCAGAGGCTCTGTTCTTCATTTTTCTTCCAGATCTACAAGTTTTAGGTGTTTTCTTTTCCTTATTTCACTTAAAGCATTGATTTTTATTGTTGAATCTTGTCCTATTCATATCAGACACCTCAGATCTAAGAATTTATTCTCAAATCTGATTATTTTACTTTATTTTCGATAAAAGCTTAACTTTTGTTTTAAGAAAATGTCTGGATATGAGGAACAAGAGGTGTCTACTAATAAGATACCTAGATTGTATGGTCAGGAGAACTTTACCAAGTGGAAAGTGCTTTTTGAGGCTGCCGTTTGTTATAATGATGTGGATATGTGGAATTCTATCAAGAATGGACCACAAGCTGCAGTTGAAGAAGGTGCTAATGCAAACGCTATTGCTGCTGTTAGAGAGAGAATGAGAAAGGTTGATGACAGGGCATTGGCTATGCTCAAACTTGGGCTGTCTTGGGAAATCCTCACAAAGGTTGCACATCATCAAACTGCTAAGGCAATGTATGATGCAATCCTTGAGATGTATGAAGGGAACACTGAATTGAAGAACATTTAGAAGCAAAGACTGAAGCAACAGTTAGAAAGATTCAAGTATAGAGATGGTGAAAGGTTGAAGTCAATACTAGAACGTTTTCTGAGTATTGTGAATGAGTTGAGAACAACTGACTATGTAATGACTGGCTTTGATTTAAATACAAAGTTGCTCAACTCAATGCCAAAAGAATGGTATACTGCTTGCAAATTCATCCTTCAAAAGCAAAATTTCAATGAATTGAAATTGGATGATGTAGTATGTTTTCTTCAAGCTGCTGAACTTGAAATGATTGAGAATGAAATGATCAAGGAAGATAAACCAAGTTTCAATGTGTCAAATGCTTTAATTGCTCCAATGGGGAATCTTACAACAAAGAATCAACAACAAATTCCCATCATTGAAGAACCAAGTGATCACAACAATGAGACTGCTAGGTCTTTCATTGGAGGTGGTTTAAGCAATCAAAGTGGTCAACAGAGATTTAATGTTCAATTGATTGATGATGATTCAGTTTCTGTGAGAAATGGAAATGCTTAAAGTGCTGGTGAAGGGCATGTTCAAGGGAGTGAGGCACAAGCCCTAATGTCTATGTTCACTGAGTCCTACAATGCATTTGTGGCCAAAAACATGATTCACACAAGTGTAGTGCAAGATGATTTGGAACAAATAGATGCTGACGACCTTGAAGACATGGATCTCAAATGGCAAGCTGCAATGTTGACATTAAGAAGCAAGAGACTGTACAACAGAACTGGTAGATCACTAGTTTCTGGTCCAAATGAGAGAATAGGATTTGATAAATCCAAGGCTATCTGCTACAACTGTCAACAGCCTGGACACTTTGCAAGAGAGTGCAATTTGCCAAGGAACTTTCAAGTCAATCAGTTCCAACAGCCTAGAAACCAACAACAATACCAGCAGAATGTGCATAGAAACAACAACCAGCAGAACTTCAACAATAACCAAGGATTCAATCCCAACAACAGCAACTTCCATCCAAACAACAACTTCAATCCCAATTTTAATAACCACTATCAGCCTCAGATGAACAACCAGCAGAGAATGAATCAGAATCAAGTATATCAAATGAACAACAATCAGAATCAAGCTGTTCAAATCCCTGCAACTCAAAACATTCCAGCAAACCAAAATCAACCAAGAAATCAAGGCAATGTGGCAGTAACTACTCAGCATGAGGGAAGCTTTGACTGGAGTAACCATGAGGAAGATATAGCAGATGATATCAGAAGAGCTAATGTGGCATTCATGGCCATAGACACTGCATCTTCATCTAAGGTACATTCTAATCCTAATGCTGATTTACCTAAACTTGTCAATGAATTAAAAGAAAAGATTGGTAAGTTAGAAAGTGAGTGTTTTAAGAAGCAAAGCATTATCAATGCTTATGAGGCAAGTGAGATTGTTAGTGAGGAAAGAATGAAAAGTTTGGAAGAGGATTGTATGAATAGCTATAGAGCTCAGACAAGATTCACAATAGAAATTAGTGGGTTGAAGAAGATGGTGATTGATGAAAAGGTGCTGAATACAAAGCTGCAAACTGAAAATGAATTCCTAAAGAACTTAGTTTCAACTGGAAACATTTGTGGAATTCTGAATAAAGTAAAAGAAGATGAAAAGTACAAGGCTGTTCCACCACCATTCAACAACAACTTTATGCCTAAAGTTGACAAAGAAAAGAGAAGTGCTTATCTACAACAATTCAAAGATGTGTTTCAAGACAAAGAAGATGTTGCAGATTTGTACAAAAATGTTGAGGTGAGTGAAGATGGTGAATTTGTTATGAAGAAAGAAATGAAAGAGGAAAAGTCAATTGGAGTTCAAGTCTCTGAAGATGACTTTGATTCAGATAAATTAGATCAAGATGATCTAAGTGATTTGAGTGATCAAATCACTGAAAAAGAAATTCAAGCTGCTGAAAAAGGAAGAAAATATAAAAAGCCTGAATCTGTTGATCAACTTCCAAAGTATCCTCCAGTTACACATAAAATGAAAAGAATGAATGAGCAATTTAAGAGAGAACATGTTTCGTTTGACATTGGTGAAAAGAAGAATGTGAGTTACAATGCTGTCAGACCTCCAAGCAAAATGTTTTTGGAGAAGTTAGAAAAGAACAAGAAAAGGAAGGTAAATAAGAAAGAAATGGATATAGAATATTTTACTCCTATTTATCCTATCTTTTCAAGTGTTGAAGACTTTGATGTGGGAGAGGTAGAGACTGTTGAGGAATATGAAAGAAGAAAGTCAAGATATAGAGAGAATGAAGATGATCAACCACTAAACTTGAAAAAGGTTGTCTTTATTAAAGGGAATGTGGAAAGAAATGACATCAGAATGGCTGAGTTTGTACCATTCTCAATTGATTATGACAATCTGAAAAACAAAAAGGCAATTGGTGTAAGAGAGCCCAAACCAAGTGAAAGATTCAGGAAACCACAAGAACATGAGATGTTCAAAAGAAAGGTGTGGTGTAGAAAGTGTGATGAATATGGACACCATACTGATTCATGTAATTAGAGACTTAAGTTTCAGCCTTTCCATGTCCCAAATGGAACAAAGTTTGGTCAAGACTTTGTTTTATACAAAGAGAAGTATGCAATGTATTTGGGAAAGGGAAATGTGAATAGAAAATAGATAAGAGTTGAAGTAAAGGATGAGACAAAGAAGAAGATGCATATGACTGAAAATGTGAAAAGAAGTAAATCACCTCAGAACAAAAGCAGGTGATAAGGGAAAACCAGTCATTGAAATTCACCAAGAATACTCATTCAGTCAAGTCTGATGAGTCACAAGAATCATCAGGCAGTGAGAATTCAAAAAGAAAAGCTGTATATCAAAGAAAGAAACAAGCTGTACTCACTGGTGATGAAAAGTTCTTGTTGAAACATGGATATGAACCACAAGGTTTCACATGGAAACCCAGAACTGGAGCTAAAGTTGAAGCTGTAACTGATGTAAGAGACTTCTCAGAATCTAAGGACTATGTCTTACAAGAAAAGAGAACTGCCTCAGTTGAGCTTGACAATTCAGCTTCACTTGTCAAGACACCAAGAGAGTGTGGGTATGAAACTGACCATTCAGACAACTTGGAGATCACTCATGAAGATCCTGAACCTACTACACTCACTTCCCAAGCTGCCACTAAAATTGACACTGATAAGTTGCAAGTTGAAGAAGCTTGCATCTCATCACCAAACTAATCAAATTTCTCTTTGTGCAGGAACAGGCCACTCCATTGAATGATATATGGTATATGGATAGTGGTTGTTCTAGGCACATGACTTGTGACAAGAGGTCACTTGTGAATTATGTAGAGAAGTATGAGGGTCCAGTTGCCTTTGGGAGTGATGAAAATGGAGGAAAGATTGTGGGTAAAGGGATATTGACAAATGGGAAGGTGTCTTTTGACAATGTCTTTCATGTTGAGGGACTACAATACAATTTGTTGAGTATATCTCAAATGTGTGATAAGGGTTACAAAGTCAGTTTTGATGATTCTCATTGTTTCATCTTAAAACCTGAGTTTGTGATCCCACCTGACATGATTATGATGATGGCACCAAGAAATGGCAACTCGTATGAGTTGAATATGAAAGATGCTATTTCAAGATGTGGTGCATGTTTTGTGTCCAAAGCCACTGAAAATGAGTCTAAATTGTGGCATAGGAAGTTGTGTCATGTGAACTTAAAGAATATGAATAGACTGGTCAAGGGTGAACATGTGATTGGTTTACCTACAAGAGAATTTAAGTCAGATGATCATTGTGACTCATGTCAGAAGGGAAAACAACACAAGTCTACTCATAAGACAAAGCTCATCAACTCAATTGATCAACCACTTGAGTTACTTCACATGGATCTTTTTGGTCCTGTGAGTGTACCAAGTATTGGAAAGAAAAGATACTGTTTGGTAATCATTGATGACTATTCAAGATATACTTGGGTTTATTTCCTTAGTACCAAAGATGAGACTGCTGAGTTGATTAAAGGCTGTGTCACAATGATTGAAAACAAGCTGAATAAGAAAGTGAAGATGCTGAGAAGTGACAATGGTACTGAGTTCAAGAATGGAGTTATGGAAGGATTTTGTGCTATGAAAGAGATACTTCAACAATTTTCAGCTCCAAGAACTCCTGAACAAAATGGTGTTGCAGAAAGGAGAAACAAAACACTAATAGAAGCTGCAAGAACCATGTTGGCTAATGCTAACTTATCTGTCACATTCTGGGCTGAAGCAATCAATACTGCTTGCTATGTTCAGAACAGAGTGCTTGTGAACAAAAGGCATGATAAAACTCCATATGAGATTTTCAACAATAGAAAGCCTTACATCAAGTTCTTCAAGCCCTTTGGCTGCAAATGTTTCTTACTGAACACTAGAGACTATTTGAACAAGTTTCAAACTAAGTCACTAGACTGTTTCTTTGTTGGATATTCTACTCACTCAAAGGCTTACAGAGTTTATGTGAAAGATCACATGAGTGTAATAGAGTCATCTGACATTATTTTTAATGAGAATCAATTCAACATAGTCAGTGGTGCAACATGGCTGTTTGATCATGAAAAATTGATAAAGTCATTCAAGATTTATTCTGAAGACTTTGATGAAACATTCTACAAGACCAGTGTACTTAAAGAAAATAAGAAGAAAGAACTGGACTTGGAAGAATTGTGGAAGAAAGTTGCTAGAACAGAAAAAGAATACACTTTTGTGAATAGCTCCACAAACAATGACATTGAACAAGATCAGGAAATGACAAGTCAAGATAGTACTGATGTACAAAATGATCATGTTCATAATGGGAGTGTCACAGGCAACAAAAAAAAATGATGAAGAAGCTGCAACAACAGCAAGATTCCAAAACTTGTTTCAAAGTTTGAATCTGGGAAACAATGGTGCATCCACTTCAAGACAAACCAATGATGAAGCACCAGAGTTTCATGATGCAGAAGCTGATTTGATAATTGAAGAACCTGAAATCAATGAAACAAATCTTGACATAAATTTGTCTACAAATATGATAATACAAACTCCTACTGTTGAAAGAATCATCCTGCTGGAAATATCATTGGTGACCTGCATGAAAGAGTAACAAGAAGTCATTCTGAGATAGCTAACATCTTTCTGTACTCTTGCTTTCTATCCCAATTAGAACCAAAGAATATTGCTCAAGCTTTAAAAGACAATAGTTGGGTAGAGGCAATGCAAGAGGAATTGGCCCAGTTCAGAGATTTACATGTATGGGATCTTGTAGACAAGCCACATGACAGATATGCAATAGGAACCAAATGGGTGTTCAGAAATAAAAGGGATGAAAGGGGTTTGGTGATTAAGAACAAAGCAAGACTTGTAGCACTGGGATGTCTTCAAAAGGAAGGGATAGACTTTGAGGAAGTGTTTGCACCAGTTGCAAGACTGGAAGCCATAAGGATTTTTCTTACATATGCTGCCTCAAAGAACATTAAAGTATTCCAGCTTGATGTCAAATCTGCATTCCTTAATGGAAAGATTGATGAAGAAGTGTATGTGACTCAACCACCAGGCTTTGAGGATCCCATGTATCCAAACAGGGTGTATAAGCTAAACAAAGCCCTTTATGGTTTACATCAGGCTCCTAGAGCATGGTATGATGAGTTATCAACTCATTTACTTGAAAATGGCTTCACAAGGGGAGCCATAGACAAGACACTCTTCTACAAAAGACAAGGGTCAGATTTGCTGCTTGTACAAGTCTATGTTGATGATATCATCTTTGGATCTACAAATGAAAATATGTGTTTGGAGTTTGAAGAGGTGATGAAGTCCAAATACAGCATGAGTTCCATGGGTGAAATGAATTTCTTTCTGGGACTACAAGTTCAACAAAAGGATGAAGGAATCTTCATTCACCAAGCTAAGTATGTGCAGGACATTCTAAATAAGTTCAACTGTCATGATTACAAGGCTGCTTCAACTCCAATGGACACCAAAGAAAAAATGATAGCTGATGAAAAGGGGGAGCCAGTTGATGAACATGAATACAGAGCCAAGATTGGATCACTGATGTATCTGACTGCAACAAGACCAGATATCATGTTTGCTGTGTGTGTATGTGCTAGGTTCCAATCAAATCCAAAAGTCTCCCACATGAATGCTGTGAAAAGAATATTCAGATATTTGAAGGGAAGATCAGACTTAGGGATTTGGTATCCAAAGAACCAATCCTTTGATCTGATTGCATACACAGACAGTGATTATGATGGATGCAATATGAGTAGAAAGTCAACATCAGGGGGATGCCAGTTTTTAGGTGAAAGGCTAGTGTCATGGCAATGCAAGAAACAGACAACAGTGTCAATCTCCACTGCAGAAGCTGAATATGTTGCTGCATCTGCCTGCTGTGCACAAGTTCTCTGGATTCAGAATCAGATGCTGGACTATGGTTTGAACTTTCTAAACACCCCTATTCTGATTGATAATACAGCTGCATATTTTACTGTTAAGAATCCTGTGCAACATTCTAAGACTAAGCATATTGAAATCAGACATCACTTCATCAGAGATTGTAGTGAAAAGGGTTTGATTGAAATGCAAAGAGTTGATACAAGTGATAATCCAGCTGACCTATTCACCAAACCACTTGATAGAACCAGGTTCAACTTTCTGTTGAAAGCCCTGGGGATGATCAACTCTGATGAAATCTGATTAAGGATGTGTGCTTAGTTGTGTACCTCTATGAGCTACTTGAATATTTTAAAAGAGGTCACACATGCTGAATATGTTGCTGAATATGTTGCTGAATATGTTGTTTAATATGTTTTGATTATGTCACTGCTTTGATGTTAACTGATAGGTACTTGAGTGACTACTTGTGCAATTTGGTTGATTTTGATGATAATACTTGACTATCTTGTTAACTGATCTGATGTTATGATAAGTAATTAGATCTGTTTAGGTGAGATTAATTGCTTATATAATGTCATGAGTAATCACATGTTTATGATTACTTGAATATGATCCTAATCTGATCTTCTGAAGTTGTTAAGGTAGAATAGACATTGAATGAGATTACAGTCTGTTTTTTTTCTTAATGATGATAGAATGATTAAGATTTGAGTATGAGATGCAACTGTTTGTGTCAAAATGTGTTTTATGTCAAAATTATGTGATTCAATGAAATTTTTAATGAATTTTGCATAAATACTAGATTTTGGTCAAAACATGAGCAAGTTGATTAATGGTGTAGAGATATGATAAGATTATTCAGTTCAAGCTTTTAAGAAGCTTAAAAGAAGGATTTTTAAAGGGAAAGATCTCAAACAGTTGTTTTTGCTGAAAATTATGTCATTTGCCCAGTTGAAAGGACATGCACTTGTGTATGTTTGGTCCTTAAATCTCTATAGATTCAAAGGATAGCCATTGACCTGAAAACTGAATGCATTTGGGGCAATTATGACTTGTTTCTTATTCATTCACTTAAAATTATGTCAATAACTCTGACTTTGACAGGACATATATTCACATGTATGTTTGGTCCTGTTGATCACTTTTGGTCAATACAGGATAGCCATTAACCTGACAATGAAGAGGTATTTGGGTGATTGAATATTAAACTGTATATTTGGGAAATGATAGTACATTGACTACTTAGCTGATCATATGGAATTAATAGGCTAAAAAGGCCTTAGTATAGTCATTAACATGTATGGTTGCTTTCCCATGTTGATGTAAAATCTAAGGTGATATAAACATAATGAATATGCTAATCTTTATGTGGAGATGCATAGTTGTTTTGCATGTCTCAAGATAGATCTCTCCGAATGATATGGCAGAAAAGTGATTACCCAGTCATACACAAGCCTGTTGTTATTTGATCAACCAAAATGAAACATTTTTTTTAAATATGACAAAGAACATGCTTTAAGAAAATTTGAGAAAATATCAAAAACAAGGGGAAGAATGAATAAATCAACCAAAAGTTGATAAATGTTTTAAATATTTTATCAAACAAAAGGGTTACAACAAGAACTACAAAGATGTTGGCAAAATATGTCTCATCTTGAATGAAAGGCATGTTGCTTACTGTAAGTCCAACGTTCAACCTCTATACATGTTTGAATATAAAAAGTCCAAAAATACAATAAGTTCTGTCATAAGAAACTATTTTTGACCAAATACAGGAGGTTGGAGTCAAATTGGGGTGATCTGGGGAAAGCCAAATAAGCTTTGAGAAGAGATATGAGGCATTATAGCACAGTGTTGACCATTATTGCATTATGCTCAAATTGAACCTTAATCATATCACCAAAGAGATGAAAATCATGCTAAGTTTATACCTGCTGTTAACCTATCTAAGTTGTCATAATAATGCTGAGAGTGAAGTAATGAAATAGCTACTTAGTCAATATGATCTCATTCCTGAGATCTTTTCAGTTTATAAAAGAAATTGTTTTGAAATGAAGTATAACTGAAATTTGATCTCTTAATGCACCATTTGCTCTTAAACTATGTTCTGAAATGATACATAACTTAGAAATGTCTTTGAAAAGTGGTTTAAGTCAAAAGGTGTTGCATTTTGCCTAAAATAGGCTGAATATGTAAGTTCGAGTAAGGTTTGATGATTTCTAATCCTTCTCGAGCACAAACTGTTTGAATATGTATTTTCGGGTAAGGTTATTGAATTATAACCTTTTCGAGTACAGAACAGTTGATTATGTGTGAATATGTTGTTTCGGGTAAGGTTTGACAACTTTCAACCTTTCCGAGTAAGCTTAGTCATTTTTGACTAACATTATGATTTTTGGGCATGCTTTGAAATGTTTGCACTATTGCACTCACTTTCCGAGCAAGCTTGAAGTCTTGAGATGATTATGTGTTGAAATAGCTAACTGTTAACAAGAAATTCTTGTTTCGAGTAAGCTATGCATGTTATATGTTAGCTTCGAGTAAGCTATGCATGTAATATGCTGATTGTGTTGTCAAGCAAACTTTGTGCACTTAAGTGAGTGTACCGAGTAAGCTTTGAGTGAATATGTTGTTAGGAAAGACTTGTTAATCTTTCTGGGCACGCTTAAATGTTACTGTTTAAGTTTGTCATTTTCGGGTATGGTTTGATATGATAAGTTCCCTCGAGCAAGGGCATACCTGATGTCTGAATGTGTTTATCCTAGCTAGCATTATGCTAACTTAGGATTTTCGAGCAAGCTCTATGAAATTTTAGACTATAGCACACGTAAATGTTTGTGTTTAATTTCATGTCGAGCATGCTCTTTGATATGTTTGTATATGATTTCTTTGAAATTACAAGTGTTTTCGGGCAAACTTCGTTTACCGAGCACACTTTATATTTCGGGTACACTTGTGTTCTTTTAATATACTTGGTAATTTTCAAAACCCAACTTTCCGAGTACACTGTCTGCTAGAATTTGGTTTCGAGCACACTTTGTACTATATGAAAGTTATTCGAGTATACTTAGCACAAGATTATTGTCTGAGCACACTTTACATTTGAAAAAATGCTCGAGCACAATTTTCATACAAGCATACTTGAATGAATGCATTGATTGAATATGTGAGTTAGTATGATAAAATTGTTTAGACTCATACTTGAATGAATACGTTGTTTGAATATGTTAGTGATTGTGATTTTTAGGGTTCATGCTAGATAAGTTTTAATTTGAATTTGAGAAATTTTTGAAGGATCTTAATTGATTCTTAGTAAGAATGTTTATTTGATAACTATATTTGATTATTTGTCTTGCGATTTATTTCTCAAGAAATCAAGTATTTCGGGTAAGCATTCTTCATTATATCTTAAACTTTAAATTAATTTACTTGATCGAGCAAGGTTTAAATAGAGAAGTATTCGGGCAAACTTTATATTCAAAATGAATATTTTTCGAGTAAAGTTTGACCGAGTAAGGTTTGTTAGTGGAAGAGGACCGAGTAGACTTTGGATTAATTAATTTTTCGAGTAAGGTCTTATGATTTTAAATGAGATTAAATGTTTTTAATATATCAAGTGGATAATGTTACTGGTTGACAGCTAGTAATTCACAAGAAGACAAAAAGCATTTAAAACCCACTTTCAAAATGTATAAAAGAGGGACTTAGGCAAATTTCTTCTACATTATTTCCCTCTATCTCTCTCATTCCACTGTAAATCTCTCTTACTAAGAAAATTAACCGACTTATCGAATTCAAGATTAATCCAAACCCTAATTTTTATCAGCCACTTATTTCCGACTCGGTAAGCATGCAATTTTATGTTTTCCGATCACGATTAGATTGTGATTGTGACTTGATTATGTATTTGAGTACTAACACTCTGTTTATGTGTTTAGGTTATTAATTTGTCGAAGAACAGGTTCTTGAAGATTTTTATCTTTCTTCTTCATTTTTATAACTTGAAATTGTCTAAAGTTTTAAACTTTAGGTCTAATTTCACTTTGAATATGTTTGTTTATGTTTTACAGATATGGCAGACAACGAGCCGAAGTATGTGTTTGAGCCAAAGCACAATATGTGCGCACTACTTCAAGTAACACCAGAGAATGAACCGATGGCTCAGATGATCCTATGGATGGCACGGTCAAACATTAGCTTTGCACTAACTGAATGCCCGATTATCTACAGAAATCACTCTTTGGATTTCTGGAGATCAGCAGAGCTTGTTGAAGACGGTAATGAAAGACGAATCGAGGCGACCGTGGCCAGACAAGAGATTCAGATTACTGAAAGGATGATAAGAAGGTGTTTAAGACTGAATGACGATGATCACAATCACATCAGCTTCGATACAAAGCATCTGTTGAAGATTTTCAGAGAAACAATGGGGTATCAAGGAAATGTTCATGAGGGACAGTTTCAGAATGGTTTATTTCCGATGCTGTACAGATTTCTGATTCACCACATTATTCATGGAATTGCTCCAAGCAAGGGATCATGGACTCTGATGAGTCTTGATCTAGCAAATGCCACCGTTGGTACAATTTTTGATCTGCCATTTAATTTTTCCAAGATGATTTTTGATGGGCTAGTGGGGAATCTGAAGAAACCAGAAAGCAAAAGATTTTTACAGTACCCGAGATTCCTGCAAATCATATTTAATAGCACACTACATGATTTACCAACAATTGGAACCACCCACAAACTGCAAGATCCCGATGCATACAAGAGAATAAAGAATCCTGGTGTTTCTAACAATTTTGATGCAAGTATTCCATTGGAAATTCTGCCATGGTTTTTAAACCATGATTTGGCTGTTATGCCTGTACCTGAGCTGAGCTCAGAGGAGGAAGAAGGGAGTGATAATGAGAGTGCTGGAGGAGACTCTGATGATGATGAAGATGGAAATGATGGGGGAGATGGTCTGGATATGGAGATTATGGCACAAGTACAGGGGGAGCAACATGAAGAACTTGAACAACCTATCCCTACACTACCACAATCACCACCACATACTTCACCACATCAAACACCACCTCAATCTTTCAACTTAGAACAACCAGAAACCTCCACACAACACACACAATCCCCATCCATCACTGAACAACCCACTTATGAACCATTACCTACAACCCCACCTTCAAGCCAACAAGAAAACACACTTCAAAGAAATATTGAACTAATGTTGGAGAATGATGAGCTAAAGAGGAGAGTTGAGGAGGTTAGGGATGAAAATGCTGAGTTGAGTAGAAAGAATGAAGAGCTGACAAATGAAAATGAAATATTGTTGAAAAAGCTAGCTGAGGCTGAACTGATGATTCAAACCCTGGTGCAGGAGGTTGAGAAGACATCAGCTGCCCCAAAACAGGGGGAGAATATGGATCAAGAGACTGATGCTGAAAGTGCTAAAAATATTGATGGTTTGATGAGGATCATGAATGAATATGATGAAAGTGATGAATCTGTAATGAATGTGAATGATGATGTTGAGAATGTGCTGACAGAAGAGTTGACTGAGATTATTTATGAAGAACTGACTGTTGAGAATGTGAAAGTGAATGCTGCTACTGAGGAACTAGAATACACTGAGCCAATTGATGATCAAGAAGCTAGTTCCAAGAGGGTAGAGCATGACTCTGAATTGGAAGACTTATTCAAAGAGATTGATGAGTTTGAAAGTGATGAACAAGAGGATGAAGAACAGGTGATGAGAAGAAAAGAAAAGGGTAAAATGATAGCAACAGAGGATGAGCCTGCTGTATATGTTGAGAAAGATGTATCCTTTGTTGATACTGCTGCTGCTGCTGCTCTTGCTGAGAGAGAAATACTGATTAAAGAGTCAATGGAAAGGGAAGCAATTGCCCATTCCTTGACTGAAGAAGAGTTGGCACAACAGGACCTATTGATCAATGAAGCCAATGTAGAAAAAGAAATATTTCAAGATGTGGTAGATCAAGAGGTTATTGAAATACTGGTGAATATGAACAAAACTCAAGAGGTTGATGACTCTTTGAGAAAGGTGGCTAACAAGTTTCAAGAGCAATAAGAGCAGATTTCTGAACCATCAACCAATCTTCACACTGACATGATTATACCTGAAGAGATTGGGGAGTCAATTGCATCTGAAGCTGCTAAGAAATGGGTTGATCAAGTAAAAGAAGACATGAAAAAGAACCCTGCTAGTAACTGGGAAGAAAGAAGATATGAAAAGACCTATCAAAGAAGAAAGAAATATGCTGAACAGACTGTTGATGAACCAATCAGGGCAATCCCCTTGAAAACACTGAAACCAGGAGAAAAATTACCAGGGGTTCCTGATGTTGATGTCCCTGAGGTTGAGGTTCATGATATTGATATTGCTGAACCAGAGCATCCTGCCTCTAATGAACCAAAGATAGATGCCATGAATGATCTATCAGATGATGGGGAGGATGACTCTGAGGAGTCTGATGGAAAGGGTGATGATCACCCTGATCAAGGAGGTGAGAAAGTTGACACAAGCTCTAATGCTGAGACCCCTCAAGCTGAAATGACTTATATTCAAAGGGGCATAATTGAAATAAATGCAGAGGAAGTCCTAAAGAAAGTTGAGAAAAGAAAGAAAAACACTGAGCACTATAAAATCTTTTTGAAGGTTAGAGGATATCCTGAAGCTGCTTTAGAAAGATACACTGTTGATCAAATTGAAGATCTGTACAAAAGTGAGAAAGAGATAGTGTCAGAAAAATTTGTTAAAAAGGATGACAGGGTTGAGCTGGAAGAATTAAAGAAAAAGTATGATGGAATGTGTGGTTATCTAATTGAGAAAGGGATAAAGCCTGAAGTTGTGAGAAACTTAAGCAAAGAGGCAGTATTTGACCAATATTCCAAATTGAAACAGAAAGAGATGAAAAGGGTCAATACTAAGAAAATCATAAGAGACTCAAAAAATTGAAAAGACTAAAACCAATACAAACAAAATGAAATGGGTTATAACTTATAACCAAAAATAGCATAGTGACATTGCAAGAAAGAGTTTTATGCATATCAATTATTCTTTTAACATTACAATATGCTGTTGGAAATAAAAGTCAAAATTGTGAGATGGTCAACTCTAGTCAATAAAGTTCAAGTCAGCAACTCTCGTTTAAAGACCATTATTAACTTTTGGGCTGAAAGTGTTAAGTGAAGAAGAGATGAGGGACCATTACAGTAAATCTGAAAGTTTAATCTGTTAATAATAGTTAACATGATTTGGGGATTAGGGTTTCAGTATAAAAGGTCATGTATAATCAGTTAGAGTCAGTTTTTCAGTTTTCCTTTCAATCACACTTGTAAATCTTTTTATGTTAGTCAATAGAATCGTTTTTGGTTGTTGTTTCATCGGTGTTCATCATAACAATTGGTATCAGAGCCACGTTGGCTCGATTCCGGTGAAATTGTTTGTTGATTCAGTGTTCGCTGAATCAAGATGGTTACAACGAAATTCGAGTTGGAAAAGTTCGATGGACGGAATGACTTCTCGCTCTGGAGGGTGAAGATGAGGGCTCTTCTTGTTCATCAGGGCGTCTCGGATGCCCTGTTGGGTGAGCCTAACATGCCGGAGGGTTTGACGGATAAGGAGAAGAAAGACATTCTCGAGAAGGCTCATTCGGCGATCATTCTAAGCCTTGGTGACAGAGTTCTTCGAGAAGTGTCCAAAGAACTCACGGCTGCAGGAGTGTGGTCCAAGTTGGAATCCTTGTATATGACTAAGTCATTGGCTAATCGTTTGTACTTAAATAAGAGGTTGTATACCTTCAATATGAGTTCTGGAAAGTCATTGGAAGATCACACAGATGAGTTTAATAAATCATATTGGATCTTGAAAACATAGAGGTAGAACTGGAAGATGAAGATCAAGCAATAATTTTCCTTACTTCGTTGCCTTCTTCCTATGAACACTTTGTAGACACCTTGATGTTTGGTAGAGAGACACTCACCATGGAAGAAGTTCTGGTTGCACTAAATTCAAAGGAGTTGAAAAAGAGATCGGACCCTAAAGAAGAGGGTGGAGAAGGTTTGTATGTAAGAGGAAGATCTGAACACAGAGATCATAGGGGAATGAAGGGAAAATCTCGGTCAAGATCGAAATCCAAAGTTAAAAAGAGATGTTACTTTTGTAATTCTGAGAATCATTTCAAGAGGGATTGTCCAGAATTCAAGAAAAAGAAAGGCGATTCTAGTGTGTATAAAGGGCAGAATTTGTAACACCCCGACCAAAGGCGGATTATACATCGGGGCGCTACATATTGTTTCATTACTCGTGACACTATTGGGTGTCAATATTTAATAAATACATTCATTCGCGCACGCGCAGAGTAAACACAGATAACATAAATCATCATAAATCAATATATTATAAATCATAATATTCGAACAGCAAAAACTTGTCTTGATACATTTTAATCTAGGTTCAAAAAAAGAAAACTTCCTACGTGTCCACAAGCTCCAAAACAGCTACTGCAAACCTGAACATGTGTTAAAATAAACGTCAAACACTTGCGTGTTGGTGAGAAATCAAGTTTAATACAATACATAGATAACAATAATTCTGCGCGCAACACGTGTATGTCTGGTGTTTAACAAGGGTGCAATCAGATTGTGATCAAGCCTAAATAGATCATAGCTCATAGTTCATAGTTCAATCCGTGCTCCCAATTGAGCACAAAAACGAGAAAACATCTGTGCAAGTGTAAACAAAGAAAACCGTAAACGATAGGTCTCCCGTGTTCATCTAATGGATCCATGAAAACTGCGGAATAGGCCGAACAAAGCGGTTAATGATACACACATACAAATAACAGCCAAGTAAACGTCCTCAACACATGGGATACTGCGCGACTAAAGTTCATAAACAAGTTTAAGACTCTAAGTTTGTACGAACACATGAACATCCCAAAACATTAAAAATAAAAAAAGGGATTAGGTACGAGATTACTCACATGATAAACGATGCGGTGTAAGATAAAGCAAGAACCAACTTTTAAACAAGCACAAGTTAACCTATAAACAAGATTATTGTTTTAATGATTTGTTTTAAGTCTTGATTATAAGTTAGCATAATTAATAAGTAAAGTATTATATATAATATGTTACCGGAAAAGCAGGACAGAACAGGGAGGAAGACGGAGGCAGAGAGGAGGCGGCAGAGAGAGCAAGGAGCAAGAGAGAACATGAGAGATTTAGTGTTTTGTGTGTGTTAGTGTTAAAAATAACATTATTATTTATAGAGAAACCCTAGGGAACACAATCCCTAGAAAAGGGGAAAAGATCTCCAAAAGCAAAAGATTCCAAAAGCAAAAGATATCAAAAGATATGGTAGCAGGGAAAAAGAGAAAAAGGCTGACAGGGAACAGTAAAAAGGCATGGGCGGATCAGATAAAGGTACTGGTCAAAGCATGGAAAAAGCAGATTTCCAAAGATAATGTCAGTCACTTTTTCTGCCAACCAATGGGGTTGGTGCGCATGCTGCGCCAAAAGTGGCTTTTCAGACATAAAGCAGATTAGGTCAACAGCACAAAAGATAAGACAACACAAAAGCAAACGGCTAGATTAAACAGAAGAAAACTCAAAGGGTTTAGCGCGAGAAGGCTCGAGCGCGAAGGCAGACACAGAAGGTCAAGAGAGCGCGAGCGCGAAGGCAGACAGAACCAACCTTAACTCGTATTGGAAAGAACTACATTTCTAAGCGCGCCGCGGGAAGAATCACATTTCTTAGCGCGCCGCGGGAGGAACTAAAATTCCTAGCGCGCCGCGGGAAGAACTATAATTCTTCGCGCGTCGAGGGATGAACTACGATTCTTAGCGCGCTGCGAGAAGAACTACAAATCCTTAGCGCGTCGCGGGAAGAACTACCGTTCTTAGCGCGCTGCGAGAAGAATTACAATTCTTAGCGCGCTGCGAGAAGAGTTCGTCTCGCGTATCGCTGTAACAGGTGGTCTTCACGCAGGATTCCTTGTAAGGGGTCTGGCGCGTGGAGCTGCGCAGACAACCTTAGGCGGGAAGGAACAAAGGACAAGCAAAGAGTTAGAAGAAAAAGAGGGAAACAAGGCGTAAGGGCGGGACGGCGACAAGAGGGAAAAGAAGGCGGAAAGAGAGAAGGAAGAGGGACGGGACGGCGGAAAGAAAGAGAGAGAAAGAGGCGGGAAGGAAAATATATATTATTATTAAAAATAAAGTATAAGTATAAATAAATATTAAATCATAAAAGAAAGAGATCGGGTCAGAGAAACAGGTACCTGGGTCGGGTCGGATCGGGGCAGATGTCACAGTCTCCCCTACTTTAAGAAATTTCGTCCCGAAATTTATCTCGAAGTAGGTTGCGCAGAGAACAGGTGCGGGTACTTGATCTTCATTTGATCTTCCCTTTCCCATGTAAACTCGACTCCGCGCTTGGACTCCCAGCGAACTTTCACGATAGGGATACGACTGCGCTTGGTTTGCTTAACCTCGCGATCCATAATCTCAACAGGCTTCTCAACGAAATGCATAGATTCATCAACTTGAACTTCATCAAGTGGAATGTGAAGGTTCTCGTCAGCTAAACACTTCTTGAGATTGGATACATGGAACGTTGGATGCACATTACTGAGCGCGGGCGGCAGGTCAAGTCTGTAGGCAACTTTTCCTACACGCGCGAGAATCTTGAATGGACCAACATAACGAGGAGCAAGCTTACCTTTCTTCCCAAAGCGGACAACACCCTTCCAGGGCGACACTTTGAGGAGAACAAGATCACCAACTTGAAATTCGAGAGGCTTCCGCCTACGATCTGCGTAACTCTTCTGTCGGCTCCTGGCAGTCAGCAGATGATCACGGATCTTGGCGATTTTATCGGTTGTCTCTTGAACAAGTTCGGGTCCTGTGATTTGAGTTTCACCCACTTCGCTCCAACAAATCGGGGAGCGGCACTTACGACCGTAAAGTGCTTCAAATGGGGCCATACCGATACTGGAATGATAGCTGTTATTATAAGAGAACTCGATCAAAGGCAGGTGTGAATCCCAATTACCTCCAAAATCAAGAACACAAGATCGGAGCATATCCTCAAGAGTTTGAATAGTTCGCTCAGACTGTCCGTCAGTCTGAGGATGATATGCCGTACTCATGTCCAAGCGAGTTCCTAGCGCAGATTGGAGAGATTTCCAAAAGCGAGATATAAAACGGCCATCGCGATCGGATATGATGCTCAAAGGAGTACCATGGCGGCAGACAATTTCCTTGACATAAAGCTGCGCGAGTTGCTCAACACGGTAGTTTTCACGAATGGGCAGAAAGTGAGCAGACTTAGTCAAACGATCCACTATTACCCAAATGCTATCATGTTTGCTTGCTGTCAAAGGTAACTTGGTAATAAAGTCCATCGCTACACATTCCCATTTCCACGTAGGAATCTCTGGTTGTTCGAGCAAACCAGATGGGCGTTGGTGTTCAGCTTTTACCTTAGAACAAGTCAGGCATTTAGCTACGAACACAGCAATATCCTTCTTCATACCGGGCCACCAATAAGTAATGCGCAAATCCTTGTACATCTTATCGGCGCCGGGATGAATAGAATACCGAGATTTGTGCGCTTCACTCAGGATATCAGCGCGAAGATTCTCATCCAAGGGAATCCAGATGCGATTGAGATAGCAGAGAATTCCACTCAGATTAGGCACAAAATGCGCTTCCGCGCCACACGCTAACTCGGCACGAAGGTTACCATTACTGATGGATGCGCGCTGCGCGTCACAAATACGCGATTCAAGGTTGCTTTGGATCGGCGCGAAGTGAAGCTGCGTGCGCGGCAAAATACAGTTAAGCTGGCAGGGTTTTCGGCTGAGCGCATCGGCTACCACATTAGCCTTACCAGGATGATACCGGATCTCACAATCGTAATCGCTGATGAGTTCGTTCCATCGGCGTTGCCTCATGTTAAGTTCCTTCTGATCAAAGATATGCTGAAGGCTTTTATGGTCAGTGTAGAGGATACACTTAGTACCATAAAGGTAGTGTCTCCAGATCTTCAAGGCAAAAACAACCGCACCAAGTTCGAGATCGTGAGTTGTATAATTCTTTTCGTGAACCTTAAGTTGCCTTGACGCGTAAGCGATAACCTTGCCTCGTTGCATAAGAACACAACCGAGACCTTGGTTGGAGGCATCGCAGTACACGACAAAATCATCATTACCCTCAGGTAGCGCAAGAACAGGAGCTTCACACAACAAACGCTTGAGCGTTAGAAAGGCTTCTTCTTGCTTCGAGCCCCAAATATACGGTTTACCTTTGTGCGTTAGAGCTGTTAAAGGCAAAGCGATCTTCGAGAAGTTCGAAATGAAGCGCCAGTAATAACCAGCTAAGCCCAGAAAGGAACGGATCTCAGAAGGAGTGGTCGGCGTAATCCAGTTCTTGATTGCCTCAATTTTGGATGGGTCGACATGGATACCCATCTTGTTGACAACATGGCCAAGAAACTGTATTTCATCAGACCAGAATTCACACTTGGAGAGCTTGGCAAAGAGCTGCTCGGTTCGAAGCTTTTGCAACACCAACCGAAGATGTTGCTCATGCTCGGTCTTGGTCTTAGAATAAATCAGAACGTCATCGATAAACACAATCACGAATTTATCCAAGAAAGGCCTACACACCCGATTCATTAGATCCATGAAAACGGCGGGTGCGTTGGTTAAACCGAAGGACATGACCAAGAATTCAAAATGGCCATAACGAGTTCGAAAAGCAGTTTTTGGAACATCTTCATCGCGGATGCGCAACTGGTGATAGCCAGAGCGGAGATCAATCTTCGAGAAACAAGAGGCACCTTGGAGTTGATCAAAGAGGTCGTCAATACGCGGTAAGGGATACCGGTTTTTAATGGTGAGTTTGTTCAACTCGCGGTAATCAATACACATGCGAAACGATCCATCTTTCTTTTTAACGAACAACACCGGAGCACCCCAGGGCGAAGAGCTAGGGCGAATGAATCCTTTAGCAGTCAACTCTTGAAGTTGGCTTGCCAATTCTTGCATCTCAGCGGGCGCAAGACGGTAAGGAGATTTAGCTACGGGGGAAGCACCAGGGACAAGATCAATACGGAACTCGACTTCACGAGCGGGAGGGATACCAGGAAGATCATCAGGAAAAACTTCAGGAAAATCACGCACAACAGGGATATCGCGAAGCTTCTTTTCTTCAGCAGGTTTAACCACATGGGCTAAGAATGCAATACACTTCTTTCGCATGAGTCTTTGGGCTTCGGCGCAAGACATAAGTTTAAGACCGCGGGAGGGTTTTTCGCCGTAGATATGAAGATCACCATTTTCTCGAGGTATGCGAATCATCTTCTTGGCGCAAATAACTTCGGCGCGATTATGCGTAAGCCAGTCCATACCAATAATAACATCAAAGCTTCCAAGAGGCATGGGGATGAGGTCGATCAGAAAATCATTTTCGTTAAGGTTAAGCGTGCAATCTTTAATCACTGAGTTAATTAAAACAGTTTCGCCATTAGCCAATTCAACTGAAAAATTTTCTTTTAAGTCGTTGCGCGGTCGCGCAAGCTTCTGCTCAAAGGCGCGAGAGATAAAACTTCGATCGGCGCCAGTATCAAAAAGTACAGAAGCATAAAATCCGTCAAGCAAAATGTACCATTAACTACGTCATTATTCGCTTGCGCTTGGTGCGCGGTTATGTTAAAAGCTCGTCCGCGCGTCACTTGGTTTGAAATCTGGTTCACCGGATTCGCTTGCGTAATCTGAACTTGTAGCCTTGGGCACGCGTTCCGGAAATGACTGGGATCACCGCAGTTAAAGCACGATCTGGGTCGTGGGTTTTGGTAGGTTGGTTGTGGGTTCTGCGGGTAGACTGGTGGTGTTTGCGCAGTTGGGTTGGCGAGAGGGACTCTACAGTATTCGGCAGAGTGACCAACACGGCCACATCGGTTACATTGTCGACACGGGGTTCGGGTTGGGTGGTGAAGTCTACAGGTTGGGCAAAAGGGTTGATTTCCTGTGTAAGGTTTCTTAAGTGGCGGGGCAGGGAGTGCGGGATTGGTTAAGGCATAGTTATGGACTACAGTAGGTGTTGGGTAGGCTGTCAGTGGGGTAGGCGTGTAAACTGGAGGTTGGTAGATGGGTTGCTGGACAATGGGCGGGTTGGTAAGCGCATAGGCCTTGCGCCTGCGCTTGAGGTTGTTACGGTTTGAGGGTTCTGATTTGGTTTCTGTTGGTTCAGGAACAGTCTTGGTGAGTTTGGTCTTTTCTGTTCCCCGCAGGAACAGGGTTCCTGCTCTGACATGGTTGTCGCTGAGCACAGCGGCCAACTCGATGGCGTCAGAGAGGGTTACTGGGTTTCTGGCCCATACAGAATCTTGAATTTCCATGGGGAGACCCCCAAGGAATTTCTCTATGGCTCGGCGGGAAGGGGTAACAAGGTGAGGGACAAGCAAGCTTAGTTCATGGAAGCGCGTCGCGTACTCGCGCGCTTCACCACTGTATTGCTTAAGATTCCAAAATTCTTCCTCCAGGCGCTTAACTTCGTTGGGAGGGCAGAATTCTCGCGTCAGAATTTCCTTGAATTCCTCCCATGTCATGCTAGAAGCAGCTTCTGCGCCACGCGCATGAGCTACTCCATTCCACCATGTAAGCGCTCTAGATTCCAGGACACTGGAAGCATACAGGGTTCGTCTGTCTGAGGGGCATTGGGTGTGGAGGAAAGTGTTTTCTATTTTCTCAAGCCACTGGAGCATCACGGTGGCTCCTTCAAGACCTGTGAACTTTGGAGGGTTGCCCGCGTTAAAGGACTTAATGTTGTAACCAGAGGTGTTGGTATTGTTTTGGCTCAAAGCTTGGGCTATTGCGGCGGCCATTTCCTGGGAACGTTGCAGCGAACGTCTGCGCGAGGCTTCTTTCTTCTTGAGATGGCGAGCTGATAGCGGAGGCATTCTATAAAAGTTTTAATTTTAGTTAATATCTTGGTTTTAGCGCAAAGTATTACTTCGAAAAGCTTGGTTTCACGGAGTCAGTTACTGTCAAAAGTTAAAGTAAAATAAATGACCCTAAATGCAGACTTAATAAAGGTGACAAATTCGAATCAAGAATCGACAATTCATGTATCACCATGACTTTCCGAATTCCCAATTTAAAATATACGAGCAAACGAGTATTGGAGATTGACGATTCATGTATCACCATGACTTTTCAATCTTCAATATAAAATATACAAGAAAATGAGTATTCGAGGTTGACAATTCATGTATCACCATGACTTTTCAAGTCTCCAACCTCAGAACATAATCGTAAATGGAAATTGAAAATCAACTATTCATGTATCACCATGACTTTTCGGATTTTCAAATCCAACAAACGAATATGTAAGAAAAATCAATAAAATCGAAATTCAACAAAAATCGAAATATCGCGAAATAAAACATAAAATCATATACTGCGCAAGCGCGAGCATATTCATAAATAACGAGTAATTAACAATAAGCGTGCAAACATGAGATTTCTCTCATGCGCGAGAAGGGACTCTTAGGTATTCTAGGCCGTTACGTCTAACCACCTAGCCTAAAGTCAACCTGGCTCTGATACCAATCTGTAACACCCCGACCAAAGGCGGATTATACATCGGGGCGCCACATATTGTTTCATTACTCGTGACACTATTGGGTGTCAATATTTAATAAATACATTCATTCGCGCACGCGCAGAGTAAACACAGATAACATAAATCATCATAAATCAATATATTATAAATCATAATATTCGAACAGCAAAAACTTGTCTTGATACATTTTAATCTAGGTCCAAAATAAAGAAAACTTCCTACGTGTCCACAAGCTCCAAAACAGCTACTGCAAACCTGAACATGTGTTAAAATAAACGTCAAACACTTGCGTGTTGGTGAGAAATCAAGTTTAATACAATACATAGATAACAATAATTCTGCGCGCAACACGTGTATGTCTGGTGTTTAACAAGGGTGCAATCAGATTGTGATCAAGCCTAAATAGATCATAGCTCATAGTTCATAGTTCAATCCGTGCTCCCAATTGAGCACAAAAACGAGAAAACATCTGTGCAAGTGTAAACAAAGAAAACCGTAAACGATAGGTCTCCCGTGTTCATCTAATGGATCCATGAAAACTGCGGAATAGGCCGAACAAAGCGGTTAATGATACACACATACAAATAACAGCCAAGTAAACGTCCTCAACACATGGGATACTGCGCGACTAAAGTTCATAAACAAGTTTAAGACTCTAAGTTTGTACGAACACATGAACATCCCAAAACATTAAAAATAAAAAAAGGGATTAGGTACGAGATTACTCACATGATAAACGATGCGGTGTAAGATAAAGCAAGAACCAACTTTTAAACAAGCACAAGTTAACCTATAAACAAGATTATTGTTTTAATGATTTGTTTTAAGTCTTGATTATAAGTTAGCATAATTAATAAGTAAAGTATTATATATAATATGTTACCGGAAAAGCAGGACAGAACAGGGAGGAAGACGGAGGCAGAGAGGAGGCGGCAGAGAGAGCAAGGAGCAAGAGAGAACATGAGAGATTTAGTGTTTTGTGTGTGTTAGTGTTAAAAATAACATTATTATTTATAGAGAAACCCTAGGGAACACAATCCCTAGAAAAGGGGAAAAGATCTCCAAAAGCAAAAGATTCCAAAAGCAAAAGATATCAAAAGATATGGTAGCAGGGAAAAAGAGAAAAAGGCTGACAGGGAACAGTAAAAAGGCATGGGCGGATCAGATAAAGGTACTGGTCAAAGCATGGAAAAAGCAGATTTCCAAAGATAATGTCAGTCACTTTTTCTGCCAACCAATGGGGTTGGTGCGCATGCTGCGCCAAAAGTGGCTTTTCAGACATAAAGCAGATTAGGTCAATAGCACAAAAGATAAGACAACACAAAAGCAAACGGCTAGATTAAACAGAAGAAAACTCAAAGGGTTTAGCGCGAGAAGGCTCGAGCGCGAAGGCAGACACAGAAGGTCAAGAGAGCGCGAGCGCGAAGGCAGACAGAACCAACCTTAACTCGTCGCGGAAAGAACTACATTTCTAAGCGCGCCGCGGGAAGAATCACATTTCTTAGCGCGCCGCGGGAGGAACTAAAATTCCTAGCGCGCCGCGGGAAGAACTATAATTCTTCGCGCGTCGAGGGATGAACTACGATTCTTAGCGCGCTGCGAGAAGAACTACAAATCCTTAGCGCGTCGCGGGAAGAACTACCGTTCTTAGCGCGCTGCGAGAAGAATTACAATTCTTAGCGCGCTGCGAGAAGAGTTCGTCTCGCGTATCGCTGTAACAGGTGGTCTTCACGCAGGATTCCTTGTAAGGGGTCTGGCGCGTGGAGCTGCGCAGACAACCTTAGGCGGGAAGGAACAAAGGACAAGCAAAGAGTTAGAAGAAAAAGAAGGAAACAAGGCGTAAGGGCGGGACGGCGACAAGAGGGAAAAGAAGGCGGAAAGAGAGAAGGAAGAGGGACGGGACGGCGGAAAGAAAGAGAGAGAAAGAGGCGGGAAGGAAAATATATATTATTATTAAAAATAAAGTATAAGTATAAATAAATATTAAATCATAAAAGAAAGAGATCGGGTCAGAGAAACGGGTACCTGGGTCGGGTCGGATCGGGGCAGATGTCACAGAATTGTCAACAAAATAGTCATTTAGCACAAGAAGATCAGTCAGATGGTTATGATTCAGCTGATGTATATTGTGTTAGTAACCAAGAAGGAAAGGAACAATGGGTGTTGGATTCTGGTTGTTCTTTCCACATGACCCCTGTGAAAGAATTCTTCAAAGACTTGAAACTTGAAGATCTTGGTTCAGTAAAGTTGGGGGATGACAGATCTTGTCAAGTTCATGGTATGGGAACAATTGTGTTAAAGATGGATAATGGTATGGAAGTTGATCTTCATGAGGTCAGGTATATTCCCAAACCGAAAAGAAGTTTACTATCTTTGGGTACATTTGAGAAAAATGGGTATTTTGTGAATCTAAGAGAGGGGAAAGCTAGGGTGATCAGGGGGTCTATGGTGATTTTGTCAGGAACTAGTAATATACATAGAAATATACATCTTTTCAGCATCAAATAATCTCTAAAAACTGCAATTTCTATCTAATAACATAGCACAAAAGGCTACTTATCATAATAAAATATAATTTCAGGTGAAACCAAACCTCAAACGAAGAAACAAGCAAAAAGACGAAGAAAAACAGAAGAAAACACAAGAAAACAAAGAAACACGCCTCCATGTCTCAAGAAACACGCCCCCATGCTTATGGAACAAGAAAAGACAAAATCTGAGAACAAAAGCACGGGGCCGTGCTCAGCATGCACGGGGCCGTGGACGGGAATGCAGAAAAGACAAAGAAGAATTGAGCACATGTTACTAAAAAGCACGGGACCGTGTCTGCTAACCACGGGGCTGTTGCCAGCTCACACAAAAGACAAAACAAATCTGGCACATGTCATAAAAATACACGGGGCCGTGCTCATCAAGCACGGGGCCGTGCCTCACCATCCAGATTGCCTATAAATAGTGGCTCATGTTGCATTCATCAAGTGTGCCTTGAAAAGATTTCTATCCGATTCTCTCTTATAAAAACACACACTAACACTCACCTTGAAGATCTAGTGAAGAGTTTGAAGGTTTGGAGGTCATCACCACTAATCATCATCATCAACCATCATCCCCATCATTAAGAAGAAGGATTCATCTACATTTGGTTAGATTGTTCCAAGTTTAATCATGTATTTGTTATTATCAATCATCTTAATGTTCATCATAATGCTCATTATGAGCTAAACTATTTTACCATCTAAAATCTATGAAGAAGCTTTGTTTTACTTGATAATTAATCAAGACATGTGATGTAGTCTAGTTAAGTACATGGTTATATTACAATCATCTTTTGATGAGAAATGTTTCACCATCTTAAATCACTAATTCAAAGTTGGTGGTTGTCAATCTCTTTGGCAATCGTTCATGATTGATTCATGTTCTTGAAAGATAGAAATACTTTGATACATTATCGAAACATGGATCCTTATATTGTACTTAGAAATGATGAGATATAAGTTATGGTGTATTTTTCTAAACCTTGGTAATTCGAAAATGGTTTTGCTTAGGATATCAAATTAGCTAAAGAAACCATATGTTAATGGAATGTGTAATCATAACCTACTTAAATCAACCAAGGGGAGGTTGTGTGATGAATTACAATCACCCGAAGTTGTTAGAATTGGTATTCGAGAAATTGGAGTCAATCCTAATCTTTCTACTTAACGAAACTACTTGCCAACTTAAATTGACATCATTGAGATGGTATGACATTAGGAAATGGTGGACTTTAAAATGCGCATATCATCTCCTTAGTGCCAAATATGCTCACTTTGGGTTAAGGAGTTATCTATCATATATTGCTACGGTAAGTTTATCACATGTCTACATATTAATTATCAATGCAAAAATGGAGTGGATTCTTGATCTTAGATGGTAACCTTCGTATAATTGAACAACTCGTTTAGAATTTCTTATCTTGGTCACCTATATATTATATATATAACTATTTATATTTTATAAAAAGTTCAAAAATTAACCTCAAAATGATTAAAACCTCCGATTGAAGTAAAACAACGATTTATTATTAAAACCTTTGTGTACACGTGTTGGGTCAAAAGTGTGACCCAAATGAGAAGATTTGACCTAATTGAAGAATATTGAAGATTGGAATCTTCTCAACCTCCTCAGAAACTGCTAAGTATTGAATCCGGGTAC